>NC_091938.1:22088381-22414631 GCF_041260155.1 Ptychodera flava | reverse complement strand
GTGTTCAAATTTATAACTAAACTTGATTACATTCCTCCTGTCCATTACAGAGACCATCCTGTTGTGTCGAGCTTGATTAAACAGAGGATAGCGCTTACACTACGAAAATGAGTGGGAAAAAAAGATATCACTTCCGGCTACATTTGTTTCAAGGCTCTCATCACGATAAGGAGTTTGAAACCAAGAATTGTGCAAACTAAACATCATTTCTCCACAATCGAAAGCAAGTGAAGTTTACACAAATTTCGAGTTTGGCAGACAATTGAACCGGCTGGATACCCGCCGGCCTAGCCTGCGATGTTTGAACTTCATGTACTGAGTTTTGCATTTCACTGTTTGGGGCGATTGTTTCCAACACCATTCAAGATTGAAGAGAGAAAGAAAAAAATCTGTATTCGATGATGGAAAAGTCAAGTATCTGGGCATCTTGGTTACAATGTCATCGATTTTAATGGTAATACAAGAATTTTGTTGGAAGGAAACATGACACCCTTTCCGATGATTGAGAAGTGACGTCATCGAATTCACTCCCAAAATCTCCCAACAATGCAAGTTCACATTCACACCCATAATGCAACATCCCGGAGGATTCCAATGAATTGGTGGCTAGTCTGCATCGGTTCTTCGACGTATCCATGGAAACCAAGAACCTATTATCCACACCAAACAAATCGAATAAAAGCTATACGCGAATGTCCTAAGGTATTTTTTACCTTTGAAAAGCTCGTCTCTCTGATAATCATGGCCAAATTGTCGTATGAAAGTGAAAATTTTACCGTGTGCCTGCAAGTAATCAGGCGACGACGGAATTACAAAGGATGATTATTTGCGAACATATCACTCTTAATCCTTAAATAATTGGCGGTTCCACGGTAAAAAACACACATAATCTTTTTCCTATGTAACTTATGAAACAGATCTTGATGCCTAAGAATGGTTTTGTATTCCGCGGACGAGTAATATTAACATTTTTGAGGTCGGGTGTCTACATTTCATTTGTGTTGGGGTATTTTTTGAAGCGTGTGAGAAGAGACCCCAACGCTGTCTTTTTTTCGATGGTCTGGATGAATCTATTGAATATGCACGAGGCAACATCACAGCTCGTCAAAGGATTAGCATTGTTAAGTCAAATATGCTGACGTCACGGCCTGTATTATTTATTATAGCCCAAACAAGGAACTATGTACCCGAGGGCACAGGTATTCTAAACGTTGCCTAGATAAAGCATTCCGCGTTGCCGCGATGCCCCGTCTCACCATAGGCTAGCCCAGTGATACTAAATAATACATAGAAATAAAGCATGAGATTGTCATATGTATGTAAACTCAAAAGTTTGGGTTCACATACAAGTGTAAGAGAGGAATATGATAAAAAATATAGTCCAAACACGGGACTATGTATCCTCGAGGCAGAAGACCATTTGTCCTCCTTACGTCGGGCAAATGGTATTCTGCCTATACCCTCGGGCACATAGTCCCGTATTTTGGCAACCATGTATATTTTTTCTCTCAGTCTACAAAATTACAGACCAATTTTCGCAGTCAAGGTGGAATTACCCCGAGAACAGATATCCAGCAGCATGGAAGTCATTTAAATACTCCTATATATCAAAGACAGCCTTGAAAACTCGAACATTTTCAAAAATGAACGAGTACACAGGGTGCTCACCATTTTGTTGTCAAGAATATGGAAACATTCAGTTTTACAATACTCTTTACTTTTCGATTTATAATTTGATGACCATTGGTTTATTGCAAATGACATTAATACTTCAAATTCAAAAGAGGATTTGTTGTGTATGATACATCGATAATATTTGGTCTACACGCCGATCTACGAAAAGCCAAAGATCAAATGGATCATTTTTGTAAAACTTAAATCAGATCACGAACACGATCGTAGCGCTTAGAACGATTGGAACTAATTTGGGATAATTTGATTTTCATATTTTTGTAGTTTTTTAATTGCTGTCCCATGGAACATTCTGACAGATATTTTTCAATAATGCCACATCTGATCGCCCAGTTGCAGAAACAGTATTTTGTACATTTTTCTTCTCATATCGCTGCAGCATGAATGATCAATGACGTCATTATGTAACCTTCGTATTATAGTCGCTTCAGAAGTCTCCCATGTCGATAAGTCACTGCACTGTTATAGATACATTTCTTCTCCTCTTTTTTAAGTGTAAGTGGTGTCCATACGCTATCGCTTTGATGATATCCCTGCACCTGCTTGAAATGTAAAAGGAAGAATTGAACAGAGAATGACTCCTTAATGCCTCAATGCAATAGATGCAGATTGCCAGTCTGGCTCCCGTAGCTATTGAAACTTGTTTTTTCTCAACAAAAGGGCATTCCTTTATGTTTTTTGTTACATTTTGTGCTCAGACTTTTGTGCATTCCTATCTATCTATCGCTCTATCTATCGATCTCTCTGTCGATCGATTTATCTATCTGAAATGACTATCTAAACTCTATTTGTCTATCCATTTATCTATCTATCTATCCATCTTTCTGTCTATCAATCTATATATCTATCTATCTATCTATCTATCTATCTATCTATCTATCTATCTATATATCTATCTATCTAGCTAGCTAGCTATCCATCTATCTGTCTATCTATCTATCTATCTATCTATCTATTCATCTATCTGTCTATCTATCTATCTATCTATATCTCTAGCTAGCTAGCTAGCTATCCATCTATCTGTCTATTTATCTATCTATCTATCTATCTATCTACTATTCATCTATCTGTCTATCTATCTATCTATATATCTTTCGCTATCTATCTATTTATCTATCTATTAATTTATCTATCTATCTATGTATCTATCTATATATCTATCTATCTATCTATCTATCTGTCTGTCTGTCTGTCTGTCTGTCTGGAGGAGGAGGAGGAGGAGGAGGAGGAGGAGTTCCCCAACATGACTCACCTGTCTGAGGTATTTTTTACCCTTCCGTTGATTATGAATTTTTGGCGTTGCGCATTTGATGACATCGTGTTTGCATCCACGCAGTCAAATAATCGGCCAGGCTGGAATATAAACTAAGGTCAAACTGAGTATATATCTGTGTAGAAAGCATGGCCTCTGCAAAAGTTGTTTGTTATCGATAGGTCAAATCAGTTAAACGGTCGAAGTACAATGTTCAATCACGTTCGAACACGTGGGATCTAAAATAGATTGACTACATTACTACTTGTTTACATCAAACTGCGGTGTACGTGACCCTATGTGACTTAAAGCTTTCATCGTTGTAAATTTCACCTAGAAGCTGTCGCGAAATGTTCCGTACTGCCTGTTTGGTGTAAAAACTAGCTGTGTGTGTATTGAACAGTAAGCTTACTCGGGTATGAAATGTTGGTATTGTCGGCTTAACAATGTGCATGCTCAATTTCATCTGCCTGAAATTTTCTGTCGCAAAACCACTAAAGACCAACCATCAGTGCACGATGTCGGTACGAGAAGAAAACAGAAACATCCTATGATCTATCGTGTTTATGGCATTTGAATAATATCGCCGTCAAATTATCGTGCTTCTAAAACCATTTCTTTGAGGAGAGGGCGTGAGGTAAAACGCAGCGTTTGCCATGCACAGTTTTAATTATCCACTGTCCAATAACTAAGATATGAGGCCATTCAACATGCTGAAAGGCTTTCTTAATTTATGTTTAAATACATTTTTCCTGTATAAATTTTGTTGACAATGGAAAGCGACATTCACGACATTTCTGCAATGCTATCTTTGATAGTATTCAAAAAGAACACCATTGTAGGAGAATTTTTTAAGAAATTTCAGCATCGCCACGTGCGCGTTTTCTGATAACTCGCACTTGGGTGGTTTCCATGACAACGAGCTGTCGTAAAGACATCGTGATATCGTCAACACTGCCTCACCAGTTGAACTGTCGTGAGAAAATCATGAGTACTATTTAAAAAATTTTAATGTGGTCTAATGTTTTATTTAATGAGGAATTCTCTGAGAGGACGAGCGCGGGAAGAAAAGCCGCGCTGATATCTGTCACTGTTCATTATCTGTGCAACAGTTTGTGTGAACTCAGCGTCGGAAGTGAAAAGCAAACAGTTTTCCCATTGTAGGTTAAAAAGGGAGCTGTAGATTTTTGTTCAATGGGACTCACAAAGAAACAGCGGGCGGTTTTTAATTTCCAATATTTGAAAAGATGGAACTGCTGTAGATGATTAGAACGGTTGGAAATAAGAGAACGGACAAGACAGCAGGAAATGGCGTATCTCTGCAAGGAGATATAGAGTGTTTAGATCAATGTCTTAAACATAGATTTGTTTTCTTGAATCGCAAGGATGAAGGGATCGTTGTGAAACGAAGGATGCGTTTCTCTAGTTTGTTGACATTTCCTTAGACGCGAGATACAACGGTGACGCATGCGTCACTGACTATCGATGACAACGTGTTGATTTCAAAGAGAAAAGGTAGTGTAACTTATCACTGAACAATAACGCTCTACGGTCTGTCCACCACCTGACGGCAATGGCGAAGGGACCGCCCCGTGGTCATGATTTGGAGCCCCGTAAGAATACGCTGAAACAATGGATGGCTTGCATATGCGTCTATCGGTCATGCGTCAATAAAATAATGAGAATGGAAAATTTGAGATCGGTCAAGTTAATTTGCTCAACCATTTCTTCCACTCGCCTCCGTCTGTGCCACTCAGATTGATAAATGGAGGGTGACCTACTGAGCAGGGCGTGCGCACCGTTTTCGAAACAACTAACATCACTTCTATCTTAGTTTTGACTGCGTTGACTTGTATTAAATAATTTTCTGTAAATTGTTGGTGTTGTAACGTTTTGAATATATAAATATGTGGCAGGAACTAAGATTTTCCAACTTAGGATCAATATGTCACCTTCTTTTCCTTCTAATTAATTTATCTTTTCTTTCATCGTCGAGACACATGAAGGCGGTACATTTTGTAAATATGATGTTGTCCGCAGACTTATCTTTTCACATGTGGAATCAGATGTAATTAGTTTGAAATTGTGCTTGTTGCCAGCGATGAATCTTGATATCAATTGGTCCGGACACGCATTGACAATCACCGCGTCTATTCATCATGTTCGGTATTTGAAAAGTTCACTGTACTGCCGTCAACGGAGAGGAACTATTTCGGTCAAGTGTGGCCTTTGCGAGCTCGGGTCAGCTCTTCACTTAAACACCCTGAGGCAAACAGAGAAGGCGGATTCCCAGTAGGTATCGTCCCGCGATTCCTGACTTCTAGCAGTTCTTCCACTCGTCTGTCCAGGAAATCTCACCGAAATGCTCAGTAATAATTCAAATACAGCCGAGTGATGTTATACAGTCACCGACCTTTTTTGTTGCCTCAACGACCCTTTCCCCAACAATCATTATCACTTTATTGTGCAATACGTTAATTGTGATGACATTGCAATGGGACAAAAGGTTACAAACTGTTTGATGAATGTTGACGATAGGGTAATGACTTTGGAATATGGTTTTGTCGCTAATTGCGGCTTAATGTAGTACACACCTCAAGACAGATAATCGGACTCTCAGATTTCTACGATTCTTTTCTGATCTACGACTGGGGGCTCATTTTAAAGCCCCTGGAAAAACTATCACTCTTTTAATAGTTTTTCGAAAATCCAATATTTAATTTTTTCCCACAGAGTTAGCACAGGGATGGCGGCCATTTTGAATTTCAAATATCGCAAAATGTTGGGCAGTTTGTTTCGCTAGTTCCAAACTTTGCACAGTGGCCCCGATTTTTTATTGTTGATTTGGTAAGAGAATGGTTGAAAGTTTCATATAGGAAAGTCTGAGCAAAAGATTAAGTCTTTCACTTTCGAGGCGCATACTACCTTAAAGGACCAGTAGATATATCTTTTTGATTATTTTGTTCACCATTTATCTTTTTGACGTCATCCATAGTGTTCTTGTTCTACTCCCCAAAGCATGTCGAGATACACAGTATTCAGCTTGTCAACTCACCCTGTACTCGTGCAAACTGCATTGTTATTGTTGACCAGTGAATTCTGGACCAGACTAATGTGAACAATAACAGTGCATTTTACACGTATATACACGCTATGTTGACAAGTTAAATAGTTGCTGTTTCGACATGCTGTGGATAGTAGAACAAGAGCTTACAATTGACATGCAAAGAAACAGCGAAAAAAGTAATCAAAACGTCGCAGGTACACGCCCTCTAAATTTGAGTAGGAGGAGGGTACCCGTCAGTATACAGGAGCCCTGAAGAAACGACACCGCCATGCAGGACAACAACCTTGATATTCAACTTTTTTACAACTTTATTAAAATTGAGAAAAAAGGGTCATCGTAGAAAGGTGAGCACCTTGGTGAAAACATCTCCAATTATATCCGTATAAAACGTGAAAGTTAGACTTTTCGACGTGAAAAAATGACGTAAATGATATGTTGTTATTAAGGTCGTGAGTTTTGATGAGTCCGCGTGGTACAAACTCGTGTTGTGGCTGTTCGGTGTATAAATGTAGTAAAGTTCACTTCGAAAATTTGCCCTGTGATTTCTTCAAGCTTTGCCGTCAGAGGGATGCAGAATCGCCGCGTTATGTCCATTGCTAGACTGCATATCTGAAGGCTTTTAGTTGCCTGAGCTTCCCCGTCACGACTTGTCTGGCCTCCCTTCTTCTTTCTGTTTTTCGAGGTAGAAAGCTGGAATGGTTAGTTCAGGGACAGGCCCCGGGGGCATCAGCAAGTTGCGGTTCATTTGCGACGTCGATGCAAGCTGAGCCCTCGACCGATCTCCAGTTCTGTGCTTCTTACGCCGTTCTCGTCTGACTACCCCGCTGCTCTCTGCGCTCTCCCTCCCTCTGGTGCCCGGAGGGTCCTCTTCGTTCTCTAATTGACTATGTTCGCCGATCTCGAAGTCTGTCACCGGGCTGCTCCCCTCGTGTTCGGCACGACCGCTCGGCTGTTCGCTGGCGTCTTCCACTTGATCGACGTCGGAGTGTTCAAACGCGACTGAAGACACCTCGGGTGTCGCGACGCTGCTCCCGCCACCGAAGGCGCTGCCGGTGATCTCCGACCTCATGTAGGTACTCTGGGTGTGGACGGTGTGGTGAGCGGCGGCGGCGCTGCCGTCGACCGCCGAAACGTCGATCACGGGCGTCATCCTCGCGCACTTCCCGCACATCATGCTCCTGAACTTTTCGTAGAACTTTTTGTTCAGGATTGTGATCAAGATCGGGTTGATGGCCGAACTGGTCAACATGACTACGGTGGTGATGCTGACGCCGGACGGAGGCACTCTTGACGGAACGAAAACACACATCATGTAGACGACCTGATACGGAAGGCACAGCAGGGCCAAAGCAGATACCATAACGAAAAGTGTCCGCATAGCCCGTATGGTGGTACGCTTGTAACTTGGCGCTGTTTGTCCCTGAGCATTCACCGGCCACGGTACGGGCAATGCTACAAAAATCCTCTTCTGCCTGACATAGGCCTCTTTGATGATCCTCGCGAAGACAAAAGTCAGTATTCCAGCCGGTATGAGAGTGCTAAGCGTCCTTTCTGTGATTATGTAGCTTAGGTTCGACGACGTGTCGACCGTACAGAGCGCCCTGCTCTCTGAGAAGTGGTACCTGCCCCAGCCGAAGAAGGGCATGGAGGAGAACAGAAGAGATTGAAGCCAGACGTAAGCGATCATGCCGAGGGTGCTGTACGGGGTCATAATCAGATTGTACCGCAGGGGACGGGTAATGGCAAAGCATCGGTCAACACTCACCATGGCCAAGTTCAGGACAGTGGCCGCGCTGGTGGTCGAGTGGAAGAACGCCGTCGCCTGGCACAGCCTCTCGCCGAATATCCAGGTGTTGGCAATCCAGGTCGTGGCCGAAAACGGCATCACAGTCACCCCCATCATCATGTCGCCGACCGCCAGCGAACAAATAAATACGTTTGTTATCGTATGCAGCTGCCGCGTTCGGATGATGATGAACAGTAGCATGAAATTCCCAAATATTGTCACCAGATTTATGATCGTGACCAAAGCACCAAATCCGATGTGGGCAGCGTTATTAATATTATTACCCATGGTACAGCCGTCATAAAGAAGCTATGGAAAATCCATGCCTTTACTCCGAGCGATGATTTGTTATATATACTTCCTTGAATCAGAAAAACGAGGTATGAACATTTACACTGTCGAGGTTGTACGTCGTTTCAGGAGCGAAAACAGCATCTGGCGTTGGTGATCTGCGGACAATGGAGCGATCCGGTCGATTCTGGCTGAAAACCCCTTCCCCTGTGATGAGCTTATGTTACACAATTATCGCTGCAAAGACGGACGAACGCGAAAGCGAAGATCACGCCAGGTTTGTTGTCTCGAGTCAACTATGTTGCGGAAACATCCAACGTGGCTTCTTATTTCCTCGCATCTCTGGCAAGGCGACCTCGAGACAGCCAGTCGTCAACGTGTGATCTTTTGTTGCCCATCAGTCCCCGTTGCTAAGACACCACAACATCACGCGCTGAAGACCGAGAACACGGCAGGGATGGCACAGGCCGCTCCTGAAAGATGACAAAAAAGCACGAACCAATCAACATTTGACAAACGACAATGACAATTACAATTTCCACAAATTTGAATTATCTATTTTCCTGGACCTTTGACCTGTGACGTAAACAAAGCATAAACAATAGATAATATTGAAAACCAGGATATGATTAAGAATGGTTTATGGGGGCGTCCCGTAACTCTATTTACCTATTGTCAACGTAGTTAATTAATAGCGCGAAACGTGCGTCTACCCTGATTGACTAAAACACACTGCATAAATATTTTCAAGGCAAAACAGGAAAACACCGTGACGTCGAAAACATATTGTGTTGTCTATTAACATTTTTTTCTGTGATGCATTAAAGGGTTTGATAAATGCTCCTCAGGGAATACCAGTTTCTAACTTTGTTGGTGACGTCAAAAAGAATGCAATAGACTAGATAAAATGTTCCAAGTCAGCCAATCATCGATAGAATGATGACAATCAAGTAAATCGCATTTCATAGCTGTGGGTCACACATTCGTTTGCTTCAAAAAACGCTTGCCTCTCACTTATCAACGGTACTGGGTTATACACGGTGATACCATATTGCAAAGATGTTCATTAGAGTCTCTCTCTCTCTCTCTCTCTCTCTCTCTCTCTCTCTCTCTCTCTCTCTCTCAGTACACCTTTAACCAACTCTCAACTTAAAGTTGGCAACCCTGATCGTCTCAATATTTGATAACTGACACCTAAAGTCAATTTATGATATTCTCTTCAACAATGCACAATTACGTTAATGTTATGAGTTGTTAAATAGGTTGGTGTTAAAATGCTGTCGATGATATGTCCACTTCTGTCGAATCAGCGTAATCGCATACCTATCAAACCACAGCGGGTATATTCATCATTTTTTAAATTTATAATCAGGATTATTAGTCGATATCGTGCTATCGAAATCATATTTTAGAGACAAGTTTTTAAACATCATTTGCACGGAAAATAAGACTAGTCGATTTCGAATGATAAAAAAACCGCCCGTAAACACATTACAAGCATCTTTCCACTGTGAAAATTAAGATACATATAGGGCTAGCGAGTCTAAGATACTCTTCTCATCGCTTGTAAATTGAAACAGAAAATGTAAAAATTTTTGTACGTGAACGAATATGTTTGTTGAAGTTGAAAACGAATACCATTTTGTTTTACTATGTAACTTTTTCGATAGTTTAATGGTGAAGTATATTCCCCGATATTATTATAATGCTCCGGCAGAGAGAAAATTTATTTCTCTGATGAAATCAACTAAATCCAAATATAATTCAGCGTCTAGCAGCATATGTATTCCCTGCTGTTAAATCTTGATAAGCGATAAGAGAATACTGAGAACGTGGAGTAAGTGTTTATACAATGTACCTGTCAGTTTATATACTTTCCTTCACTGTAATGTCAAAGCGTATTGGGCCGATGGCTTATATCACTGAACAAAGACATTACTTGGCACACAGTCCATGTAGCCGACAATGAGATGCAAATGATATGCGGTTAAGGTCTCCTCCACTAACTTTCCGCTGGTTTCTCACTTTCTACTATTTTTATAGTATTTTATACAAAGGCACAGACTTATTCTACCTGCAACTTAAAACTGATAGTGATTTTGTAGCTCATTCTTTACTATTTTTCATAGTTTTAGGTAGCCGGTATCAGACACTTCGTGTTCGTGTCGGCTACATGGACGATCTGCCCCTTACTTGGAAACTACCGTACACAGGTCAACGCTGTATTACCAGAGCCAACGTCCGATTTTTCCATAAAAAGGTCGCATATCGTCAAAACAGCGTCGAGACTTTCCAAGACTCAGAAGGTCTTTCGATTTGTTGAGTGATGTACTTGCACGTCATTGAGAAAATTCCTCATAACATATTAGGTAGTGTTATGTCACGTGATTAGTTGTGGTATGTGACGTCATGCCCTAATGTCACGTCTGGTGCTGGCGTACAGTGTTTATTGCGTCGTCGTTCTGTTGTGCTGTGCTTTGCTTTTTACGTGGAAAAACTGCGGCGCTCATGACGTGTAATTGAGTAAGAAGAAACCGTGAAAACTCGATCAAACAGTGCGACTTGCAATATCGATAGAATGCACAACGTAGGTTGCAAAGGCACTGTGGTGGGACAATTGCCCGCTCATCTTGAGATCTCGCGTGACTTTAACGTTCTATGTAGACAACCAGTCAATAGCAAAACACGCAGAAAAAGTCACAGATTTATTTTATTAAAGTGTAGTAATGGATATTTCAATATAATTAATAGGTTTTGCTCAGCTCTGCCAGGCCTATGCATGCTTTTTCCTATTTCACGAGATAGTCTAAAGTGTAAAGTTAAAAAGGAAAATTGTGCGAGATTTCGTGTAGTGTTTTTGCGACAGGGAACTTCAAAATGGTTATATATACTGCACTATATATTAATTAAATGTTCAATGCTGAGAGGGCAACGCAAGAACTGGAAAACGTGTCAACTTTAACCTCTGCGCTGATATAGAACGCAGCCCCCAGTACTGAAAGATGAAACCTGATCGCTTGCGTCACAGTCCTGAGAGGAGTGCTACAGCTTAGACAAACGGCTGTTAAGTGAGCAGGAAACAACGAAGCATATTTACATCAACACTGGCTTTCATTAATCTTAAACCTTTTCCTGACAAACATAAGAATTACTATTCTCGTCACCGTGCACGTGGATTTAGATATGTATGTATGTATGTATGTATGTATGTATGTATGTATGTATGTATGTATGTATGTATGTATGTATGTATGTATGTATGTATGTATGTATGTATGTATGTATGTATGTGTGTGTGTGTGTGTGTGTGTGTGTGTGTATGTATGTATGTATGTATGTATGTATGTATGTATGTATGTATGTATGTATGTATGTGTATGTGTATGTGTATATGTGTGTGTATGTATGTATGTATGTATGTATGTATGTATGTATGTATGTATGTATGTATGTATGTATGTATGTATGTATGTATGTATGTATGTGTGTGTGTTTGTTTGTATGTATGTATGGATGGATGGATGGATGAATGGATGGATCTGGCTTGGTGACTGACACTTAAATTTGTACTTTCATTGTGCCGATAAAATACCAGACTTCAAAAAACAATATCAACCTACTACAATAACGAGACTGCAAAACATAAATTCTTCGTATTCTTCATATTCAAGGTCAGTCACACTCAGCAAAACCAAATATAGTGTCGCTGTACTCACATTTGGCAAGGCGAAGTGAGTGTTTACAAGCAATTGCAAGAAGCCAAGTAATGTGCCAGCAATCAGTTGTACAAATTCGAGGAATATTCTTTCGATATGCGCTGTTAGACGATTTCGGGCCTTTCAAGTTTTTCAAACTGAGAAAGCATCCGATAACCGATCGCCTTTCACACACCAATCTGAGATATTAAACATACACTCAGCACCGCACACGAAGCGGTTCGTCATCTATTGCGGCTTCTCCTCATGGGCGCTTTTGTTATCGTCGATAAATAATTACAGTGTTTCCGTTAACGCAAAATCCTGCGTATTTTACGCAAAATTGTTCGGAAATACGCAAAAAAATCATGACTGCGTAAACAAATACGCATTGAGAAATGCCGCCCAATGACACGACGTACTTGGCCCGCACTACATTGCCTGAACGTGGTTCAATGCAGGACAAAAATAGAACATATGCACCTGCTTGCAAGTGACATTTATCATGATATTGCAACATTTTAGACTTTAGCAGACCGCAGCACTTTATGCAACATTGTATTTCATCATCACAAAACGTCATGTCAATCAGTTCTGTACAGACAATGGCACTACAGATGCAAAAAATTCGAGAATCGATCGAGTCTACGTTGTTGGTAACACCATGGTAACACAATACAGTTAATGGTCATTACGTCGCATGTTATTTGGAAAGTGTTTACGGGTAACCATTTAGACTCTGTCGGGTTGCATTCTTGAGAGGTCCCGCTGGACTTTGAACAGTATCTGCTTTTTGTTGGCCCTTTGAAAACACTAATGTCGTAGTCAGGAGGTATTTTCTTTGAACATGAACTCATTGGGCTGCTCAACGATCATATCCGGACATGCATCACGGCATGGCAAACGTACGCGTTCAGCTACACCTTGAAGCCCCCCAGGTTGTTGCTTTTTGTTAATAGAGCATGCGCATTACAGGAAACCCCCAAGTTCTACAGAAAAGACTGCCCAGCTCACTTCAGATACTGATTCCTACCGTACGCATTTTGAATACATTTTACGCAAATAAAAACTCAGTTGCGTAAAATCGTACGCAAGTTTTGAAATTGTAACGGAAACGCTGAATTCAGTGGGAACGATTGGTATTTTTGCGGCTATCGCTTTAAAAGGCGCATTATTACCTCTTATAATGGCAGAGGTAGCTCGCTCGATTTCGAAACGTGTAATTCCCTGATCTATGAAAGAGGGATGCACGTTAATGCTGTAATGTTTTGCTTTCAGAGCACCGCTATATTTCAAAAATCTGGACAGCCGGAAATTTCAAAGATGTCTGTGAAATCAAAGGCAAAGCGTGACTCACTGTGATCAGTCAAAGCGTAGATTATTATTGCTTCGGGCAATCAAATAATCGACAAACAGGGCGTTAACAAATATCCCCGCAAGTTGATGGTGCTTCTTGGTTATTTGTGACAAGGAATACAGGCTAAAAATAGCCAACTGCTGGGTTTTTAGTCTGAGCGGCCAAAATGAACCGCGCTGAATGCTGTCAGCTTTGCGCCTAATGCTAGGTAATCCCAAAAAATTGCACGCGATCGTCAGATTTCATGGTGTCAGACAACCAGCGTGTACGAAGTCATCGCGGAAACGTTGAGATGGACGCGCACGCTACAGGTAACAACGTGAGCGCTCTTTACAAAGGCAGTACGCTCGAGCTGTAAGCGGCCTAAAATAACAAACACGACCTTTTAGAAGCCATGATTAAGAAAAAGCCTTACATATCGCGATGCGGTGGTCAGACCAGAATACACAATTTTCGCCTTTCAAGATGTGATACTTTTTCTGTAGGAGGCAGAGACGAATATTTTTCAGAGTTGCTTTTATTTTCACTTAAATTTCCCTGAAACATGTTCGTTTTGTAAAACGGCTTTGTATTTTGAATTTTCGCTCCACATTTACCACTTTTTTCCTGTATAATCTCTAGGCCTTTCAAACATCAACGACCAATCGCTAATTAGCAACTGTTGGATGACTTGAAGGACGTGACCGACGGGCAAGGAGAGACTGCCGTGACCTCTATGACCTGAAAGTGAAGGTCACCTTCAACGACATTAACGCGGCGTCGAGCGATCTGCAAAACTGAAGCAGAAACGAAGGTCGGGGTAGACATTGTGGTCATCCGGTAACCGAATTGGCCTCGGGTGGCGTCCGACGTACCCGTGTAAACATGGACCAGGCGACTGTGCGCTCATCGTGCGACATACATGCAAGTTAACTACAATACGCACTCAAGTTAAAGGTATACTGTCACCTGTTCCAATTTTGCCACAGTTACCATGGAAAGAGAAAATGTAACCAGTCACAGATTTTAAGCGGGTGGCCGCTTTTAAAAAACAGCGCCCCCACGTGGGCATTTTGAATACAACGGAACGCCCCTTGACCATATATGGGCATATTTAGATTGCAGGTGGTTGTATACCTTTAAGGGAGAGAGTACTCAGAAAGAGTGATGGACATAGCAGTGTAAGTTATAGCAAAGAAAGGATCTGCTTTATTGCATATATGGGGTTCTGTAATAGAAATTTTATTTTGTATCATGTGTTGAATATACTTGTAAACAAACAAACAAAAACATAGGTCGTTATTGACAAACAAATATATAGAAGAACAGCTCTTATTAATTCTTTATTGTATATATTGAACAGATCAATTGTAAAAAATGAACATACACACATACACACACGAGTGCGCGCAAACAAACAAATAATAAAAAAGAGCCGAGGTCCCCTGTGCTAGAATTTGGACCACGTATAGGCAAACGACGAAAGCTGTGACTCCAGTACACGACAGACATGACAAGAGACGATTTTGATAAATAGAACGAGCCTCTGTTTCTCAAACTCGTATATTCTCATCCTGTCCATAGTTGGTGGGGACTGATTTTGAAATCCGACGAGAAAGCTGATTTTAAACAGATATTTTACCATAAAATTCGAAAACTTTGTGTTTGTTCAAAGCTATCTTTAAGATAGCGATTCAGGCATCTGTTACGCGGACTAGCTCTCGATGACGTGACAACAACTTCAACTTCACACATTCCTTAACTGAGAAGGAATTCACATTATATTACCATGCACTGCCTGTCGCATTTAAATTGGTCGAGCTGAACCACGTGACTGACCACAAATACACAGTAATGGTCTGTTTATATGCCCGTGAATGTGAATAATAAGATTAACAACTCAAAGTATCGTAACTTTAATCAATCATAAAATGGAGCACTTGTAGGTCAAGTTGAGATACTTTTTTTCTGAAAACATCTCCGGATTTGCCAATATTTTACAGCGCGCGTGACAGTGCGTCGCGTAATGCTCAGTTTCTGGGGCCCAGTTGTCGTTCGCTCCTAAAATTTTCGGATATTTTGACGGTTTTCTTGGGTTCGCTGATAATATAATGGAAATAACAGACTCCGCTCTGACCATTAACGTTTATTTGTGGGCGCGGGCTCGAGGAAAGCCAAATTAACGGCTCGGCACGCCTCGCCCGTTAATTTTTGGCTTTCCTCTCGCCCTTGCCCACAATAAACGTTAATGGTCAGCGCGTCGTCCGTTATTTCACATTATTGCTGCGAAATTTATTCCTGGGGCCAATATCTCAATCATACCCCCCGATGTCCGAGCGCAGTGACGTTATTGTTGAGCTCTGTTGAAAATGTGACTGCAAAGAAACACAACCACGGCCCTGTTCGACAAGGCAAGTTAAGACACAGAGACTGGCAGAAAGAATGAAAGACAGACAGATAGACAGACAGATAGACAGAGAGATAGAGGAAAAGGGACTGAGACAGACTGACGCAGACAGAGGCGGGCAGAGACAGTGAGAGCACTGTATTTTTAAACACTGAAGAAACGTATAAGTAAATTGCGAAGAGTACAGATTTTGGTTGGCATACAATGCCTTCGAGTAGAACAGCATCATATTAAACAGTATTTTTTTTTAAAAGAATCAAGAAATATATATGATTAATCCCCTCAAGACTTAACACTCCCTTACGGTATCAATATGACGTCATACGATAGTTTTGGCAAGGTTTTCTTGAAAGGGGTCATGTCGTGAAAGCAATCGACTTATTTCAATGTCCCAACGTTACTCCACTTTTACCAAAATTGCATACGCCGGAGGGGAAAGAAAGATTATGGTTGGTCATAGCAACGGCTGTTAATGACAATTTACACCATACCTCCCGCGTAGTTCTGAGAATGAACAGAAGAAAATTGCCCAGTCGGCGATTATGTATGTCATTGACTGTCGTATTACAGATCTCAGCGATCCTATGGGTCAAAATAAATTCCCTGTTGCTCGCTTCAAACGACATGTCGCCGGCACTGTTCTCGCTATCGGAAATTGTCCTGTCTTTATGCTATGACAAAATCAGGAAGATTTTTCCCATGAAGTATTTGTTGGGTTAGGATACACCTTCGAGGGTAGATATCAGAACTGTGAAATAAACATTCAATTCTTTTCCTTGCCTAAATGTGCCCGGTTTAAAACCTGCCGAGAAGTGTTTTGCGGTCGTTTTGACTTAAAGGGATACAGTCGTCGGAACTGCGGTAAAAGGTCGTATGGACCCATATGACCGATGTAGACACTGTATCCAAGGTACGATGGTGATTGATGAAAGTCAAAACATGTCTGTCATAATCTACATCGTATAATATAAATGTTGCAACTATGATGGTGAGATGCATCTTGATATCGTGCACAAATTACATTGTTTGTGAACAAGAAACTCGCACAGGCGAAGTTCCGACTATGGTTTTCTTTTAAAGTGATTTGCTTTTCAAACAAAAATATATTACATGGACACAACTTAGATTATGATAATCGGCACACCTTCAAGTTTCCTCTGGTCACAGTACTAACAAAACTTTTTGAAAAATCCATGATATGACAGGTGTGTACGACAGCCGAATGGTCAATTGAAATGAAAAGCGAAAACGAGTCTCCCACACATAAGTTTTCTGTCTGAAGATTGAAGGATGCATGAAACTTAAGTAACAGATATTATTACTTCGTACTTGAAATAATTTGTGTTGTTATAAATATAAATGTTATAATTATATATACATGTTATTATAATAAATATATATGTGTGTGTATGTTATTATAAATGATAAATATATACATATATATTTATATTATAATAAATAATTTTATGTATTATACATTAAATATATATATATATGTATGTATGTAATATTTGTGTATTATACATTATATATTTATATATATATATATATATATATATATATATATATATATATATATATATATATATATATATATATATATATATTTCGCTGCATTTGATTCTTCTGAACTCCGTATCGGTAGACCTTACGGGGGTGTTGCAATACTTTGGCGTAGATCTCTGGGTAGCCTAGTAAGAATTCTTGACTTTGATGACAGTCGTTTGCTTGGTTTGAAAAAACGACACAGACAAACTTGTTATTGTTAATTGTTATATGCCTACTAATACAAATGACAACTTTGAAATTTTTTGTGATTATCTGGTGAAACTTGACTCCATTCTTTCTGATGTTAATACAGCAAATGTCTTTTTTATCGGTGATTTAAACGCTGATGTAACTACTGATACAGGATTTGGTCGTGAGTTGATGGAGCATTGTGAGCAGTTTGGCTATGTCATTTCTGATGTTGATTTGCTAGGCAAAGATTCCGGTACGTTTACTTATATTAGCGATGCTCATGGTAGCACTTCATGGATCGACCATTGTATAACCACTGAAGTCTCTCATAGCAATGTGCTTTCTGTTTCGAATCTCTACAATGTTATAGGCTCTGACCACATTCCTGTTTCAATAGATGTTCGTTGTAACATTTCTGCCGATAGAAGACTTAATCGTTGCCCCTCTCAGCAACGCAGTTTTCGTGTTGATTGGAAAAAGCTGTCACGGCAGAATATTTCTGCCTATACTCAGTGTACCAAAGCCAAGATTGATAAGATTAAGTTGTCTGAAGGTTTAATGTGCACGGATGTGAACTGTACTGATCATTCACATTTGCAGGCTATTGATACATGTTATAATAGTATTGTGGATGCCTTGAATAGTGCTGCAAAAGAAACCATTGAGTGTAAAAGTCATCAGAAAATTCATGTTGTGCCTGGGTGGAATGATTTTGTAAAAGAGTGTCACGACTATGCCCGCTCCATGTTTTTATTGTGGGTCAATGGGGGTAAACCTAAACAAGGACCCCTTTTTGAAGTCATGAAAACCTCTAGAGCTCGTTTTAAGTATGCTTTGCGTGCTTGTAAAAGGCTTGAAAATCAAAACAGGGCTGATAAGATGGCAAACAATCTTATTGTCACAAACGTAAAGACATCTGGTATTGACAGAATTACCGCTGAGCATTTGAAATTCTCAGATTCCTCTATTATTCCTGTTCTGACACGTTGTGTTAATGCGATGACTGTCCATGGTTATTTGCCAAGTGAGGTTATAAAGGTAATCTTAGTCCCCATTATCAAGGACAAAACTAAACTTACAAGTGATGCCGGCAATTACCGTCCGATAGCATTAGCAACTGTTTTCTCGAAAGTCTTTGAACACATTTTACTGTCACGTTGTGAGGAATTTATTACTTCACACTATTTACAATTTGGTTTTAAACGAAAACATTCCACTGACATGTGTTTATTTGCATTTAAAGAAATCGTGAGTTATTACACCAGTAATGGAGGACCTGTGTTTACTTGCTTCCTTGATGCATCTAAAGCTTTTGACAGAGTTAATCACTTTAAATTGGTCAAAAAGCTCATCGACAGGAAGGTTTCTTTATATGTTGTACAAATATTATACTATTGGTACAGAAATCAACTGTTTTCTGTGAAATGGAGCAATATTGTATCAGAATGGTTTTCTGTTTCCAACAGTGTAAGACAAGGGGGAGTGCTCTCTCCGTATCTTTTTAATGTCTATATTGATGATCTCATCAATGAGCTCTGTAAATGCAATGTTGGCTGTACTATGTGTGGTGTCAGTGCTAACACTTTAGGTTACGCTGATGATATGACTTTACTCAGTCCAAGTGTAAAGGGCTTACGCCATCTTCTCAGGATATGTGAAGTGTATGGCAAGGAATATGATATAATTTATAATGCTAATAAGACTGTGTGCATGCTTTTCAATGGGAGGAGAACGAAGATTCCACGAATACCCTCAGTAAAACTTAATGGTAACAAATTGAACTTTGTTTCTGTGCACACCTATCTGGGATATGTAATATGTTGTGATGGGTGTGACAACGAGGATATCGCAAGACAGAGACGTGCTTTTTGTGTAAGAGCAAACATGTTACTCAGACAATTTAAAGTATGTAGTCCGAATATAAAGAAAGCATTATTTTTGGCATATTGTAGCAATATTTACTGTTGTAATCTTTGGGTGAACTTCAAAGTTAAAATGATGAACAGCTTTAAAACTATGTATAACAACGTCTGGAGAAGACTTCTCAGTCTTCCTCCATTTTGTAGTGCATCAGCTATGTTCGCAACAAACCATGTCATGTCTCTAGGTGAAGTTATTAGGCGTAATATGTACAGTTTTAAGTGTAGGCTTGAAAAGTCATCAAATGTGTTACTTGCTGCGATCTGTTCATCAGATAGAGTGACAAATAGTATATTCTTCAAGCATTGGAGAAAGCAATTGTATCTTTTGTAATTTTTTTTTTTTTTTTTTTTTGCTCTGGTGTGTATTTTTTTTTCCAAATTGTAAACTTTTGAGCAAAAGCATATATCCCAGGGACTGAGAGAATTTTTCAGGTGATTCCTTTTGTATTTTCCTTATATGGACATTTCAGTCTGAAATAAAGAACTATTATTATTATTATTATTATATATAGGGCCTACATATGTATGTGAGTGTGTGTGTGTGTGAAAGCATATATATATATATATAATATATATATATATATATATATATATATATATATATATATATATATATATATGCCACGTTTATAAAAACAAAAACACATGAAACAAACAAACACTCGTCTCCATGTCGACATGCCCAGGGGTATACTTAAGCTTATCAACGTACGAGCTTTATGTTTATGAGTGATGCTCTGTGTTACTATTGACAATCAGAATTTCCTGACTGTATTCATTTATCGACAAAAATGATACGTAATGTGCACAAGGCCCTATGTGGGCATGGCTTACACTGTTTGATTCAGTATCCTCTTGCGAGAAGAATAAGCTGTGTTTGTTTTCTCGATCAAAATTTAATGAAAACATCACAGCCGTTGTCCCTTAAGAGCAGTAGCTGTAACTTTTTTCTGCGTTTTTTTAAATGTCAATTACAGTTTTGTTTTTTGGGATTTTTTTGGTCTAGCTGCTCCCCAAGTATATAGATATCCGAGTATTCAGCTTGTTACCCAGTCTGTACATGTGTACACTGCATTGTTACCGTGACTGATGACAGGTGAATTCTGGCCCGGAATATAATTCAAACGCTAACAGTTACAGTGCATTTTATACATATAGACTCTGTGTTGACAAGTTTAATAGTAAAGGTTTCAACATGCTCTGGGAAAAACATTATCAAATGTTACAGCTACTGGTCCTTTGAAGTGAATGTCTGTCCTTGATGGGAGCGCCATGCATTATAGGTGGGACACGTTCCACACACACTCGGCATATAGATGTACCCGGTAAGACAAATAGATCTTGCAGACACGAACACCGCGTAGAGTTTCTGAACGTTCAAGTGATGTTTCATATTTCCCTGTAGAATCGAGCGAGTGTACATAGCCACTCACTTTACATGCATGCGTCTCGATAACTGAGCATGCGTCATCCATATGAGTGCAGAATCTCAGCGGAAATTGCCCCAACGTGATAAGCGCTTAAGGGACGGACCATTAGATCTTGGGAGGGGGGGTGGTCAAAACACAGAAAAAAAAATTTTCAGAGCAAAAATTTAGGAAAAAAAAAATCTTCAAACTAGTTTGCAAATAAAAAAAAAATAAATCAGAAGACAAAGGCGTAAAAAAAAAATCTGCAAAAGTCTTTAAAATTTTGATTTTTTTTTAGATTTTACCGACAGAAAGCAACTTTCTGTATTTTTTAGTACATCCTCCAGGCACATTTTTCATTGTAATTTATACATTTAGAGTGACTGTATCCCTTATACTGGAAGTTGTGATTATCTTAGCTTTTCAGGACTTTTGTATTCTGATCACTTGAAAATTATGAAATTATAGAGCCTGTTTTCTACTTGTTTCCTGCGTACAAACCAAGCAGGTACACTAGGTAAAACATTGAAACTATGGTATGGTTGTCAAGACAGAAAGTTGTATTTGCCTTTTAAGATCAAGGTAAACAGATGCAGGCTACATCAGTTTCATTTTTTTCACAGCATTTTATTGCAATGATGAATGCAAGAATGGCTGAACAAGTAGAAACACGTCAATAATGATAAAACAACATATCAAGTCATTATGTATTATTTTGCTTTTAAAAGGCATTTTCAATTCTTTTTCTCAAAAAACAGCCTCAAAAACAACAGCAACACATGTTTTAACATTCAACAATACACTACGTAGAACGCCATCTATCCAACAAATCCCAACACAAAAACACACAAAAGGGTTGAACTTTGAAAGTTTCTCGATAGCAAATACTGAATAAATCTGCATGAATAATCGTTTTTGTGTAGCAAATTTCAAAGAAATTGGACAAGCCCTTTCAGAGAATACAGATTTTTTTACCATGAATGGCATAAATTGCCCTAAAAAGACAAATATTGAAATTTCAACACATCTATACACATCCATCAATTTGGACATGCTGCTACAGAGAAATAGATGTTTTGATCAAAAAAGTGCATCAATTGCTCTGAAAACACAAATATGCAATTTTAACTATATTATTTAGCTTATTTTAGCTTCTCAGCTTGTCAAAATCAATTGTAAATCATGAGATATGCATGATGTTTGGTGGGTGAATGTAGGCATTTCACCACGCAGTAGAAAGGGAAGCCAGGAAACCAAAATAGTCAATTTTCAAAACTATAGGAAGCTACTGAGGAGCAGAAAACTTTAGGAAGCTACTGAGGAGCAAGAAGATCATGTTTCAGAGGAAGATGTGTTATCCGAAAAAATGCTCCCAAAGTGCCACCAAATAACACCATTTTTATCTCTATTTTTCAAAAGCTCCAACAGCAGGAGGGGGGACACCCCCTCCTGACCTCCCCCCGCAAAAATACTCCCCAAGTGCCACCAAATAACACCATTTTAATCTCTATTTTTCAAAAGCTCCAACGGCAGGAGGGGGAAACCCCCTCCTGACCACCCCCCGCAAAAATACTCCCCAAGTGCCACCAAATAACACCATTATAATCTCTATTTTTCAAAAGCTCCAACGGCAGGAGGGGGACCCCCTCCTGACCACCCCCCACAAAAATACTCCCAAGTGCCACCAAATAACACCATTTTAATCTCTATTTTTCAAAAGCTCCAACGGTAGGAGGGGGAACCCCCTCCTGACCACCCCCCGCAAAAATACTCCCAAGTGCCACCAAATAACACCATTTTAATCTCTATATTTCAAAAGCTCCAACAGCAGCAAGGGGACACCCCTCTCCTGACCTCCCCCCCCCTGACCGCTTCGTGGCCGCTTGTGGTGCTTGGCACCACATCTTTGCCCTCTTTATCTTCAGACAGCGACGAACTAAAAAAAAATTATAAATCTGAAAATTTACTCTGAAAAAAAAAATTTGCACAGCTAATCTCAATTGGAAAAAAAAAATTCAGAAATTTACAATAGTAAAAAAAAAATTTTCACAATTTCATTGTGACCACCCCCCTCCCAAGGTCTAATGGTCCATCCCTAAACACTATCAGAGCAATACGATGAAGGCAAAAGGAATGAATCAGCTTTTATTACATACAAAAATAAAACAATGTGCCGTCGTTTATTCTTTCCTGACATTGTTTTTTACAACACGCATGAAATCAAGTATGCGAGCCATTTTGACAGTTTTTCTAGATAAAAAAACTATTATCATTTTAATATTTTACTGACAGAACAATAAAAGCGGAATTGATGAGCGCGCAGGGATCTTAAAAGTTGCATAAATTGAATGATGGCTTTTCTTTAGGCATCGTAATGAATAACTGAATAGATTTAATGTCCGTCACAGTCTCGAAAGATTATTGCGGAAACGAGAGGGTGCGGTTTTATCAATCTGATAAGAAATCTTTAATAAATAAGTAGCGACACGACCACGTAAAATGAATTGTTTATATTAGGAAGAAAGTGTGTCACATTATAATTTACAGATTACGTTTGCCATCAGCTGATCTTACTTTGATTAGTTTTTTTCCCATTCAGGGTAGTTTTGTCAGCCTATTTCGTGAAGGTTGAGGAGCTCCCTCCTCGGTGGAAATGACATTGCGTCCGTACCTATGGTACAGCGTGGTCGTACCATGGCATAAAACATGTTCAGGGATTTAATTGTAAATGGGTCATTTTCCAATTTTTAAGAAACAACATTAATTTGAGGACTTTGCAACGAGACATGTCAGCGCTTCATGTGACAATTTGAAGATGGACACAAGTGCCGTAATGACTCCGGGTCTCTATGTGTTCTTGTTTTGAAGATGTTTCTGTGTTTTTTGGGAGTTTTTCCTTTCATATGGTACTGGTGCTTTTGACATTACGCAAACCCTTTTTGCCATACGATGTGCGCAGATAGAGTCCGATTTTCAGATTTCAACGACAATACATCATCAGCTTCTTGTCCAAGTTTCGGTTTACTGTAAAAGATCGAGAAACGACTGGAAAAATAGCCGCGACAACTGCATACATCCAGCACCCCATCGCGTCGTTAATCCTCTCCCTTGCGTCAAGTATCACTAATCGCCTACCGAATTGCCGCGCCATTTCAAACCTGTAACAAAATGAACAGCCATGTTGAAGTGGAGCAGCGTTCACCTTCAATGGTTCCGCAGCGACGCATACGTGCAGCACACGATCTTGCCCGGGGAGTATTTCAAACGTTCAGTGGCCGACTTTACCATGTCCTCGCTTATGCAATTAATGCTACAAGAAAGCAACGGGGAAATGATCTTTAATCACGGATCTCAGCGGCGATGCGTGCTCCTTTCCGCCTAGACATCATTATCTCCTCGATTGGAAACTCTGCTAATGATAGCCAAGCGGGCCAATCCGTCAGGCCCATCGGGTACAAACAATATTAACACGACGGAAGTTTCTGTTCGCGATGCAGTCAAGTGCCTCCGTCTTATCACAAATGAAATGTTACATTCCTATGTTATCAAACTATTTAAATGAGTATTACTGTCCAACATCCGCGCCTACACAATATATATATATATATATATATATATATATATATATATATATATATATATATATATATATATATATATATATATATATAATCCACCTATCTATCTATCCATCTGTCTGCATACACATGCAATGACACAGAGATATATGAATATGTGTATGCATAAGATAGATAGAAGGAAAGAAAGAAAGAATGAAAGAGATATATAGATAAGAGAGAGATAGAGAGATAAGGAGATGGATAGATACGCAAATACTTACATACATAGATACATACAACGTGATTGGAACTAATTTGGGATAATTGGATGGTGAAGTAATGTCGATTTAATCTACAAATGTCATCTCATCTGCTTTTCTTTTTATATTACACACTTGTTTTTATGAGTAATCAACATTCAGCTATATAGAACCCAAGACTTTTGAGAAATTTACAAAATATGAAAATCCAATTATCCCAAATTAGTTCCAATTGTGTTATACATAGCATACATACATACATACATACATACATACATACATACATACATACATACATACATACATACATACATACATACATACATACATACATACATACATACATACATACATACATACATACATACATACATACATACATACATACATACATACATACATTGTGAAGCACCTGTATTTTTTATAGTGTTTCATGATACATTATACGATTAACGTCATGAAACGTTAAGCTCTTTAATGGCAGAATATTTGAAAAGCGTCGGATTGACATATATACAAAATCCCCCGCCAGAAATGTGATACAGCAATAACGGCTTATTGGGAGATGGACTAAATTATCACTTACGCGGCTTTTTATGCCGAAAGCCCGCAGATCCATAGCGGCGAAGATGTGTAACGAATTACCTCTAAGACGAAATCGTTAAGGGAATAACTTGCAAATGGACAGAAAATAGAAAGTTGGATATTTTAAATAACAGCGAATTCTTCAGAGAGAAAAGCGATCCTGCTAATGTGTTTGTTTGCCAACACCTTTTCCCGCCAAATCTCCCTTTTACGATTCTTCACAGATCAATTTCGTGACCATAATGGGCAAGGGACAATCGGGCAGAACAATAATCACTAGCTCTCTTCACAAAGCATTATTCTGCAGGAAATATCATACATAACAAAGACGTTACGAACCTGTCAAACAACTGATACACCTCCCACCTGGGACCTAATTCCCCCTACCAAGCAGATATTGTCAAGCGTAGGAACTGCCCCATCCGCCAAAACTATGCATCGACAATACCACTAGGAAGCAACATACAGGGTAGGTCGCCGATTTGCATGGACAATCTAGGAGCGCTTCTAGTGTGTAAACAGTTTTTTAAATCAATTCCCACCATTTGCAAATTGTGATTACAGCCGTCATTGTTATCAGTTCCCATTTCTCTGTCGAATTGTACTCTCTTTTTGTCCCTCCTGTACTTGCCATTTTATATCCCCAAACTCTAAGTGCACGACCACTGACGGATACTTTTTATCAAAAAAGAAATAGTTACACTCCTTATTTCATTGATCTTTCAATAAATAAGACGATGAAACTCCACCTTGTACAGTTGGCTGAGGCACTGTTCTTCAAGTTGACCAGGTGACCAGTGGCTTCTCTTCATCATCATACGGCCTCGTGTGGTAAAGTAACGATGAAAATGATCTAGCATGCTGGAACTGCTGTGCTAGTCGTAGGTAGGCCTTAATCTATACCAAAGGCGTAGTTGAGATGACTTTTAATCAGAAAAGCAACTTTGGAACTGAACCAAAAAGCCTTATTTTCACGTAATATCGCAAGTTTCCTGCAGGATTGTGTTACAAAGATGTGAAAAGCCGAGTCGTGTTTGAAGCGACCGAGATAAAAACCAATGTATGGGGAAAGCGATATCCTTTTTACATCACCGGTCTCCGGCCATACGGTGAATTAAAACACGAGATCAGGTTACAAAAGAAGTCTCGATACCGTATTAAACCAAGAATTTAGTTTAAAGTCATATAGTAAATAACTTATGCCAGTAGACTTACTGTATATATATATATATATATATATATATATATATATATATATATATATATATATATATATATATATATATAATATATCGAAGTATACAGATGTTAAATTACACTGGTCTATGCTTAAAGTAGAGCGTCATAAATAATAAAACAAATTACTTCAAGTACAAAGTAATAATATCTGTTACTTTAGTTTCAGACACACACACACACACACACACACACATATATATATATATATATATATATATATATATATATATATATTATATATATATAATATATATATATATAATTTTAAGCATGGAAAGTCAGGCTTAAATTATATAATGGAAAACATCTATCTATCTATCGACTAATCTATGTATGTATCTATGTATGTATCTATGTATGTAATTATGCTTTGATCGTACATTGCGATAAATGTTCGAATAAATGGTTTCCATATTTACTTTAAAACAACCTTCCCCTTGAAGGATGTTCTTAATTCCGTATCGTTTTATCAATATCACCTTCAAACTGATGCAGCGTGAACTCTTACTTTACTTGAAAATGCCGCTACAGACGTCAATGGCACGTCTGAACAGCTTACCCAAGTACAAGTACAGGTGAAGTGAAGGAGAAGAATGCGATATCAGACACACGGCATACCGAATGTGTGAACTAGCCTCGATAATATTCACACGATTGTCTACTTCTTGATATAGCTCCCCGCACTGACAGTGAAATAAGACCCTTTAAAGATGAGGACGGCTGTGAACCGATTTCTGTGACCCCTTGGGTATCTTTTACTTTCTATCTTGGTGGTTGTTAAAGCGAACTCTGGCCAATTTGTCGTTACACAGTTGGGTATCACAGACCTAAAATGGGATCCCACGTTTTAACGACGAAAGAAACGCCATTATATTTCCTGTTATTACCATCAGTTCGCGTAGTGATGTTCAAGTTATTTACATTTTACGACGCGATCTTGATCAAAATCGAAACCTTTGGCAGACAGTGTGATAGCGGCCTTAAAAAGATGAGAGATAATTTGATTGTATTTAATCAAAGATTTCACCGACTTCAGTCGCACTGCTTTGCCACTTTGCGAAAAGTTCTTAGATAATAGGTTCTTAAAAAGTAACTTTGACCTCTGCGTGCTTTGTATCACGTGGCTATGCTAACGCTATTCACATTTGCAATCGACTCATACAATCGATTGATCGAAAAGTATTTATTGAATCAATTTTCACTTATGCCGAGAAAACAAGGTTTGGTGACGTGATTCAGTACGGCTTCCAGTGGTGGCAACCATTTTCCCATAATTCTCTGAAGAAGAATATGCTGAAGAAAATTCATACATCGGGCCACGCAAAATACAAAGTGACATGAAATTGACAATGGTTTGACAGCGGCTAATGAAATCGACGATGGCAAATTTTTAGGTGTTAAATGTTCCATGGAGTAGGAAGATATTGGGGAGGGGGAAAAACGTTCAAAAACAGACTACTTTCATTGAATGAAATTGTACTGTCGATGATCGACACGCGAGGTCTATCACGATAATCTAGTAAAAGCATGAACACAGTTTTGATGGCGCCACAGTGTCGGTTATATAAACTGCCAGTAGGTATAACGTTCGGGGATTTTGTCCAACTAGTTTTGTTTTTTAATGTCAATTACAGTTTCTTGTTCTACTCCCCAAAGCATGTTGACACATCCCACCGTGTAGCTTTCAACACGGCATCTGTGAGATGTAAACGCACTGTTGTTTACATTTGAATTCTAGTCAGAATTCGCCTGTCATCAATAACAAAGAAGTTTACAAGGGCTGAATCGACAAAGCGTGTATCTCAACATGCTTTGGGGAGTAGAAAAAGAAACTGAAGTTGAAATTAAAAACACAACAAATAGTGAAAAAAAATCATGAATTACTGGCCCTAGATAACAAAAACAACGTACGGGTTTACGCAATGTGCTCGGGTCACTCGCCAGTTTTTGATTGTCATTGTGATAAAACCGTCACCTTTCTTTCAAAAATCACATTTTTGTCTTGTGATTTCCGTCAATAGCTTTCTTGTCTGAACACTCGTCGAGAACATTGATTTCCGAAGAGTATTCGTCTTTCCATGTCATTTGACAGCTGTCTTCACTTTGTAGGTTTTTCTTGAGGGTGTACATCGATTTACACTGCATTATTCAAATAGGGTGACAGAAAAGTATGTCATTTCGACACTTCGTGACCTCTACACTGTACTACGCGTCTTTCCTGGGAGAAAAGAAACGACGAGCGTCAACCTTTGGAATTATTACACGAATCTGTTTCAAACTTTTTAATGCAACTCTTTCCTCCAAGCTTGATTATGCCAATGCACTTTTATATGGATTACCACGTTTAATTTCACAGGTGAAGAAACAAGAACACATATCTCCTATTCTGGTGAAATTCCACTGGCTACCAGTCATGTATAGAATTCAATTCAAGATTTTACTCCACACCTACAAGGCTCTGAACAGTAGTGCGCCTGAATACCTGACTGCACTCATCCAACACAGTAACCCTTCCAGATGCTCTCCGATCAGGAGATGGATTATCTCTCAAAATTCCACGGACACGACTCAAGTGTCATGGTGATCGTTCATTTTCACATGCTGTTGCTACGTTGTGGCACGGGCTGCCTAGTCATATACGTTCTGCATCAAATACTGTAGTTTTCAAATCTAGACTCAAGACCTACTTTTTTGAGGAGGTTACCCATGTGACACTGTGTAAAACGCCGGTGAACATTTTGCTGGATACCAGGCGCCACATAAATTCCTTATCGTATCGTATTGCATCGTATCGTATCTCCACTGCAGTTTGCATGTTTGAAAATGGGGATTTTCACAATTTTATATAAAAAAGAAGATTTCGCTTTCGCAACCTGTGGTCATTTGTTTTAAAGGGAGGGGGTAGTTCGGTCTGCACCTGTGCGTATGGGACCCATACAACGGGTCTGTTGCTATGCATAACATATTCCAACATATCTTTTGGCTATTTTTTCAGAACTTTTGTTTTGTGTTTTTCCTACACTTTCTGCATTGAATCCCTAAACTGTTATTTAATGCCAAGTATTTAGCATATCAACACAACCTATATGAGTATAATCTCCATTGTTATTGTTGAAAATTGTATTCAAATCCGGACTAGAATTCATTTGTAAACAATAAACAAGGATGACTACACACATACAAGCTGTGTAGACAAAAAGAATACTCGAAATTTCAGCATGACAAACGGACTAGGGCCAGACACGGTAGTCAATATACAGAAGCAGAATACTGAAAACTTGCCACAAGTTACAGCTTATAGCATTTCTAAAATTTTAAAATGGCGGCCGTGCCGAAACTGGTGACCGCGGCCTAAGAAGCTTCGTATAAACGAAGAGGCAAAGCCAAATTTTATTTGGCAAAGTCTTGCAGTGATTTGAAAGCTACAAAACTGGTGAACTGCCAAATTTGACATTGACAACAACAAAAAATGCTCCGCTGCATTCGCATTGCCGCGGGAAGACTTTCTAAATTTAACCATTTCGTTCGTATATGTAGCAGCGTTATCATGAAATTCTATTGGCAGATGGTTTTATCATATATATGCTCCGGGAAGTTTTAATCGCCTTAACGTCTCTCTCTCTCTCTCTCTCTCTCTCTCTCTCTCTCTCTCTCTCTCTCTCTCTCTCTCTCTCTCTCTCTCTCTCTCTCTCTCTCTGACATCTTCCCTAAAGCAGTAAGACAGGTGGACTACACTGCAAGTGAAGAAATAATCGTGTTCCAGAGAGTGCAAAAAACTTCTTCCGTATATCTGACATATTTCCCGGGGGGAGGGGGATTCCCCCGCCTAGACACTAGAAGATTCCTTATTCCAAAGCTTTGCGCCGATGTGCGGATAACGACTGACAATAGCGCTGATCGCAAATGACGTCACTGTTCTCTTTCATTAATATGCATAAATAAACATTTGCCCGCATTTTCCGCATAAACGACGAAAATAAAACCTGCGAGTGTTAGAATGGCTATTTAGCGTCACACTTATTCGTATGAATTGATGACTGAGACTACAAGCTGCAACAACAGCCGTGCATACAACGAGAAAATTTGTCGGAATTTCAGCTTATTTGTCCGAAAGTCGCGCGCGTGCAGCTATATTTAGTAACAACCCCGAAATCGCGATCAACGCTATTTAGCAGACTGTGTAGTGGTGAGATAAAAAATCGTGATACTCCCCAGCCACGTCGAGAACTTTGAACCCATCGTTAATTACCCATCGCATCATGTGGAAAGATGCCATATTGCTTGTTACTTTCGTCACATCACTGTGTTCTCTCGATGAGCTGTGACAGTTTTCCCCTTCCCATTAGAGCACGTCGGAATATAGGTTGCGTTTAATTTGAATGGGCGTGACATAAAACAAAGTGCAAAGTTAAGCGTGAGTTCGAAACAACGGAAACAACATATTATGATCGACTTCTTTTCGTGGGCGCAAGTAACAGTGAAAATTCCTCGAGTCTTTGACAGTTCTCGCCCGTGGGTCAGTTCTCGAAATTAATCACGGCGCGGTTTGAAACACAACTCACTTCGAGGGAGCACGTTCTGGATTCGTCGAAATAACATGACGTATTGCCGTCAATATCACATCAGCACTCTGACCTCGGGGAAGAGGAAAATCTTACAGGTAGATTTACGTTTTACGAGAGCACACATCACCGAGGTCCCCGGTCTTTTTGTTTGCCCTCATGGCAAAGGTTTATGCTCACATCAATTATTGGTGTATCCCGGTGAGCGAAGGCCAGGTAATAAGTCTCCTAAGTTTATCAATTAATATCAATCAACAGATATCAGTGCCTATATCCCTCTACCTAGGTGATTAAACATCAAAGTCACCAGAACGGGAGAATATGATAATTATCGCACTCGAATACAACGACCAGTGATGGCATGGTTACACTGTCTAAAGCGAAATATTTTCTCTCCGGTAATGCTAATTTTTCATGATTTTTTCATTATTTTCATTAATAAAAAAAGGTGCAAATTTTCATTCCACTCCTAAAAATATGTCGAAACACCTACTAATTAGCTTGTCAACATAGCATTTATATGAGTAAAAAGTACTGTTATTATTTACATTTGAATTCCAGTCCGAACCAGAAGGCACCCGTCAACAATAACAATGCAGTTTATACATGTACAAGCTGAGTTGACAAGCTAAATACCGTGTATATAAACATGATTTGGGAGTAGAACAAGAAATTATGGTTAACATTACCAACAAAAATAGTGAGAAAATCATCAAAAGTAGGCATTACTCGCCCTTTAATAAAGAGCCACGGGGTGTCGATAAATAATAGATTCTTATAGATAATTATTTTTCGGCCAGTCGTGGTCGGAACCTTCAGCAGAAATAACCGACTGTTGTTCAGTACTTTTATATTATACCTGCTGCACGATAATTTAACATCATTGGAAATATTTTAGGATAAATTCCATGGTGGTAAAAAGATGACATGAAATCCGCAAAATTATTTTCAATTATGTATATCACATCGAGTATTTTGTAGTTTCCTGTTATCGTAACTATAAAATATAATAATGTATTTATTGTTACCTTATCGTCACAAAATACTATAACTAACAAATTAAATCTCACCAAAGCATTTCAACAGAGTTCCAAACGTGCTATTTTTAAAACTATGGAAGATATTTTTATGTCTTATAAACCAAAACACGTGCAAAGCCGACATGAATCTCTTAAAACTTCGTCTTAGGTCATCGATGCGTTACTGACATAAACGACAATTCAGCGTATTGTTCATGTACAGTGATTTAAGTCGATCAAATAAACATCGTGCGGTTGAAGCAACAACATAATAGAACAGCTTTAAAGAAAAACAATGAAACTAAAAGTCAATTCTGAAACAGCATCATCGTTCCGACGTACGTTTTTGGTCTGCATCATTGGCCATGTGTCATCGCGTATGTAGGGAGTGAGGTTTAACGGCCGACTTTCCGTCGCTGCCAGGTCAGGGACAATCTCGCGTTATCTCGCGCGATTGTGCTAAATTTTGGCTACCATCGCTCCGTGCCGCTCCGCTGATGTCGCACTACATAGCAGCCGAGGACGGTGAGAATTTAGATAGTACGGTAGCTATGCAACCACCAAGAATAAAGAAATGGAAACGAAATGTGTGAAAGAGACCAAAACACTTCACAGACATTTTTTTTTTAAAGTGAAACAGCGAAACTGGGGCTTTTGATGATGTCGTTTGGTAATCGATCATGTGACATTGTGCCTCAATGAAAATAGTCTGTCATAATTCAATGATAAAAAACAAAGGGTTACTAAATATGCTTCAGGACTTTGTCTATTCGAATGCCCTTCTTTGGCTTTTAATTTTCTCAGGAAATTGCTGCCCTGCTTTCAGATCAACTATACTCACGTGTATCTCGACGTCACCTGTTATTTTGCTCGCGATAATGGCCAAGGTGCAAATCGATTCAAAATCCGCACTCGACACCCTCTTAGGAGATGTCGCTACCCCGCCGAAGGAGTGCAAATGAAATATCGAGCGAATTACAAGTATCTTGTTTTGGTCACTGACAAAGGTTGAAATGTGTCTCGTTTTAACCACCGTGCCGGCGCATCTCACGATCATCAAAAAAAGTTAAATAAAAATTAAAATTACCAACGCAATCAGTCACTTCTGGCAAGATATTTCAAGCGAGCGTAGATATGCTCATTTAGATAGGTGAACTGTAAATTATCCGAACGAGACATTAATGTACTGTCACGGTAGATAGATTATAGCTGACGGCGAGATTGGAACATTGGCATTTCACAAATGAGCTAATATGATTTTCGAACACGCTGAGACCGTAGCTTGAAAATGGGCTTACAGTGGCTTTTGGAACAAGCCGCATGTGTTATTCAAGCGAGCCTGTCATCTGCCATTACTGTAGAAGCTCCCATCGCCAATCCTAAGGCGTTCTAATAACCCCTTTCACAATGCGACAAAGCCTGAAATATTCAAGGGGGAGTTTATTTTTTACAAACCAATGAAAAAAGCTTGATATTCGAATGATTTCAAATTTTCGAGAGAAAAAAAAATCCATGCGAAACAGTCAAAACGTGCTTTTACATGATCATAGCTTGTAAGGATTACATTTGCTAATGGGGCAAATGTACTGAACCCAGATATAGGTATACCTTGTGGGGATCTTTTCGTCAAACAGATTATGAATTCGTGCGCATGTGTACGAAAAATGCCAGACACAAGTGTAACGCTGCACTGACACGGTGTCTAGTCTGTCACCGAGGAGAAAACTTCTCCTTTTGAGGTAGTATGCGCCTCTAAAGCGAAAGACTTAAACTTTTTCTCAAACTTCCCCCAATGAAATTTTCAACCATTCTCTTACCAAATCAACAATAAAAATCGGGGGTCACCGTGCGCACTTTGGAACAAGGAAATAAATTACAAAACATTTTGCGATGAACACGTCGATTGGAACTAATTTGGGATAATTGGATGGTGAACTAATGTCTTTAAAATCTGCAAATGTAAGCGCACCTGCTTTTCTTTCTACTTTACATATTTGTGTTTATGAGTAATTTTTATTATTGCAACATTCATCTGTTTAGCACCTAACACTTTTGAGAAATTTAAAAAATATGAAAATCCAATTATCCCAAATTAGTTCTAATCGTGTTGATGTTGGAAATTCAAAATGCCCGCCATTCTTGTGTTAACTCTTTGTTGGGGGGATTATATTTTGGATTTTCAAAAGACGGTGAAAGTTTTTCTCGCTCCAAGAGCTTTAAAATGAGCCCCAACAAGTGGTAGATCAGAAAAGAATAGTGGGAATTTGAGAGTCCGAATATCTGTCCCCAAGGCGCGTTCTACCCTAATGTAAATAGGAACGCATCGGGAAATCCGTTTCCGCGACCTTGCCGAAGACCTACATGTGCACCACCGCACCAGGGCTTGCTAATAATTGGGTATTCCCGGGGGAGAACCCTTTTAGAAAACATGTTTTTTCGCCTTGGTCTTGTTTTGCCAGTGGTAAATGCAGTAAATACGAAATATAGAGTAATTTGGAATCGCAAGGCAATGGACAGACATTGCCCTTCACCGAATGATAGACAAATACTTGAGTTGTTGGTTTATTCACTATGCACTGTTTTCCCTTAAGGTAGAACACGCTTTGGGGGCAGATATTCGGACTCTAAAACTTTTACAATTCTTTTCTGATATACCACTTGTGGGGGCTCATTTTAAAGGCATACAGTCACCTGTAATGTAAATATGTCCATGTATGGTCAAACGGGCGTTCCTTGGTATTCAAAATACCCATGTGAGGGCGCTGTTTTTTAACAGCGGCCACCCGCTTAAAATATGTGATTGGTTAGATTTTCTCCTGCCAAGGTAGCTGTGCCAAAATTGGAACAGGTGACAGTATACCTGTTAAGCTCTTGGTGTAAGAAAACTTTTCACCGGATTAGTTTTTCGAAATTCGAAAATTTTATTTTTGTCCATAGACTTAACACAGGGATGGTGGGTAGTATGAATTTCAAGTATCGGTAAATCTTGGGTTATTTGGTTCTCTAGTACCAAAATTTGCACGGTGACCCCGATTGTTATTTTTGATTTTGAAAGAGAATAGTTGAAAGATTTCTTAAGGATAGTTTGAGCAAACGTTTAAGTCTTTCACTTTCGAGGTGCATACTACCTTAAGGTGGAATGCATTTCGAACTTTAAAATTTTTACAATTCTTTTTTTTTTACCCAGCGCTTTTTTTTTGGGGGGGGGGGGCTCATTTTGAAGACCCATGTCGAAGATCTTGAATTGTAAGAGTAATGGGAACCAATTTTGCGCAAATAGGCTAGAAATATGACGTTTCTACTATCCATCAAGAATATCAATTTAGAAGACTTCAGAAATGTGACTTTTCCTCATGGCTCGCCTCAGAACACATTGAGAACACAAAGAAAGCTCCGGGGATAAAGGCGGGAAACTCAGCGTGTGTCGTCTGCGTTATGTATCTGGAGAGAAAATGTCACCAGCCTAGAATGACGTCATTCAGGTAGCACGCAAGCGGAAGACTGCAAATGTCAAGCTACTATTATGACTATAGGATCGCATATCAGTGTGCTCAGCCTATTGTTTTAGGAAGAACGCATTCAAAATTTAATGTTTAAGAATCTTTCCAATCGTTTTGCAACAAGACAGGTCATACAACGTGATCTCCAGAATTTAGAAATTCAGAATGATCGCCAACTTTTTGTGGCATTCCACGACCACATTTTAACACGTCGACTACGTTCCTAGATTTGAAATTTTAGTTTGATATTTAATCTTAATAAAATTACTGAATGGCAGGGGCATACCATTTCGGCTATCTTCATAAATCCATCAATTTAGTTTCACGTTTAAATCTACTAAAACAAGAATGGTCGAGACTTGTTCCCGATTGATGAGGGGAAAATCGTTTGTTACTCAGATGAAAGAAATTCTGATTATAAAACTAGCGGTGCTTGTAGAAGTAAACGTTTGGGATTCATCGACCGTGTTCATGAAATATCATAATTAGCATTACTGCGAAGCGCAGTCACACCTGACAACAGAGTGAAACATTTCCACACATGCGCATTTTCATAAAACGCAACGCTGGTTGTTTTGTTTTCCTATTGTTGTTTTATGCGCTCGAACACTTTAAAATATGATTTGATAAATCTCATGTGACAAAGACAGCGAGAACGACCGCGATATTTCTTTTTATGAGTGACTTATTAGAGACTGATGAAAGACTAATTTTATGGAGATATTGCTGTTCAATTTATTTCGGTCAAATCGAAAACGACTGTCATCCCCTTGGGACTTCGATGAAAAGACGAAACAGTTCGTTATTATTATGCAATGAAAGCCGGATTTGATTTGATACAAAATGAATAATTTGATTGTTATCCCACCCTGATCGCACATGGCACGAACCTATGAATAGTTGTTCTAAATTTTCATATTTTTATTCTCTGTCTGTCTCTGTCTTTTCTCTTTCTTTCTGTCTGTGTATTTGCATCTCTCTGGCCCTGTCTGTCTGTCCCTGTCTCTGTCTCGGTCTGCCTCTCTCTTACACACACACACACACTCTCTCTCTCTCTCTCTCTCTCTCTCTCTCTCTCTCTCTCTCTCTCTCCCTCTCCCTCTCTCTCTCTCTCTCTCTCTCTCTCTCTCTCTCTCTCTCTCTCTCTCAAATCCGACCAAACAACCAAGCATAACGGTTTCATAGCATGTAGTTGCCAATAAGTAAATCATCACATTTACCTGGGATGAAATATAAATGTCGACTTTTTATAGTCTTAACAAATAAATATGCCATGATATATGTCGACGCAAGACAAAAAATACGAAAAAAATATGAAAGCGGCAATCAACAAAATGATGGTAAACGATTTTTCAAAGGTCACATTGACATTAGGGGCGTGATTCGGCAGTATCAGACCCACTTAGGGGTTAGCCTCTGGCTTTCTAAGCTGCGTTTACTACATCCAAGAAGACACAAACCAATAAGTAAGTCTTTCGGGGGTGGTTAAACGCCGTGTGATTAAATATGGAAGAGCTTTGTACTGAAAAATGTCAACAGGGTTTTGAATTGCGGGTATTTTGGCCGTAAAAGGTAGCAGAGGCATCCATATGGCGCTGGTTTCTAGAAAAGGAATGCAAGTTTAACTTACGCTGTTGTTTTTGTACCCGTCCTGACGCAAAGCCAACAGTACATCTATGACTGAAACATTCCAGGATTATTTTGCTTTAATATTCTCCCTCAAATTGCAAGAATATAGATACTTTTTGTCTAATGTTGTATTGAAACATCATAAATTACATGACTAGTATTTATGATTTCGAATTGACGAAAGTTTTATAGTAAATTGACGAAAGCCTGGTAAATGTTATGTTTTCCGATAGCGTGTCACGAAGGCATCTTGAAAACAATCCTTCACTTATATTTTAAAGGGATACAGTCGTCGGAACAGCGCTCAAAGTTCGTATGGGACCCATACGACCAATGTAAACACTGTATACAAAGTACGATGGTAATTGATGAAAGTTAAAACACGTTTGTCATAGTCTTCATCGTACAATTTAAATGTTGCAGCTATGATGATGAGGTGTATCTAGATATCGTGCACGAAATACACTGTTTGTAAACAAGAAACTCACACAGGCGCAGTTCTGACAACTGTTTCCCTTTAAAGTAACAGAAAATATATTGTCGATGGACTAACTTAATACAAATATTCCGGGGATATTTTTTCGCGTATTGTAACCTTTACTCAGAATCGTCCTTTATGCAAATGTGGTAATTATGTTTTAAACATTGTAAATAATGTAAACATGAAAATTATTAAATTATGCAAATTTGATTGTACTGCAAAATCCTTCGTCAAAAATTTTGCGGTTTAAGGTCAAATATATTAGAGAAAAATATGCTAATCAAAATCTGAAGTTCGCTGATTTGCTTTAAGGCACAAACTCATCCGATCTAGAGTTGTGATGCAAAGGAAAATCAAGAGTTCGTGATGCATATTAATGATATTGGAAAGCTTACAAAATACGGAGAAATCACGCTTAAGCTGTTCTTTACGTTCGGTAGTGTATACAACACAGATTACTTTCCGAGGGATTTATTGTACAAAATGCCGTCTTTGTTGTACACAACGACAGGTGTGCTGAGAATTCTGAATGACTTCAGCCGCGAGCACATTTTACATCGCTAGGAAAGCTGACATTTTATACAGCTGTTTATGTATGTATGTATGTATGTATGTATGTATGTATGTATGTATGTATGTATGTATGTATGTATGTATGTATGTATGTATGTATGTATGTATGTATGTATGTATGTATGTATGTATGCATGTATGCATGTATGCATGTATGTATGTATGTATGTATAGCGACGTTAGGGTCGTGATTCGGCATTGGTGACTGCCTTTGAACACGCGCGGACGTGCAGCGTTTCTGCTTATACACAACTGTGACGTACAAACGAGACTTTCGAGATGACCAACTGCTGCACTCAACACGGCGTTACTGTTTTCTAAACGTAGGAATAAGCAGATATCTTTAGTGGGGCATTTAGTTTTACAACACTGCAAAATATACCAAGCCATAAAGGTGCGGGCCTCAAACTGTCCCATAGGGTATAGTTAGTTTTTCAAAGTCAGTGCAAAGAGTGGAGTAACGTAATCGTCCCGCTATTAAAGTTATTTCCAGGCGCGCCGTTTCACCGGCTGCTCAACCTTTAATGGCGATGCTCGAGGGTTTGGTATCCCGGATGAGATAAATCCAATTCTGATTAGGTGTATGTTATCATGTATTAATATTGCATGTAGGAGTCATACAGGGTATTTTTTATTTATAACGATGGCGGGCAATATACGACTGTTATCAAACTCTCGTACGAAAAAAAAACCCGGCCATTTATACATTTGCAAACTGATATGGCTAACTAAACCCTAAAGGGTGAGAGCATTGTAGTAATCTGGCCATAGATATCAGGTATAAATTACAGAGTTGTTTTTTTGGAAATGACATTCTTATCAGGAAACGTGTTTCCCACTTGCATTATCAATAAAACACACGCTGCAGTGTCGTGGTTTTTTGTTATTCTGTCCTGTGCTGTCTTGTTATTGCGGTTTGTGTAGTTTCCTTTGAATTGCATATGTGAGAATATCTCGTCTGGGTATCTACTGTCAGATCAGATTAAAGAAAATGAATGGAGCCATGATAAGGTATATAAAAAGAGCCGATAGTTGATATAGCAGAAACGATGCATCATGCAGACGGCCTGACACCGTAGAAACTACCATACATTGTTCTCGTGTCGCTGGATTCTACGATACACGTTCCGAGCAGTCATCTCGGTCACGTGACTGAAATGACTTCAATTGAGCAGGAGTGTCAAAACTACCTGTATGTTAATTCGAAAATAAAAATAATCGTCATGCCAACATCAGTTTAAATTTTTCAAGATTTTCGCTCATCATATAGCGGTTACCCCACCCCCTACCCCCCATTGAAACACCGCTTAGCCATGTCCGAAATGGCATTGAATCAGATGTATGAACCCACTTGCAAACTGCAACCTGCTTGTCTAAACCGATCCGAAAGACATACCTCGAACGGATTTCTGCGTAATCCTTTATCTCAGTTTGGAGATCAGGGAGATAATCAGCATGATGCTTATTGTCCAAATCCCCAACGCCTTGCACAAGGATCTGGGCACATCAATATTTCAGTGCACGGAGATAGATGACAGGGACAATCATGATTTTGCTATTGGCAGCATTTGGATGCATTAGGCTTTCTCTATTTGTAAATTATCCGTTGGAAAAAATATTTTAACTAGGGTAATTCCGAAATATATGACGCCACTAATCGGATCACATGAGTAGAACTGTGCTTTTTAATCTGTGTGATCTCTTTATATTTTATCTATTGTGGAATATTTGGTTTTAGACTGTGTACACCACAAAACATTTCCATTTTTATATTGGATTGATAAAGGATAATAATAATAATAATAATAATAATAATAATAATAATAATAATAACAAGGCAGTATTGCTGAAGGCAATGAGTACTTGGGCCGTGATAGAGTAATTTTGAGGACAATATATACTACTATTCAAATATGGTCTTGAATTTCCTCCTGTCAATTAGGCATTTGATTAACTGGTTATTAAACGAAGCAATGGCATGACAACGGCAAAATATGTCCAGCAACTTTTGTGGAGTTTGAGGCAGGGGTTCTTTATTTATAGTGGAAATTGCTTAAACTCCTTAAATATTCAAATTACAGCAAATTTCTTTTGTTCTCGATGGTAGATGTCTAATATTTAGATGGGCATATTTAGATTTCTACCCTATAGTTATCCCTATATACCAAAAATCGGACATCCAGCTCTATTGGCTTGCTGAGAATTAGATATGCGCATAATTAATGAGGAACAATATGTGGTGTCATAAGTGTCTATAGGTCCCATCATACCAAATATGAAGGGTGTAGCACTTGTGGTTACTGAGTTGTGGACAAATATATATATTTGGGGTCAAAGGACATTGAGGTCACGTGACATTTTGTCAAAATAATTGTATTGCTAAGTTATTCCTATATACCAAAAATCAGACCTCTAGCTCTATTGGCTCGCTCAAAATAAGATATGCGCATAATTAATGAGGTACAATATATGGTGTCATAATGTGTCCTATCATACCAAATATGAAGGGTGTAGCACTTGTGGTTACTGAGTTGTGAAAAAATATGTATATTTGAGGTCAAAGGTCATTGAGGTCACGTGACGTTTTGTCAAAAAAATTATATTGTTAACTTATCCCTATATACCAAAAATCAGACCTCTAGCTCTATTGGCTCGCTCAAAATTAGATATGCGCATAATTAATGGCTACAATATGTGGCGTCATAAGGTGTCCCATCATACCAAATATGAAAGGTTTAGCACTTGTGGTTACTGAGTTATTGACAATAATGTATATTTGAGGTCAAAGGTCACCAAGGTCACATGATATTTTGTCAAAATGTCTCAGATATCTGCGTGAACTGATGGACTCACTGATGGACTCACGGACGGATATGACCCAATCTATAAGCCCCCTGGACTTAATCCGTTGGGACAAAAAACTGTGTCACTGCATCCTTTAGGCAATATGAATACGATGAGAAACTAAATTTTTATTTTTCTTGGCCTTATACATGGGAGTCTATGGAGAACTGCCTTATACATGGGAGTCTATGGAGGTGTAAACTAAAAAGTCCTCTAACACGGGGTTGGGTACTATTCTTGTGCAAAGTTTGAAAGAAATTGGCCAGGGCATGTCTGAGATATCTGCGTGAACGGACGGACGGACGGACTGACATGACCAAACCTATAACTCCCCCAGGACTTCGTTCGTGGGCACTAAAAACAACGCAACAGTTATTACAGCTACACCGGCGGTAGGTACATATCCAGAGCCCCGTACGGTCTGCCGCCGTCGCTTGAAAACAATCTCATAAACCTGGCCATATGGGCAACTGTGTATGGGCAGCTGGATGCTTGACTTCCCGGAGAAGGCGAGCTGTCACATTCGAGCTCAGGATTATTTGTCAATCAAATTTCAGTAAATTTACCTTACCTAGATGAAATTTTGTCTATAGGCTGAAATTTCGCCGAAGTTTGACAAAATTGCATCGATTTTTCAGGTTCATATCCGACATTTTTGAGTTTTGAGTGCAGACAGAAATAAGTTTTGAGGCAACATCATGGCTGCGACCCCATGTTGACCCCTACCCACAGTCGCTCGAGAGCTATTCAGCTCTGGGACTATTCGCCCCATAGACGAGTGTACAGAAGCGAGAAACAACCCAAGTCTGGAAACAGAATGGCTATAAAAAGCACGCCATGTCACATTCCATGTCCGATTTCACTGTGAAAATTAGCAAGTTCATCTATCATGCAACCGTCGATCGTTCCCTATCATTCTAAAATTTCATACCTGATACTTTATCTGATTCAAAAACGCTCGTTTCGTGTGATTTTCGGCCGAATTCGACGGACACCTCGCCAAAACCTGGGGGTGAGCAACATTCCGGTCACCTCTTGGGTACCTCCACTTTACTGACGTTGGCGCTGCCTACCCATGAGGGATGACTGGAATGTTGCTTACGCTTATGTTTTGACCAGGTGTCTCTCAAACTAGGCCGAAAATCACAGGGAATGAGCATTTTGTAAGCAGATGAAGTATCTGGTATGAATTTTCGTGTGATTTTCTGCCGAGTTCAGAAGACACGTCGCCAAAACATAAGGGATGAACAACCTTCCAGTCACCCCTCATGGGTACGCGGCGCTAATGTCAGTAAAGTGGAGGTGCCCAACGTCAACTGTGAGGTCCACTGTGTAGCAAAGGAGACTCAGAATACGTCGGAGTATTCAGTTTCAAAACGTATTACATTGTGTGATGTTGTCAAAAAAAAGGTAATGTTACTGCAGTGGTATAAATTACAAAACACAAAAGTTCAAATCAGTTTATTTTGGACTGGCTTTACCCAACATTTCATATTGTTTCTTATGCCAGATTTGACTACGTGCTTACTGGCGACCCCTTTACATGCAAATTTTGTATCAAATGGTGTGTTCTCCTGGAAAAACAAATGTACGATTTCTATATGAAGGAGGCGAAATTTGCCCTCAAAACTCGAAACCACCCCTTTATGGGGTGTACCTAGCTATTTTGAACGAGCTTCTCAAATCTGCAGCTCTATTTCGAAATGATGGTCTGGTTTTCTCAGCTCAAGGATAAGTGTTCTCCATCGCTGTGGGCATTACTATTCTCAACTGGGGGTACAGTTTCCAGTCGTAATGTTTTTCATTGTGTCCGGGATATAAAACCTTTCCTTTTCACAATTTTACTTCGATTAACACTAGTCCACATCTTGTCAGCGATTAAACATGTTTCAAGTTTAAATGTTAAATTCTGGTCTCGAGCCCTCCTGTTCAACCAAACTGAAATTACCCCTCCCACTTTGGCTCGTCCAGTGGGTGTAGCAAGGGTCGTGCCATCGCCTAGGAAACGGAGGGTGCATTAATTGTTGCATTTCGATGCACATTTTGATTATATTCAGAAGATTTTGAGGCAAAAACTCAGATAGAGAAGCATTAATATTCACATCTCACTTATTCAAGACTGGCTGAGAGCAGCACTTCCATTCAGTTAACATCATTACGCCATTTATTATGCCAAGAAAGATGAAGCCAAGACATTTTGCCCTCCCTGGTCTCAGCCAGAAATGGTTATACCTTACAGAGTTTTTTCCCACGGAATGAAAACAAATGTACTTGGGCTGAGGCAGAGCGTGTCGTTTAAATCCATCGTTCCAACTCACGGTATGATCAGACATTTAGCATGGAATTAGCGGTATCTTTTGGTGATATTTTCATCATTTTTTTGTTCTGTGAAACATTCCACGTTTTCATCCGTGATCTGGCGGACGTTGAAAGAGGAAATACTGGGCCTTGATGAAATTTGTAGCGTTACTGTTTCATTGTCTAAACATGGCACAGCACAAAACATGCTGGACACTGGGGCAACATTTTACAAGTGGTATAGCCACAAATTGATGACGTCAAAACACAGACGCCTTGTAATAATGGAATTGTGTATTGTGTACGGTGATTTGACGTCATCAGTTTGTGGCTATACCACTTGTAAAATGTTGCCGACACTGGTCGTTCGGATTGATTTAGGGGAGCACAGAGATAGTCTGTAGGTTACTGACACGAAAAAGTATTGGAAATATGTCGGATGTTGCAATTTATGGTTATTTCAAATTCTACGAATTTCGCTAAGTCTCAAAATTTTTCACGCAGCAATCGCTGCCCGGCAATACTTCACTGGTTTTCACTGCAAACTTGAGTTGATGGAGGCTGTAGAGCAGGTGACTTTACCCGATGCCAACGTTCACCGTGGATTGATTGCAAAACAGTTGGCAAATACCGTAACTGCAGTATGATCGTACCTCGTGATTGATCGCACAGAAGCCCGACAGGACCACGTGGACCAAAAAGCGAAACATATGCCACTCAATTGACAGTGAGTGTAAAGCGGCGCACACGGTGGGGGGAGATGGCGTTGAATGTGTACAACGGTGGTCGGTCACAATTTCCTCCGCAGCATATTGTGTTAGCTATTCCACAACATCACGTCCTACCTTAGACTTCTTGATCTCATAAAGACGCGGTTGCGCTGTATGGACTTTTTTTGCCCGTACATTCTTCCCAGGGCGTAATTGGGCTACTTTGGCATTATTAGTCATCAGAATTCGAACATCAAATAAAAAGTACACCTCAAGTTCAGCGAACCGTACGAACAATGACATTGAGGTTACTATACTGTGTTGTTGACGTCAAGGTTGCCGTGGCTGGCATTCTGATATTGTTTGTGCTCTGGTCTTACAAACTGTCAAAAATCACTGATTTTTTTTCGTATTGCCGCCTTATTTCCTTTATGAAGACTATAACGTCGGCAGGGCGCCAAGCTTGCGAGAGTTGAAGCTCTGCGAGGAAGCTTCTCGCGCTCAAAATACAAAATGTGTTCGCGAACCACATCGCGCGAAAACAAACGTGCTCTTCCTGCGTAGCGAGAACCCGCATTAACCAGATGGATTTTCACCGAACATTGCACTGAGAAATGTTGCTATGGAGACAGCATGTTGTTCATCACCAGCTACGTGCGGAATTTTCTGTTTTGCTGGCCCCGATGCGCATCGGAAACTTAGAAAACATGAGGCGACTATACATAGTATAAATAATGAACTAAATGCAGCTAATCAGTCGCTGTGGTTTTTCATCATCCGTTAACGATATGGCTTAAGAGAGGCAGAGCCTATGTTATCAAATTATATCCCCGGTTATAATCAGCGTGCACGGTCGCTAAACATTTAAGGGTCAATTCCGATGGTCCATTATTGGAAAGGCTTTCAGCTTGCTTGCCAGGCGGTGGCTTATTTGTAACTGATCCGATTAAAAGACGTTCCATTGACGGTTATGAACCGATGACGTATCATTATTATATCAACCTTTTAAAAAGTCGTGCTATTCACAGAACTCCGGCTGAATGATAATCAAACAGGGCATCGCTCGGAGACGTCCCTCGGTATATTGGGGAGTTTTTAACCGAACAAAGTCGCAATTTTTGTATTTGGTACTTTTCATTCCAACAAAGACAAAATGAGCTCGACCATACAATACACCCAGCTCATTATTTTTACTGCGTGTTAAAAACAAGTAGTTTAACAAATATGCAGTGTGGCGTTGTACATTAACGCTGTGATCTGTTCCTAACCGCTTCTTCCGTGACAGATGTGCTTAGGCCAGAGTAATTACTGTAATTACTAATTATTGTAAAGTCTTTGTTTTACGTCCACTCAAAAGTTTGAAACGTAAGCGGATATGTTGTTCAAACTCCACATGGAACATTTTATTAGTAAAGTACAGTAACTTGATTGTTTCCATGTAATGTGCGCGCCTATCACAGCCAAAAGGTATTCTTTTTTACCTCAACAATTTACTTTAGTGTGACATCCTGCAAGCACGCAGACACATTCTACCAATTTAAACAAAGCTTTGCAGGTAGAAAGGCGACATCGTAAAGTCCTAATGGACTGGGGCTTTTTTTCCATTCAAACCTCAAAAAACCTACTCACTCAGTGATGCAAAGCAAATAATTTAATTACTTCAGTCATGTGTCTTTTGAAACTTTCGGTATCATTAAGAATGTTGTCGGGGATAAACCACAATCAACAACAGCGGTAACTTTTGCGAATCTTTCCTTATTTTTGTTTGAAATGTCGAGTACACGTTTTTGTTCTACTCCCAAAGCATGTTGAGATGCACAGCGTTCAGCTTGTTAACTCAGCCTGTACATGTGTGAACTACATTTGTTGACAAGTGAATTCTGGTCTGGACTAGAATTAATAACAGAACATTTATATATGTATGTATAGACGTTGTGTTCAACGGCTTAATAGCAGGTGTTTCAACATTATTTTGGGAGTAGAACAAGAACAAGTGCTTGAGAAACAAAACAAACAGTAAAAAGTCACCAAATGTTACAGCTACTGGTCCTCTAAGGTAATAGGACAGATATTCGGACTCTCAAACTTTTACAATTCTTTTCTGATATACCCCTTGTTGGAACTCATTTTAAAGCTCTTGGTGCAAGAAAAATTTTCACGGCCATTGTTTTTCGAAAATCGAAAATTTTATTTTTCTCCATAGACTTAATACAGGGATGGCGGCCATTTTGAATTTCAAATATCGATAAGTCTTGGGTAATTTGTTTCCCTAGTACCACAATTTGCACGGTGACCCTCGATTTGTATATAAAACGATGCCACTGAACTCGGAAGAGATCAAAATCAGGGTGATGTGTCATGTCACATACATGTAACCACGAAGGCAATGGCGATTGTCAATCTGATTTATTGAGGGTCGCCATGGAAACATAACAGTGGTGAAGGTCGTTTGAACTTTCACGATATGCTTTCCTTTCAGGGAAGCACGTCATGTCTTTATTTGTATTTCATACCTAGAGAGACATAAAGGTTAACAATTCGTTCAGTTCAAGAAAATGGTCATCAGTCAGAAGAAAAGAGAAGCACCTGATAACCATCTGAAGCTGGAGCTAACTAAGCGAAAAGTGGCGAATTGAAAATTAAAATGTGACTTGTTTTGAGGCGAAGTATCCGAGTCTATATTTAAAGGTTATCGCCACTACATCATATCTCTCTTTGGCAATAGCGCACAAATATCCTTCGATGTTCTGTTGTTTTCTCTCTTAATCTGACCACAGGGAACTCTGCCTCCTTGTTTGTTTGTATGTTTGTTTGTTTATGCGTGTTTGTTTATTTTCATATACAATTATTATTTCCATACGTAATAAAGAACCAATAAATGTTGTATTCGTGTTCATGTTTTTCAACAAAGAACGGTATTTGTTTACTGTTTTTGTTTGTTTGTTTGTTTGTTTGTTTACAAGTAAAGTCAATAACTGATACTTTAAAAAGTTTTTAAGACAATCCCACGTATGAAATAAAGCATACCCTTCCTTTGCTGAGGAGTACGCACTCCTGTGAGTCCACCAGTCTCTCTAAATACACCCTTTATAGTTACTAGAAAGATCTAACGACCAACTAGAGCAACCTGCTGTCAATTTATCTGGCACTGGATTCTAGGTTTATCAGAGAGCTCTTTTCTGGCCTAAGGGGGTCCATTATCTACACAGATGGGCAACATGTCACTGACAAAAGCAGCGTTGTCGAGAACACACGCAGAAGAGACGGAACATCCAAAGCTGGAGGCGTTGTTGAAGAGAAAACATCCATCGCGTTCTGGGCCTGCTGATTGTGCAATGACAGGACAATAATCGCGAACTCAGCTAGCGCGCCCACGCTGTAAACGCATAGAAGTCATATCGATGTCCCTATGACAGACATGTCGTGGTACTTACGCATAAAAGGGGAGAGGGGGAGAGAAGCACTGAGAAGTGATGACAGCCCCTGGAAGATGATCACATCTTCTCTGTGTCCCACCGGTACAAAAGTGGTGTCGGTAATGACGATGTTCTGAAAACACGCCGTCAGAACAACTGACCTTACTAGAAATCGGGGGCAGCAAAGCGTCGGCTTAAGGTAGAACGTGCCTCGGGGACAGATATTTGGACTCTAAAACTTTTACCATTCTTTTCTAATCTACCACTTATGGGGGTTCATTTTAAAGCTCTTGGAGCAAGAAAATCTTTCATCGGCTTAGTTTTTCGAAAAGCGAAAATTGTATTTTTCCCTATGTAGTTAACACAGGGATGGCGGCCATTTTGAATTTTAAATATCGATAAATCTTTGGTTATTTGACTCTCTACTTCCAAAATTTGCACGGTCACCACCGATTTTTATTCTTGATTTTGAATGAGAATAATTAAAAGATTCCTTATGGAAAGTTTGAGCAAAAGTTTAAGTCTTTCACTTTCGAGGTGCATATTAGCTTAAAACGCGACAGAGTTGGATTGATGCAGATTATATGAAAAAATTGACAGAAGCGAATAGGTCTTAGAAGTATTAAACCACAATATATTTATACCTTATTCACACACTCACACAAACACAAACAAACAAACAAACAAACAAACAAACAGATAAACACAAACACATTTGGAAGATAGCCTGTAAGGTGCGTAACTAAGTGTATGGAGTAACTTTCGAAATAACTATTTTTTTCGTTAGGAGCATTACTAGACATGATGATACAAACGATGGGGATTATTGAAAAAAAGTCATCGTTGATGACACAGTCCCCACTTGTTAATGGGTACTTTGATTACAGGTCCTCAGAGAGGATAGAGTCCTCTTCATTAGGTCTGTGATAAAAATACTTTTGAATAAATTCGCTTGATACATGTCTGAGCTGTAGTTCAGGACATGAAAAAATCGTAATAAATGGCCACATGGCGGCCTTATTGGATCGTATCACAGAACAAATCTATGTGCATATGTATGACAGACATCCAGCTCTATGGGTTTGCTCAGAATTAGATATATGCATAATTAATGAGGTACAGTATGAAGCATCATAAGGTCTCCCATCATACCATATATGAAGGGTGCACCACTTGTGGTTCCTGAGTTATGGACAAATATGTATATTTGAGGTCAAAGGTCATCGAGGTCATGTGACATTTTGTCACAATAATTGTATTGCTAAGTTATCCCTATATACAAAAAATCAGACCTCTAGCTCTATTGACTCGCTCAAAATTAGAAATGCACATAACTAATGAGGTACAATATGTGGCGTCATAAGGTGTCCCATCATACCATATATGAAGGGTGTAGCACTTGTGGTTACTGAGTTATGGACAAATATGTATATTTGAGGTCAAAGGTCACCGAGGTCACATGACATTTTGTCAAAAAAATTGTATTGCTAAGTTATCCCTATATACCAAAAATCAGACCTCTAGCTCTATTGGCTTGCTCAAAATTAGATATGCGCATAATTAATGATGTACAATATGTGGCGTCATAAGCTGTGCCATCATACCATATATGAAGGGTGTACCACTTGTGGTTCCTGAGTTATGGACAAATATGTATATTTGAGGTCAAAGGTCACCAAGGTCACGTGACATTTTGTCAAAATATCTGAGATATCTGCGTGAAAGGATGGACTCACGGATGGACTCATGGACGGACATGACCCAATCTATTAGCCCCCTGGACTTCATCCGTTGGGACTGAAAACTGTGTCACTGCATCCTTTTTGCAATATCAATACGATGAGAAACTAAATTTTTATTTTTCTCGGCCTTATACATGGGAGTCTATGGACTGCCTTATACATGGGAGTCTATGGACTGCCTTATACATGGGAGTCTATGGACTGCCTTATACATGGGAGTCTATGGACTGCCTTATACATGGGAGTCTATGGAGACTGCCTTATACATGGGAGTCTATGGAGGTGAAAACTAAAAAGTCCTCTAACACGGCCAAATTTGATCGCATTGTGAAACAAATCGACGTGCGTCTGTATGGGGTAGGGTACTATCCTTGTGCAAAGTTTGAAAGAAATTGACCTGGGCATCTCTGAGATATCTGCGTGAACGGACGGACGCACGGACGCACACACGCACGCACGGACGCACGCACGGACATGACCAAACCTATAAGTCCCCCCGGACGGTGTCCGTGGGGACTAACAAACCAACTACATAGTCCTTCTAAAGTGGGTTAAACGTCCAGTGTTTGACTTTAACTGAACAGTCGATCAAGCGCTTACTGTGATTGCAAAAGAAACAAATTAACGCTCACATTTCGAATCAATCTTCCACAATTATAGTGTTCACAATACATGCCGATTAACGGCGAACACAGGTTGAATACTGAAATCCTATTGGGAGTGGGATTAACGTGAGCCGCAGCTGCGGGACAGCGGCTGACACAAGCATTAGAGAAATGGCAAAGGTTACAGCGGATAATGTCATTTTGTTTACGCAACAAAGGCGGTATATTCGTCAAAGGAAAGACACTTTGCTCGAGTTCTGAAAATATTATGCTCTACAACGCGCAGAAAATGTTCTGATAAAGAAAAACAAAACAAGAAAGACGGGTTGGAAGGTGAAGACATTCTTTAGGTAATGTGACGTGTCTAATATGCTGTCCACCAAATTTCGGTCAACTTAACCAGGAGTAAATATTTTTCACACACTAAGGCACTACAATCACCTATGATTAGTTCAAAACAGACTAGGCGGTTGTATGTAATGATGCGAAAAGGACAGGTTGTCGACGTAATGACCTCCATATGATTCCGTCGGTGTGTCTGGTGTACTCGTCTTTCAAAACATGACAAGCCCTGAGGAAATGACATTTATACACTACTCGTCTGTTCATGCATTGCAGTCAACAAGATATTACTACCAGCTGAGGTCGAATGGCGCGTCGATTAGTTGACCACGCTAGTCTTACATGTATGGGATAAGCGCCGGTGCAAACGGAAAAGACGATCTGGCGGGGTTATTTGTATGCCGTCGCATATCTGTTCCCTCCACTGCTGTGGTCTTTTGCGTTATACGCCCAACACACATTGCCCGTGTCGCGCAATTACGCGATTTAGAGTGCGTGGCATCGCGCAGTATAAATCGGCGGCGCGTACTACGCCGGAAAAGTACTGCTGCATGGCAATTTCGCTCACATGCTTTTCAAAGACGCGGGAACAATTATCGTCTGCTCGAAACTGTAAGCTTATCAGTTAACCGACTTCTATCGGTTAACCGACTTCTGAAATTGGCAGTTTCCCATTTTTTCAACCCAAAGTGATTATATGGTTCACACAAGCGGTTGTTGGTCCACATCACAATGGAAGCAAAATTACATGATTACATACGAATGACGTCATCTCTCGTTTTATGTAATTACCATTCACATGAGGTGCAGCCATTTAATACGTACAAGATATTTATTTCCAGAGAAACCTTCCCACTGGTACCTATCACTCCGCATTTTCTGAAAGGTTATTGATGTATTTTCCCAGTCGGCATAATATCGGTAAATTTAATATTTTATCAGAAACGCACCCCAAGCTGTGCCCAGTGGCCCTACTCAACGAAGATAAATAAACCGCGAAGTCGACGTTCACGCAAGGGGAAATACATAGTAATTCAATGCATACGTTGTCATGGAAATAGGACATTAAGTGTTTCATTCTCTAATTATTTTTCCTTCTTCCTTTGAGAACTTTCAAGTTGTATTGTGCTGTGTTTATGGTCGGATTTGTATCGCTGAGCATAACCCTATACTGCTGCCTAAAAGCGTGTTCATTCACAGAACATCGTGCGGAAAAGACGTTGCCAAAGCAACATAGCAAAATACCCTGAAAAGGGAGGGGAAACCGAGCGAAGAGATCATTACGAGAGTCGATAATCAGGGACAAGGATTTTCATTTGCTGTAACGTGAATTATTAATCCTAATTTCGCGCTAATTTTTCCCTGGTGCCATTCTCATTGCACGTTCAGTTGGGACAGCCTAACACAGCCATACTTCACATAATCTGACTTCGAATAACAAATAAATTTTTCGCGCAACGTTTATTTGTATTATTTCCCCCAGGAGGCTGATGTAGACCGAACTTCTATATCCCTTGGGGTAGAGCACAGACAAATAGAAGAAACTGTTTCTATTTGTCTGTGGGTAGAGCAAAGACGTAATTTCTATTCCGCATCGGAAATTTATGTAAATTACGTATGTATAGCCTAATTTGCATGAACCTGTCGCGCGCACCGCTGTTTTGTTCAGCAACATATCAGTGTACCCTTGATAAACTCAGACACTGGAACATAACAACTTATTACAACAAAAAATTCAAATATTCCAAAAAAGGCAGAGCGTTTACCTTTTCAAATTGATATTGCGAGGCACGATTTCGAACTAACCTCTCTTCATGTTCACGACTTTAATCACCCAGCGTATCAAGCATGTATCAAATCCAAAACACCCTTGAGCTATGATGCGAGATTTGTATAATCCCTCGCGCATTCATCAGCTTCTTTCGCTGATTTTATCCTTTGCGGAATCAAAAAAATCGCCGCACAAAATGATTTGCCCATGCGACTTTACAGGCCTAATCCTACCGCCGAATTCGGGGTTAAAAGTTGACGCTACCTTTGAGACGGGTTGCTTCTAGTATTTCAACAAGGCCGTCCTTTCAAAACGCGTGGCTCCTATATCGTTTAATAGTAGCCTTCGTCGTTATTTTTCCTTGAATACTTTATGTCTACTCTTGGGTATATGTAAATCCACTTCTCAATCTGATCGGGTCCTGAAAGTTTTCACTTTCATCAGCAGTTTCTTCTCTGCGTATCATCGAAACATAAACACGGTGTGGGTTAACGCAACCGGTGAGCTACAAAAATGCACACATTGCCAATTAAATTGCCGAGGGATCATCCTGCGTACGATTATGTAGAGATTCATCCGTGACATGATTGAAAGTGCCAGAATATTTGTCAGTTTTTGTTGCTTTTTTTTTCACTATTTTGTTTTTATGTCAACTGTCTATTTTGCTTGTCAACACACAACGTTTAAACGTGTAAAATGCACTGTTATTGTTTACATTTGAATTCCGAGCGGAATTTCCTTGTCAGCAATAAGCCTGCAGTCTACATATTTACTGGTTGAGTTGACAAGCTCAGCATTGCGTGTCTCAACATGCTTTGGGTAGTAGAACAAGAACCATTTTTTTTTAAATTGTGGAAAAATCATCAATAGTTACAGCTTCTTTAAAAAGAGGCATTTTACGCGACAGGTAGAGGTGGACATTCTTGGGGATCGCTGTAAGCCTCTCGGAAAAAACTTAGAAAAATAAAACTGCGATGAAAGCCTTCTTTGGAATTTACCATATATTTTTTCAGGATCATCATTGTTTCGGATAATTACGGACTTCAAAACAGAAGTTTAAATTTTTGCTCAAAGTTTTCTCGAGAAAATTACAGATAATCAGAAAATTACAGAAAATATTGTACAAAAAGAAATTTAAATTACATCTGAGCAACCTACAAACAATATAACAAGGCCAGATGACTGGATGTTCATGAGGCTTGGAATTGTGACTGATCAAGTATCTAGTTTCCGAGCTCATTTGTACATTTTTGAGACGAACATGCTGATTTAAGGTAGTATGTGCCTCGAAAAATGAAAGACTTAAAACTTTTGCTCAAGCTTTCCTCGGTGAAACTTTTGACCTTTCTCTTACTAAATAAAAAATAAAACATTAGGGATCACAGTACAAAATTTGGTGCTTAGAGAGACAAATTACCCGATATTTGAAATTCAAAATGGTGGCCATTTTTGTGTTAACTCTATGAAGAAAAACAAAATTTTCGATTTTCGAAAAACTATGACAATGAAAGGTTTTCTAACACCAAGAGCTTTAAAAATGAACCCCCACAAGTGGTAGATCAGAAAAGAATTTGAAAAGTTTGAGAGTCCTAATATCTGTCCCCGAGGCGCGTTAAAACTCCATCTATGACCTTGAAGGTATCTTCATATCAAACGCTAATGCTGTAAATGATGAGGATTCTGAAGTTGTTGTCTCAGTTAGACATACCGGCATACAGACGACTGAAATGAATGATCTATACTGGTACGTTAACACCTGCATAGGAACCTGTAAACCAAATTTAGGATCAAATTGACCAAAAACTTCTGTCTTTCTTGCTTTCTTTGCTTGTTTTTTTTCTTATTTTGTAAACGCGAATGATAAATAAACACGTTGTCAAGAAGACACCCAAGAGGAATAACATTTCAATAGCGTCATATTGTGTTTTTTCATTCTCATTCAATGGTCTATTAACTTTTCACTACAGTTTGTCCATTGCCATAGGGATGAGATTATTGTTACATTGTTGCTGATTCGAATGACAGATAAATGTAATATGAAAAGGCCCGTAGCCCTGGGATTTCCCCGCTGATTTTTGTTTTTAGTGGCAAGTACAGTTTCTTGTTCCATTCCTCAAAGCATGTTGACATACACAGTATGCAGCTTGTCAACTCGAGTGCAACATGCCCTGTTATTGTTGACAAGTGAATTCTGGTCCGGACTAGAATTCAAATACGTACTGGACCAGTGCGTTTTGCACATATAAACTCTGTGTTGACTACATTGTCGATGTTTCAACATGCTTTAGAGTAGTACAGGAGCTTGCAAGTGACTGAAAAAAAATGAAAAATGCTGAAAAAAAAATCATCAAAATGTGACATCAAAACTGGTCCCTTCAAATCCATTCGAGTTACAGCCTCTGGTGCTTTCAGAGAAGTAAGTTCACGATTCTGTTTGCATTATTTATGCTACCAGCGTTCCAAGTAATCGCCATAGTAAAAGAGATCTTTAAAAAAGATCATAATCTCGACAATTATTGTAATGATTGTTCAATTTGTTCATGTGTTAACAAGCAGTTTGGTAGGGAAGTCAGTGTGTTTAACTGGTGAGAAACAAAGTCGATACTATACGTTAATCTGCTCAGCTCCCGAGCTGGACAACAGTCTTGCTTGTTCTCCGTCGTCATTTTTCAGCTTCTCGTCGTCATGGCAACGAAGAAGAACCCCAAACATGACGGAGTGCATCTAATATCGCGTACTTTTTTGTGTGTATGTAATTAATTATTCCCTGCTGATACGACATTTGGAATTATGGGGGCGTCTTTTGTGCGGTCAATAAATAATTCACCGCCTCTGCCAGGAAAGATGAAATTTAAGATTCAAAATAAACATCCCGCAATTGGCAATTTTTCCCCTGCGATTCGCGACAATGAGTGGCTATTCTTTGATCAACGTTCGCTGAGATGAATCTGGAATATGTAAACAACGTCCTTGCCGCGAATCATTTCAAGCTCGATACTTCTAAAAAAATCCATTTTTGTCAATAAGAATTGTAGCAGATACATATATTAATTAAACTTGCAACGCGTGTTCAATAATATCACTGTGTGACCTAGAATAAGCTTTTTAATTTCAGAAAGACTCACTAATTACCACTCTATTATACTTTAATCTTCACAATTTCTGTATGCAAATTTTGACAACAGAATTCCATTTTGTAAATGGGCAGTCATCTTGGTTGAATCCTTCAGTACTCTCCAGCGAGATGGAAACATAATCATGCACTGATCGCTAACAGACGAGAGCTGTAAATATTGACAACATTCTAGATTATATTCCAGAAAACAAGGACTTTCACATTTTTACAATACTTTTCTGATCTCCCACTTTTTGTGGGCCTATTTCGAAGCTTTATGAGTAAATAGAATTTTCACCTTATCTTTGTGGAAAATCGAAAATGTTGTTTTTGCCCCATAGAAAGAACACAGAAGTGGCGGCAATTTTGAATTTCAAGTGTGGGTAAATTTAAGGTAGAACGCACCTCGGGGACAGACATTCGGACGCTCAAACTTTTACAATTCTCTTCTGATATACTACATGTGGGGGTTCATTTTAAAGCTCTTGGTGAAAGAAAACTTTTTACCGGCTTAGTTTTTCGAAATTCGAAAATTTTTATTTTTCTCCATAGAGTTAACACTGGGATGGCGGCCATTTTGAATTTCTAATATCGGTAAATCTTGGGTAATTTGTTTCTCTAGTACCAAAATTTGCATGGTGACCCCCTATTTTTATTCTTGATTTTGAAAGAGAATGATTGAAAGATCCCTTGAGGAAAGTTAGAGCAAAAGTTTAAGTCTTTCACTTTCGAGGTGCATATTACCTTAAGGTAATCTGTTCCTTGGTTCATAAAATTGCACGGTGTTCCCTGATTTTTATCATCGATTTTTGAATAAGAATTATTGAAATTTTCCTGAACGAGTGTTTGGGCAAAGGTTGAAGTCTTTCACTTTCGAGACGCATAAAAAATAGGTCTTGCAATGACGACACTGACACTGTGTACAACGTGAAAAGCTATTGTCGACAAATGAATTCCGGTACGGCCTAAAACTGAGCTGTGTTGACACAACTAACGGATCTGCTCGCAAAGATGAACAACAGGCATTTCAGCATAATTTGGGGAGTACAAAAAGGTGACACAAAAGTATCTGATCCTGACACAGCACAGCTCCACATCCCATATAAAACGCGACTTCCTTCGCAAAACGGACAACCGACTGGCATGCATGTATGGTATACAGTACCAGTATCATCCAACACATAACTCTCGCGAGATCTCGAAAAGATCAGGAAGCAATCCACTCAATGTCGGCGTAATTTACAGCCGATGACTCGGCGTAAATTTGACAATTACGTATATAAATACCTTATCTCATCGCTAATCGAGGCAATACATTTGGTTTTCCAAACGTAATAAATTTGCTTCAAATACTGCCTTCAGCAAATCAACAAGGACAAGACGGAAAAGTACGTCAGAGGGAAGGATATTTTTGCTTCCATTTGTATATTGCCAGATAATAGATACAGCTTAATTGAGGGACGTGTCAAATCCCTTGGCTTGGGGTTTTTCCTCTTTAATGTATTTAGGTATCTCGTCTTGAAATTTACTCTAAATTTCGCTGGCATTTTTAACCTTTGCTTCATTTTCCCGTGTTCGTCTCCCGACGTCACGTTGCATTCTCTTACCCATAATTCACAGCGCATTATCACACTCAGCCGTGTAATTAATTACTGCTTCACATTTGTACCCCCCCAAAGGAAAACAAAAACAAAAACAAAAAATAAGACAAGCCTCAGGTAATATGCTCTTGAAATTCATGGTCGATTACACATTCATTACCTTGCATTTTTGAAGGAACAGACAGGTTGGCGGTGGCATTTAGTAGAGTGTACGATGGTCGATATTTGAATAACTTGAACTATCGAATTAAATGTCATCTCACTCTAGATGATGGAGATGGCAGACAAGAGACCCCGTCGGCATCAAGATCACCCGGAACGCGCCCTGTACCTGTTTTCTTTCATTACACATGAAATGTCAGAATGTTAAATAACGTGGGAGTAGAGAACAGACACAGGCCACTGGGGATACACATGAGCATTCAAATATCAAAATTCCTCATACCTTGTTAGCAAACACAAACACACAAGTACAATGTTTTCAACTTGTGCTGTCGCTCTTGTTGGTCATTTTTTTTTACGATACACTAAACATCTTACGACTGTCAATAAGTTAACCCTTTGAGCGCCAAAGTCAAGTCACCTTTAGAAAATATACTCCAGTCAATTTTTTTTTCAGATTTTTGTCAAAATTTTGATAACAAACTGTAGCCAATGATATGTGATGTCTATTTGGTCCAAAACTATAAAAAGATACAGAAAAATTCATAAAATTGGCAAAAATGCGGCACTAAAATTTTGGTGAGAACAATTACAGCACTCAAAGGGTTAATCCCAATATAGTTGGGAATTACTTGAAATGCTGTTGGCATTATCCATTATTTATTTTCTTATTTATTTAGGAAAATAGCACCACGCGAAAAGTGCCATTATTTAGTCGTTTATATTGTTTGTGCTCCCTAAAATGGCATTACTGACAGCCAATCGGCCATTTTGTATAATTGACTTAGTCACAAGGGAAGAGAAGACCTGTTGTTTTCTGACAATTTTCGTCGCCTTGCAATTATCTAGAAAATCGAATGATTCGTGTTTTGATGAGGTACGAGTATTCGCTCCGATAAAACTTGCTACGCCTGGTGTACAAATTTCCTTGACGGCAAGCTGTCAGCCGTGATACCCCGTCCACGTAAACTCGACGAATCGCGTACTGCAATCATACTGATGAAATTAGTGTGCGCTGTACATGAGCACGCGAAAAGAAATTTCTTATTCTGAGTTGTCTGGTGTATTTTCAATAGTGCCGAAGTCTTTGTGCATTTTTTTATTCCTCTTTCTTTCCTTTAGAAAATCGGCTCATGCCTTAATGACAGGGAGAAAATTCACAGTAGACGATAAAAAATATCGTCCCATCTCCGACAGTTTGTACTTTTCCTCGGGGTGTATCTGCAGATGCGTTCCATTAGTTAGCTAGGCTTTACACATTTGCTTTGGAAGAAAAAACAAAATTACATCCGGGAACGCCATTAGCAACTATTCACAAAATCTCAGAAAGCCAGCAGCAGCCGGAAGCAGCCATCAGCCTAGCCAGAAAGACCCTGAAGCAAATAATCCCCCGCGGGGAGATGTTCGCTGAACGTGTTCTTCGCTTTATCGCATTTTACAGCACTTTCTTCATATTTGCATTGCGCGGGGATTGTTTCCATTATTTGATCATTTTCTCGACAGATAATATACATTATTTACAGAAAAGGGCCTTTTCATCCGACGTTAGACTAAATCACTTATTGTTATCAACGAGACTCTGAAACCACTAACCTATTGAGAACTGCAACTATTAGACGCAGAGCGAGTTTCCTCTAACCCGTCGATTTGTTTTACTTAATTCCCTATTTACTACTATCGGCCCAATCTGCCGTGTCAATAAACCTACATTAGTTGATGGCCGACGCGGTGTAAAGTTGCCTCTCAAATAATTATCGCTTTCAGTCAGTTGAAATTTCGTATCTGCGCGTTTGTTTGCCTTCTCTCAGATATAATATCGAAGACTGGGCGGGGAAATTACATCTCCCTTCATCATATAGCCTATCAGTCTACAAAAGTTGTTTGTCATCGTTAAACTGTCCTTCCAAGTCGCTGACTTTACACACGTTTTAAGGTATCGGGTGAGTGAAAACCAAGCATTCACATCGCCAACCAAATTTTCTTTTCTTTGATATCGATTTTCGATCCTTGCCCTACCTGTTTCAAAGACCAACATCTTTTTGAAGTTTTGTTTGCTCCAGCTAACATTTTTTGCACTGTGGTACTTGGGGAAAAGTATTCCAACGTAGGGTTGAATATTTTGAAAGAAACGAAATTTCATCTGTAAACTTCCATCGTCCTTGGCTGTCCATTCAACTAACTGCGCGCACAATGTTATGCAGCAAATTTTCGAATGTCGTTGGCCATATTGTTTGTTGAATGGCACCCGAAGCTGCAAATACGCTGGTGCATCCTTTTATAATGAATGGCTGGCACCATTGCCGTCTGTGGCAGGATGCGGGAAGCCAGGCGGAATAAAATTGGCGGTGGGATGTGGGAAGCGAGGAAGAATAAAATTATCTAAGATGGGCATAATTGTATGTTTTTTTTCCTATAGCGCCTACGGAGAAAATAACAATCTCACTTGTCATTCACTCTGAATTGACTTCAGATACACGTGATTTTTAACACTGCTACGGAATTTTATCGTTTCATCACATTTAATGCCCAAAACACATATGGAAATAATGTAGCTGTATGCTGTAAATGTGGCCTTCACTACACTCGTGGGGACTGCGGTACGATCGTTTGACGACTCCCAAAATGCTATCAACGACCACTTATTCGGTTATTTGGACATTCAGCGATCGTACACTTCTATTTCAAGTCCTGTTTTATACACGACGATATATAGACCTAAGACTTTAAAGTCCCACTAGCTGTAACTCTTAAAATCCGGTGACCTCAAAATATCTTCCTATTCTCTCCTGGTTTTCTCTGAATTCTACCCTCTAAAGGGATATGGGCTTTCACTGCATTAGGAAACTATTCCTTTGTGAAGCATTTCACAAGTAAATTCAAATTTTAACAGTCATTTTAATTTCCCGCCATTTTCAAAAATTGGTAATATTACAAAGGAAACAGAACATACGATGTCACAGTTGAAAACATTCACCCCTATGCATTACATTGGACTACTCTGTGCAGTTTATGTGAAACTTTCAGTGGAGATATGCACAGTATCCATGGTTTCTGCTTTTTCGCATGGGACTGCGATTTAATGTTTGGGTAAACATTTAATCGCAGTGTAATCTTTATCTTGTTCAAATTTGCACATTCAGTCCCAGCTGCAATAATAAGTCTATACACACATCAAATTCGTACATTCTCAAAAACTTATTTTGGTTTTAAAGTAAAATCATAAAAATAATGGTAAAAGTACAGCTAGTGGGGCTTTAATTTATGCCTGTATTGATACAACATATAGGCGCTACGTTCATCACAGAGTCCAAGAGGACATGAAAAGTAAGTAAGGCCGCGTGGAACTCTCTAAATTACCATACACGTATGCAGTGATTCGTTATACACGTCAGCTTGGTACTCCGACAGCACTTATCTTACGTTATCTTGATCTTAAAGAAGATATGCCAACATTGTATTACCTCTCCAACATCTTAATGTGGATATGTACCAGCGTTTCCGTTACAATTTCAAAACTTGCGTACGATTTTACGCAACTGAGTTTTTATTTGCGTAAAATGTATTCAAAATGCGTACGATAGGAATCAGTATCTGAAGTGAGCTGGGCAGTCTTTTCTGTAGAACTTGGGGGTTTCCTGTAATGCGCATGCTCTATTAACAAAAAGCAACAACCTGGGGGGCTTCAAGGTGTAGCTGAACGCGTAACGTTTGCCATGCCGTGATGCATGTCCCGGATATGATCGTTGAGCAGCCAATGAGTTCATGTTCGAAGAAATACCTCCTGACTACGACATTAGTGTTTTCAAAGGGCCAACAAAAAGCAGATACTGTTCAAAGTCCAGCGGGACCTCTCAAGAATGCAACCCGACAGAGTCTAAATGGTCACCCGTAAACACTTTCCAAATAACATGCGACGTAATGACCATTAACTGTATTGTGGAGGGACCGTGGTGTTACCAACAACGTAGACTCAATCGATTCTCGAATTTTTGCATCTGTAGTGCCATTGTCTGTACAGAACTGATTGACATGACGTTTGTGATGATGAAATACAATGTTGCATAAAGTGCTGCGGTCTGCTAAAGTCTAAAATGTTGCAATATCATGATAAATGTCACTTTCAAGCAGGTGCATATGTTATATTTTTGTCCTGCATTGAACCACGTTCAGGCAATGTAGTGCGGGCCAAGTACGTCGTGTCATTGGGCGGCATTTCTCAATGCGTATTTGTTTACGCAGTCATGATTTTTTTTGCGTATTTCCGAACAATTTTGCGTAAATACGCAGGATTTTGCGTTAACGGAAACACTGTATGTACATGCCATGCTCTTCCCAGGATGTATGATAGAATCGAACGTTGCTTTAACCACAGACCCTCGAGGCTTCATGATGTGTTATTTAGTATTGTGTTGGAGAGTGCAATTTTTGCCATATTGTCTGTTCTATGGATGAGGTCAAATATGTATTATTGTAGCGGATGTTCCCCTACGCCAATAACTATGCTACCCTGTCGATGCACGGGTGATGATTTCAAATAGTGATATTTTCCACGAGTTCTGTCTTCCTATGTTAAGGGGAATGTGAAGGTCGCGGGAATATTCTAACTCTAGACAGCAAATATTTAGGAAGAGAAACTAAAAAAAAGTTCATCTGGAATTCCTTAAACAGAAGACGAGAATCCTCCAATTTCACATACCCTATGTGCGTGTCTGTCTCTGCTCGCTCTCTCTCCCCCCCCCCTCTCTCTCTCTCTCTCTCTCTCTCTCTCTCTCTCTCTCTCTCTCTCTCTCTCTCTCTCTCTCTCTCTCTCTCTCGTCCAAGCGTTGGAACAAGAATGTGAGTTGGTCAAGCTAAATTAGTTAATTAAAATACCGTTAATGAGGACCTTCATCTTAATCGTGTCAATCCATACGGGCAGAGACAAAATGAATATTGATGAGGACAGTGAATGACGCTAAAACATGGAGTACGCCAAAAATACGACAGTACGACCGTTTTTATCTCGTCATAACAAGGATAGCATTATTCGTGCAGGGATGGTTATGTCGTCCTTACATTTTTTTCGCCGCTGAAGTGCCTTTTCGATTGATGGTACGTGTTGTTATGGATCGTGTATGGTTTACACATGACAGCCTGTGTTGATTCTTTGTGACGATACTCGCATCGAACGCGAAGACGTGCACAGAGTTTCAAAAACCAATCGACTCACACCAAAAACAAACAACACAGTTCACCCCTACCTTAATTCGCTGACAACAAACAATCAGCTGCTCGTTTCAAACAGTCGCCCGGCGTCTACAGCTCACTGTTTACCGCGCGGAGTCCAGTCTCCATTGGTCTCGACTAAGCACACACGGTCAACCTCTACTCGTTTGTATGTGTTTCTCAAATCTGGCCAGTTTTACTCTCCCTGTGCTGTCGTAGTGCGTTGCGTCGAAGTGCGCCACGATGAAAGACAAAGCAGAGATCGGTAATAAGCTGCCAAGTCACCCAAGGAAGCAAATGAAGGCACTTTTCCCTACAGCCTGGAAAATGCCAGTATCAATTTCTGACTCCGAGTGGAGAGCGTATCTAGCGGCATTCAGCGGCAGCAGTCTGTAATGAAGTATGGTGCCGATTACGCGGCTGGATTGTGCGCAATACCATCCACGCATCGGCATGTTCTTCAGGTCGCTTACGTACAAATTCTATTAGCTGGATTCAGCAGGTTCTTAGAATAGACATATTCGTGATACACACATACACACACATACATACATACATACATACATACATACATACATACATACATACATACATACATACATACTACATACTGCTGTATGCATATATATATATATATATATATATATGTGTGTGTGTGTGTGTGTGTGTGTGTGTGTGTGTGCATGCGTGTCTATGTCTGTGTATGTGTGTATCGATTGATAGAGATAAAGATATATTGATAGATATATTAAATATATGTACACGAACGATTTATGTTTGTATAGATATATTAACACTATATATTATATGCATATATATATATATATATATATATATATATATATATATATATATATATATATATATGTATATGTATATAAACACGTATACGTACACCTATGTTTGCTGCATGCAGATAACATATTTACATGAAATGGTATAATATTTTCTACCGTACCCATTTCTTTGATTGCGGCCTAATTTATTGACACGTTGCCTAATTTATTGATATATCAAGGGCTAACTGGTATGAAAATTTGATTCCCATTTGCAAATGACATACATCTACATGGCCCTAAAGCTGCCATAAACACAGATTAGCAATAATATGCGTCTATATTAAACGCGAATGAAAAGCATAACAGATTAAATATGCATTATCACGCGCTCTGTGGCGATTGAAACCGCGCATTGAAACAATTAGGTCGACGAGAATTGGCGGCTTACTTGTAACACCGGGGCGGACTTACATTCGTGGGTTTTTAATCGTTGCTTCCGAATTCACGTTTCGATGACAATTTACGATAATGCCGTGTGATTGGCCCATTTCAAGCGCTGCGACTATGTCCATTACGAGCAAACGCCTGAGGTATGCAAATTTTAAGTGACGTGCATGAGTTCGTATCGCCGTAAATTCACTCGGGATAAACCGCTCGCGTGTCCCTTGCTAGTTGACTATTTATCGCCTTATTGATTAAAGAAAATTGGAAGTAGCTTGAACGAAATTTTAGATTTTTTTCAGACTTGTTGCTACCTACCAAATCAAGAATATCGGACAATCGCTGAACAGAAGATCTATATTTTCTTGCAGACGCTATTTTCTTCATCAAGGAAAATATCGACAACTCAAGGTACAATAGAGGTACTGTTCGTCTACTCTTCGTTTACCCTAGGGAATATTGTGTTGGATAAACGGTTAAAATAGTATGTCTCCCTGGTAAATCAATAGGACACTTTTGGAGCCATATACGGCAAAGGACACGGCATGCAAATGAGTTTGTATGAGAGTCGACTCACTTCTCATGTTTGCTTTCACAGTTCCCAAAGATTGAGCGAGTTCAGTCTTTTCAGAAATCAGTATTGAATATCTATACACGCGAAATCTGGTGACAAAATACATCTGAGTTCCGGAGAAACCACTTTGGCGGTGCTCTGCATTTGTGAGATGTAAATTCCCTCAAAGCATATTTAAATACCGTTTCACTGGCAACTCGAGGGCAAGAAGTGCGCATCGACCTTGAGACGAAACGCTAAGCTACGCGACATGATATAATGAGAGAACGCAAACTAACTTAAAGTATTACTCTGTGTTACTCAACTGGTATGAACACTCCTTCATCTACATTATACAAGAGTCGTTATCGAATTGGAAAATCGGAAAAAAAACCTCCGCACATCGAGCAAGTTTCATTGCGCTTCGCAATAATCATGGTAGGCAGAAAGTCTCGCATAGTACCACCATGAAATAACGGAAGTCCCAATACACTGCAGCACTGCCGCATTGCACGTCACTGACCCTCTTTGATCGAATTGCTGATCGTGCACCGAAGTTTTCTGCGGCGCCCCCTGTGTTCATATCGTGCACCGACGCACGCAGGATACCTCAGGTGTTGTTGTCTGTTCTCACACAAAATTCTACGCACCTGGACAAAATGTCTCATCTTCTGCCGGAGACAATCCAAACTAAGACATCTTCCATCGGGTTTTACCAAATTGGTATGACATGTAACACAACACATGCCTGACAAAGCGCTTCCTAAAAAATGTAGATACGTCAATCAACGCCTACGGCCGAAGAAATCAAACTTTTATTTGAATAACTTCCACATTTCCATTGTGCCTTTGAGGGCTAGTATCCGTAACTTTCAATGATTAGTTTCACTATATTTGTTCTTTTAATATGTCACCGACAGTTTTCTTGTTCTCCTCCCATAGTATTTTGAGATACACGCTATTCAGGTTATCGACTCAACCTGTATATATGTAGACTGCAGTCACTGTTGACGGAGCGAATTCTGGTCCGGACTAGAATTCAAATACATGTAGAAGTAAACTAACAGTGCAATGTACTGATGTAGACGCTGTGTTGACAAATAGTCGGTGTTTCAACATACTTTGGGGAGGAGAACAAAAACTTGCGCTTGACATGTAAAACTAGTGAAAGCCCTTGACTAGCCCTTTCAAAAAGTACGGATAATGATTTTCGATCAAGGACTGAGGAACCTGATCGCACTTTAAATTACAGTATCGTAAACAACGTTAACAGTGGCGATTGGTTTTTCTCCGGCGTTGCGGGGTCTGCGACTAACTCCACCCCTCGATGTCATGACACCATACGTCGAGAGTGCACACCTGCCGACTCAATGAATTCTAACTCGGTCGCAGTATTTATATAATTGACTGCACAATTCTTCTTTGCTGTGATTAATAAAGCATCGCTACCTGTTTCCGTCAGGTGTTAGGCCATCCCACACTTACCTAGATAAAGAGAACATTTACCATTGTCCCGGTGGACCTAGCGCGAAATATTTCACTAACGAAGTCACTGCCGTGTAAAATTGCTTTCCGCTCTCAGTTTCCATGGTAATAATCCACACTTCATTAAGTGAATTCCCAAGGTACGCGTTACCTTGGTAACGGGGAATTTCTGACGCAATTGCCGCGTTCAGTTAAGACCGGCTGTTCCAGATGCCGAGAAACGTCGCGCGCAGCCATGGCTTTTAAGATGTATAATAGTGGCAGATCGTGCGCCCCTTCCTAGATGGTTTATTTTAGCGCACGTTAATGGACCGGGGCTGGGTGTGGATGTGGTCCATTTCGACAAACTGCCATCGATGAAAATTGAGGCAAAACAGCGATAATCCCAACATCAGATCAATGAGATCAATGCTAATTATCCTATCTTGCTGATATTACATTGACGATGACCGTATGTTTTTTTCCCGAGGATAGTTCTGACAATGCTGATATCTTGCCGTCTATGAAGCGGCCTTGGCGTCTGCAGATGTACCCTTGAAATAATTATTAGAGAAGAGGGAGAGATTGAAGTACGGTGGCCCCTACACGCCACGGAATTCTACTACTTTTGAATATAAACTCTAATTTTTCTTGACAATATCTTTAATATTTGTAAGACATTTTATTTTTCCACCGCAAACTTTTAATTTTGTACGGGCAACTTTATCTTAACATTATCTTAACTTTAACTACTCGAAAGTAGTTTTAGTTTTAACAAAAAAGAAAATATGTTTCTCAAAAGTATTTTTATTTTGTAAACAAACGTAAAATTTTTTCAAGATAACAAACTCCCCTACACGTCATGGAAATTTATTACTTTTGAACATAAACTCATATTTCTTGACAATATATTTAATATTTGTAAGAAATTTTATTTCTCCACAGCAAACTTTTATTTCTGAACGGGGAAACTTTATTTTTGGGGTAAACTGTTTTTAAAAACTTTTAACAAAAACACTTTAACTTTTAAAGAATAACTTTAACTTTGAACAAAATATTTGTTTCTGAAAAACGTTTTTTATTTCGAAAAGAAGTAAAAATTGTTCACAGCAAGAGTTTAAGATTTTTGCTGAGCGCGAACTGAGTTACTTAAATGACATAACCTTATGTTTTTAGAGCAGAAAACTTAAATTCTTAAAGAAAAGTTTTATTTTTCAAGAGTAAAATTAATTTCTTTATGGAAAAAAGATTTTCTCAGAGCAGCAAATTGAAATATAGCGAATAAAACTTTTTTCTCAATGGACAGAAATTATTTTCTGAAGACAACAAAACTAATTTTTTCAAGAAATATTTTCTACATATGAGTGTGGTTTAAGAATTTGGTAAAACTGAACTGAGAAAGAACGAAAAAGGAAGGATGAAAAAGTCAAACTTACTTTTCTTCAGAGCGAAATTTATTCCTGAGGAGAAATATTTCATGTGAGGGCGCAATTACCTATAATGCATAGCAAACTCTTTCTAGCGAGAGTGAACATATTTTTGGGAAGAGTAAAACATTTTTCCGACGAGCAAAACTATTTTAACGGCGGCGGAAGTTAAAGTATCCCACCATGCAACACCTAAGTGTGATGACCCAGAGTCTCCGAGTTGGTAGCCGGTATCAGACAGTTCGTGTTCGTGTCGGCTACATGGACGATCTGCTCTCCGAGACAACCATGACTGACTTCATAACAGTCATAAGTGATACGGGCACGCCCGCCCGGCCCTACCCTGCCTGCGTACGATGCTGTGTGTTGGGGCTGTATAACGCCGGGAACTCACAACATCATACACAGGGCTACGGGCACGCGGGTCAGTTGCCACTTGTCTGAGTCCCCGAAGAACGGTTTTATGTTTGAGTGATTCGTCCTGACGGCAGACGGTGTGCGACGGGACCGCATTGGGGTTCTTCATTAGCTCTGCATTGCATAGCCCTGGCCCTGCGTACACGGTACAGGTCTGTGTGTTCCCGGCGATACGCTGGGAACACACAGACCTGTACGCAGGGCTATGCATGGCAGGGCTGTGTGTTACCGGCGTTATACAGTCTCCCACTACATAACACCGGTAACACACAGCCAATGTGTGTGATATTCATTTTTTCTAAGAGGAGAAGCCAGATTCGTAATTTATAGAAACTGAAAGTGAACCGAGCCCGCCAGATTTGACCACAGTCGCGGACTGGTTTTGACTTTCACGTGCTTTGCGGGGTCAAAAACGTGAAAGTCAACCAGCCCATAAAAGGCATATCCCGTCCGAAAACGCCACAGCAGTGTACTGTATTGAACCAGGCTCGACTGTGGTCAAATCTGGTGGGCCAGGTTCAGTTTCAGTCGAAGACTCTATCAATTACGTATCTGGCTTATAGAAAAGATGACTATCACACAACATAACATTAACAACACAGAAACTGATGAAGGAATAGCTCTGCATGGCAGGGCTGTGTGTTACCGGCTTTATGTGGTGGGATGCCGTATAACGCCGGTAACACACAGCCAATGCAGAGCTAATGAAGGAACCCGATGCGTCCATCCCGTCGCACAACGTCTGCAGTCAGGACGAATCACTCAAACACAAAACCGTTCTTCGGGACTCAGACAAGTGGCAACTGTTGAACTGACTCGTTTGCGTGCCCGTGCCCATAGCCCTGCGTACGATGCTGTGTGTTCCCGGCGTTATACGGCCCCAACACACAGCATCGTACGCAGGCAGGGTAGGGCCGGGCTAGCTGCAGTACAGTACGGCAAACCGTCCGACCCAAATACCCAGGTAAAACCTCGAGGTACTGTACTGCAGCTAGGGCCGGGCTAGCGTGCCTGTATCGCCGATGAAGTCAGTCATGGTTGTCTCGGAGACTCTGGGTCATCAAACTTGGGTGTTGCATGGTGGGATACTTTAACTTCCGCCGCCGTTAAAATAAAGTTTTACTCGTCGGAAAAATGTTTTACTCTTCCCCAAAATATGTTTACTCTCGCTAGGAAGAGTTTGCTATGCATTATAGGTAATTGCGCCCTCACATGAAATATTTCTCCTCTCAGGAATAAATTTCGCTCCGAAGAAAAGTAAGTTTGACTTTTTCATCCTTCCTTTTTCGTTCTTTCTCAGTTCAGTTTTACCAAATTCTTAAACCACACTCATATGTAGAAAATATATCTTGAAAGAATTAGTTTTGTTGTCTTCAGAAAACAATTTCTCGCCATTGAAAAAAAAGTTTTATTCTCTGTATTTCAATTTGCTGCTCTGAGAAAATCTTTTTTCCATAAAGAAATTAATTTTACTCTTAGAAAATAAAACTTTTCTTTAAGAATTTAAGTTTTCTGCTCTAAAGACATAAGGTTATGTCATTTAAGTAACTCAGTTCGCGCTTAGCAAAAATCTTCAACTCTTGCTGTGAACAATTTTTACTTCTTTTCGAATAAAAAACGCTTTTGAGAAACAAATATTTTGTTCAAACTTAAAGTTATTTTTTAAAAGTTAAAGTTTTTTTTTTGTTAAAAGTTTTTAAAAACAGTTTACCCCAAAAATAAAGTTTCCCCGTTCAGAAATAAAAGTTTGCTGTGGAGAAATAAAATTTCTTACAAATATTAAATATATTGTCAAGAAATATGAGTTTATGTTCAAAAGTAATAAATTTCCATGACGTGTAGGGGAGTTTGTTATCTTGAAAAAATTTTACTTTTGTTTTACAAAATAAAAAATACTTTTGAGAAACATAATTTGTTTATGGTTAAAACTAAAAATACTTTCGAGAAGTTAAAGTTAAGATAATGTTAAGATAATGTTGCCCGTACAAAATTAAAAGTTTGCGGAGGAGAAATAAAATCTCTTACAAATATTAAAGATATTGTCAAGAAAAATTAGAGTTTATATTCAAAAATAATAGAGTTCCGTGGCATGTAGGGGCCACGGTATTGAAGAGACAGAGACCGACAGACAGACAGGGAGGCGGGAAGATAGAGAGACGCAGGGAAATACTGCATATACCTGGGCACACAGACAGACAGACAGACAGAAACAGACAGACACAAAGATATAGACAGACACAGACACACACGCAGACACACACATATACATGTGTGTGTGTGTATGTATGTCTGAAGATTGCGAAATGTATGTAATATATATATTATTACCTTAATTGTACTTACTGTAAAGTAGTTTGCGGTACATACATACATACATACATACATACATACATACATACATACATACATACACACACACACACACACACACACACATACACACACATACATACACACATACATACATACATACATACATACATACATACATACATACTACCTGAAATTGTAATCACTAAGTACACGACATATTCCCAGCCACATTGATGAATTTATGACGGAAACATTCGGTCTCACTGGATATCATCTACGACTATTAACACCCTTCCGAATGTGCAATGAATATAGAGCTGATATCATCAACGTTCATGAAAAACAACGCCCTCATACCCTAATGATAAACAGGTTGAATCATGTTTTCCACACTGGGAGTGGGTAGAATGGATTGCGAATCGGTTGGTGGTGAGATTTCCCAAATGTGGGAGGACAGTTGCGAACAGGTTTTTATATCCCTAAAAATTCAGTTCTGTTCAAAATACCCTAGCGTAGTATATCAGCGGTGCCAACACACATGTGTATGCGCCCCACAATCCCATAAGATTTCATAACATTCAGTGTTTTTTTCTGTCGGATTGACATATGCAACCTGACGTACCTACTCAGCAAGAAGCTGGTGATCAAAAAAAACCCACTGCATTCGCCTACATATCGTTATGGGTGTGAGAAGTGTATTAATGATATACTTCTTGGCTGTATCAGATTGTCAATCGTCTACCTTTTGATATGAAAACCGGTTCAGGGTAGTCGCAAATGCAATTTGAACAAAACTTCCCGTTTGCTCAGTTTCGCATTTCTCCTATTTTCCGAAAATATATCCCTTCTCCCGGTTATTTAATCGGTTTGCCGGATAGAAACGTTTGGGATCAGGATCAGTTAAAAGGATTTAGTTTTATTTCATCCGATGTCCAGCTTTTGACATCACACCACCACGGAATATTTCATTTGGGGCTCAATTAGGCCCTACCTCCTAGTCTTGTCATTGTGAACATTAACTTCTGTTATTTTTCGAACGGAACCAGTCCCATCATGCAAAAAAAACCCTGCAGTATACACGAGAAGTACTAGTATATTGAACAACTTGGGTAACTGACGACAGCGTGTAAAAGCAGCCAATATGTGAGGGAGTTTAACCCTGTCACCAACATGGTTTGGCCCAAACCTACAGTGTTCACCAATGGTGATTGTGGACCAGTTTAACAGGAAATACGGGTGATCAGGTTGACAAGCATTCAAGCCCGCCACTTCTCTCTCGTACCATCCTCGTGGCAGAGTAAAAGCTCACCTTTATACATTTCACGTTAGAAGAAAATTCTAAACTTTTCTATCAACACTGATCATTTCTTTCGGCTCAGGTTGTTCCAGCCGTCTGAGTTCTCGGGACCCAAATGGGTAACAATTTAGTAAGTTGAAGCTGCACTTCGAACTAGTTTCCCCGCACGATGGCCATACGCTTTTTATACCAAGCTATGTAACAGTGGATAAACATTAAAAATCATATTAATACTTGAAACATAAATGACAGACACGAAAAATCACATGAAGTTGTCAAGCCTCATCTAAACTACATCAGTCCTAGAGTATCGGCACAAAACAACTAACATACGCCTAGGCTATATACAGATCAACAGAACGGTGACATTAAGAGAATATTACTAACGCAAAGAAAAACTGCGTCGATGAACTGTAACATCATTTTTCACACAAGTTTCGTTTCACCTGTAGCTGTAACTCTTGAAATTTTTTTGACCTGAAAAAGGCTTTCTACTTTCTCTGGTTTTCTATAAATTCTACAAATTGAAAGGATATAGTCTTTTATTACAGAAAAATTGGACAAATAAATTTAAAGTGTTATTTTGATTTCCCGCCATTTTTAAAAACTGGTAATATTACAAAGAAAACAAAGCATGTGATGTCCTAGCTGTGGAAACGCAGCTATCTGTTGGCGGGGTAGCGTGCGTCGCCAGTGGAAAACATTCAGCACTATGCATTATATTGGACTACTCTGTTGTTTCTGTGAAGATTACAATACATATATGCACGACGTACAATGTTTTGGCTTTATTTGCATGAGGGCGCTATTTTACGTTTGGGCAAAGTTTATTACTTATCTTGATCAAAATTGCACATGCAGTCCCAGTGGACAGTTTATTATACTTGTATATACACCCCTCAATGAGTACATTCCCACGACCCTTTTTTTTAGTTTGGAAGTAAACTTACAAAAATAATGCTAATGATAGGCCTACAGCTATTGGGCCTTTAATATGTCACGTCCCTATTGTAATTTTTTATCTTTGAGATAATATGCGATAAGATAAGATTTGCGATAAGAGTTTCCCTGATAGACAGCAACAGGTGTCACAGTGATAGGAATAAGGACATGAAACAAAGCGCGCCCGCAAGCGTTGGACATTAGAATTTATTGCAGTTTGGATCCAGAATCACATTACATGTACACTTTACAGTCATAAAACACTGAATCTAAATCGATTTAAACTCGTCCAGTGTCCTCTAGCAGTGATATACAAGTACAACAAAGGCAAGCATATCACTGTAAACAAATACAGGGACAGTTTGAAGCCAGATGCGGTGTATGTAGTCATTGCATTATGAGATACCAGTATGTGTGTTTGGTGACTGTGCAGCGGTATAGCTGTATAGCTGTGAATACATGGGGGTCGTGATATAGCAAATTTGGTTCAATTTTCTGTTACCTAGTAGTAGAACAGTTGTCACACGTGAATTTTTTGCGTCCCCTCCCTTTGTTCATAATTTTTTAGTGTAGATTTCTTACTGATCATCATTTTCAGTAACCCTACCTTTCTTCCGAACCCCTGGCAGTAATGACGGCCCCTTTAGCAATGACTGATGGACTGTTGGGCGAGGGCTTTCCCGTTCACAGGTGGTGCGCATCGGCCCTCAAGCTCTACATATATTAGAGAGCCGAAGAAAACCTCATACGCCTGTGTTCAAGACTGTGCACAACCCCTAAAACTGTGTCATGGCCTGCCACGACACGTTGTTTCTAAGTTGATGCCGGTGATGTTTCAGAACGTTCTGAGACGAAAAAAAATACATGTCATGTGCCATATCGCACTCACACTTACCATTCAATCACCTTACGCTCTGTCCGATATTAACGCGCAGTGCAGTCGCTGTGTGCACAAGCCGATAGGAGGAGACTGTGATTAGAGATAAACTCCATTCAATACACTTATCAAAATCCAAAAAGTCTAATACACTAGCGCCCGTGGAACGGAAAATTAAGCATAATATACGTGGTGAATAGTTTGAACATTCGTGAATTTGTGGGCTCTCACAGGTTGCAGGTTTGGTTTGTAATCCCCGAGGAGGAAGTGGATAAGAGGGAACAAAATCTTCTTTTCTGGAGTTTCCCTCTTACAAGAGAATACGGAATGAGGAAGTATTTTATTCAAATTCTCCATTCTTCGCTTTTCACGCCAATGTTTCTTAATTTGCCGAGCGAACTCAATCGTATCAGCAGACGCTTCCTGTGCATTCCAGAAATTATGTCACCCACGCCTTCTATACCTCTTCTGTCAGCAATGAGGTCTGTAACCTCCACAAATGTAATAATCTCCAAAAATGTAATATCAACCACAATTGTAATAAAATCAACCACAAATGTAATAAAATAGTCAACCATAAATGTAACAACCCGCAACCACAAATGTAATAAACAAATTAACCATAAATGTGATAAAACTCAACCATAAATGTAATAAACTTGAACTTGCATATGTGATCATTTGTTTATCAATGCCCTGAGTAAATAATAACTTTAATAAGACTAGTGTAATGTTATTGCATACTTTCCTGAAACTAGGTTTCCTTTCCGAAACACAGAATAGAATACTTTGAGAACGCTATCAGAAAACGGCGAGGCACTGATCAAACCGTTAGATAATGAAAGTGGAACAGCAGTTCTAGACACTGATAATTACATAATAAGGAAGCGTCAAAATAACTCGTCAACCAGTGATACCACACAAAGTTTATGACAGATGACTCAGAACAAATAACAGAGAAATATAAAACCTTATAACAGAAACTTACGACACAAAACATGTTGACGAGAACATATATTTCAATCTAGTAAAAAACAATACGAACACTACCTTGAACACAGTAGAACAAAATTAGACATCCTGGCATCCCTAGTGAAGGAACAAACTTCAAGTGGGAAAACATAGGAATACAGACAATCTATCGATTATTCCACACAATTTATCCACTGAAGACGAATTTTAGGCAATTGATTAAGAAAGTACGGCAATTTTCGAAAAAACGGCGTTAAAGGATCTTAGTGTTATACAGTCTTCCCCACTCTGGAGTAGAGACTGCACTGATATTCAGATAACAGCTGTGTCTCGCCATGACCAATCAGTTCTGTACACAAAACAGGGAAACGTAAAATACACTTTCAAACATGCAAAACACACTAAATGCAAACAATCAAGAAATGAATAATGTGTGGAGTTGCTTTCCTTATTACATAGATCAATATTTAAGGGCTAATTCCTCAATTGCAACGACAAAATAGATTTATTACATTTATGGTTGATAAGTATTACATTTATGGGTGTTTTATTTATTACATTTATGGTTACCATTTATTACATTTGTGGTTGGTGTTTTTATTACATTTATGGTTGATTTTTGTTACATTTATGGGCGATATTACATTTATGGGTGCATTTTATTACAATTGTGGTTGATATTACATTTGTGGAGATTATTACATTTGTGGAGGTTACAAGGTCTTCCTCGAACGTACACAAAACTCACCATATTTAGCATCGGAGGGTGGTTGCTCGGAAGCATCTGGGTTCTAAATACGAACAAAGGGTCGCTGGCTTCGAAAATGCACGGAATAAAACCACTAAAATGAGTTTCTTCAGACTGATTGACACGCAATTTGATTATTAATCAGACGTACGTAGATCCTTGCTCATTAGTTTCGAAACTAGTCTTTGGTTCAGCCCGCGCATTTCCTTGGCTATTTTCCGCCTCCGACGCAAACAAAGGAATGAAAAGTTACTGGGCATTGGGAAGTCAAACGCACAAATTGTACCATAGTCCCTCGCATGGTAAAAAACAGCATTGAGCTATATCTTTTCAACACATTTATATTTAAATTGATATTCATGTCATAAGTTGATTGAAGTTCATAATATATCCAAACTTAAAATTATGTTTCCATCGCGTATAAATTGCTACTCCGCAGATGTCCGATCGGGTTGTTATCTCTAACAAAGACTGCCCATGTGAACACAGTTGGCTGTTGTTCAAATTACAATTTCCTCTTTACTCTGCAAAATACAGGTCTCAAAATGTGGACAACGGTCTGAGCTTACTCAATTCCATTACTAATAAAACATATTCCTTTCTGTATGTGGGCCAGACTTGTCATCACAACTACCAAAAATTAATTGAATAAAGACAAACGTTAGCTGTGTGTAGTTTAGACATGAGAATTTTCAAATATTAATGCACTGAAGTTACTGAACAACTGAAGTTAAAGAGCTGCAAATTTTGATAACATTTTCATAATTTTTTGGTGTTTAACTAGCCGTGCGTACAGATCTTGTGTTCCCGGCGTTATACGGCCTCCATCACGCCGGGCCTCGGACCTGTACGCAGGGCTAGTATTAAACATGTACATTTTTGTCACCTTACAGGCTGTGTTGACAGTTTCAAGTTTGGTATACTTCTACTTAGTAGAACGAGGAACTGCGTTTGACAAACGTGGCTAAATTTACTGGAAAACAAATCAAAAGTTCTTGCTCATGAAATTTAATCCTTCTCGTCTGGGTGTGGGGCGAGTGCAACTGGTAGAGTCTGGCCAGCCGGCCCGCTGAAGTGATAACCGAACGATGTCGTGGCCGAAGTTTCTTCTAAGTTGAACTCTGCGACTGGAACGCCACGCTGAGCGACCAGTGGAGCAAACATGGCTGCAGGGTACACAACAGACGAAGTACCGACAACAAGACACAGGTCACATTTTTCAAGTTCGTCATCAACTCGTGATAGAACTTCACTGTCAAGACCTTCCCCAAACCACACCACATGGGGTCTTGCCAGGGCCCCACAGCCTGCCTGATTACATCGCGGAAGATCCGCTTCGGGTATCCTGGCATCCTCAGCATCCGGGTCAGGGGCCCCCTTGCCGGCAAGCGCAGGGACGATGGGACTGTTCCAGTCTTCTCGTACGGTTTCACATTCTGTACAGCGGACTTTGAAGAGAGTCCCGTGCAACTCGATGACGTCGTCGGTCCCGGCGCTATGGTGTAATCGGTCAATATTCTGAGTAATCACCACAAGTTTACGTCCTTGCCCTGCCAGTCTTTTCTGCGCTGCCGCAATGGCTTCATGTCCTGGGTTTGGCATCTTGCTTAAAACCACTTCACGCCTGTAGCTGTAAAACTCCCAAACTAGCGACGGGTTTCGTCCGAAAGCTTGTGGAGTGGCCAGGTCCTGCGCCTTCCAGCGTCGCCAATAACCTCCAGCTCCTCGGAACGTGGGTATACCGCTCTCTGCGCTGATACCTGCACCGGTCAGAACAACGATGTACTTCGCCTTCGAAAATACTTCCCGAAACGCCGCCATGTCGGAACTAGGGCGCGATCGTTCGGCCATGACTGCTAGCGACTTCAATCGGCGAAGAAAATTAGATGTCGCGGTTGCAAACATTGAAATTTAAAGGCGTTTGCCCATGTCATGACAAGTTTGTATACCTGTACGTCTACGGTCTAGCTTCCGGTTGACATAGTGCCGTGCACTTTGACCTTCGCAAGGATTTTGAATATTGGACGGCCCTAACCGTGCTTTTTGCCATCTCAGCGAATTATGAAATACATTGAAAGTTATCGATTGTTATTTACTGTTAAATTTCTATTTATAGGTGAACTTGAAAACATATTGAAAATAATAACTCAGCATAATGAGGAAAGAGTACGCTCTCTGTATTCTCATGTTGCCTCCGATGAGGGCGCAATTCGCTTTTCGAGACTGCGCGGCAAGTTAAGCTCATACTTGACTTTCCTTGGACGAAGCACATCAAATACAACTTTTGGAGGGGTTTAGAATTGGGGTTAGGTTAGTTTCAGGGTTAGCATACTTACATGTAGACATGTTTATATCCTATCTAAGAAAATAAAAAACACATAACATGTGAAAATGAAATCCTGAACAGCACGCATCCTTTCCTCGAACTATCACTCTGCCCGGACAAACACAAACTTTCTCAAGGGGCGCAAGCTGGGCTACCCTCCGGGTCACGCACACAGATTTCAATTCAAGGGAGCAACGCCTAATTCACTGCCGACGACAAGAAATGAGCATGAAGCGCACTGTCATTCGATAAAATCTCGCATATGGGCCCTAATTTACCTATCATTCTTCCATATCCACATTTCGACCCGGTCTTACAATGTCTCCAATCAAATTTCAAGTTGTGTACTTTTTCAATATACCACAGTTGAAAGTATTTTCAGCTGAACTAATCGCGTAATCTTATCTTTTATGAAGAACTTCGCTGACTGTTGTTGTCAGCGTATCATAAATATTTATTTATTTATTTATTTATTCATTTATTTATTTATTTATTCATTCATTCATTGATCAATATTGCTACATTACGTACTGTGACAATCCATGAGTGGTTGTTTAAAATGCCACTTTAACTTTATTGTCAGGGTACAAGTTAATATTTTTCGATCTTGCAATTCAAAGTTACCGTTGTAAGTTATTTCAGTTATTGTCAAATCATACCCACCTTAGTGGATCTAAGGATTTCGTATATGTCATCACTTTGCCGTGGCGTATTTTAGGTCGGTGTGACCAGAACGGTACATCGATGGCTAGTGAGCGTGTTAAAGAGTGACGGGCTAAAGGGGAGGAATATCTCTCTTTGGTGCAGAAGGGTTGGGAAACTGCCATGATTTATTAATTGGTTAAATAACTTTTTAAACTAAAGAGACTAGTAAAAGGTGTTTAAATGATGCAACATTGAAGTTCGTATTTATTCTTTACAACAAGGTACTACCGTACAGTTTAGTCATAAGCATGTGTATTGTACATGATAATGCACACGTATACTGTGGTTGAGCCGCAACGTTGAAAATTCATTCGCTTACTTTTCAAAAACCTTTAGAAGACGCAAAACACCGTGACGCACCTCGGGACAGATATTCGGACTCTCAAACTTTTTAAATTCTTTTATGATATGCCACATGTGGGGGGGGGGTTACTTTGAAGCCCTTTGTGTAAGAGAAACTTTCACCGTCTTAGTTTTTTTTGAAAATCGAAAATTTTATTTTTGCTCCAGAGAGTTAACGCAGAGATGGTGGCCATTTCGAATTTCAAATTTAGGTAAATCTTGGGTAATTTGTTTCTGTAGTTCCAAAATTTGCACGGTGACCCCCGAATTTTATTCTGATTTTGAAAGTAAATGGTTGAAAGATTCCCTGAGGAAAGTTTGAGCAAAAGTTTAAGTCTTTTACTTCGAGGCGCATACTACCTTAATTTGGCTTTGCGAAGTGTTAATGTGCAGCAGGTGTTGGTTGAGGGCTCCTTCCATTTGAGAAGAATTCAGATGTTCACGTTGATACGCGCCTGATTTGATTTTCTTAACAGGTGTGAGGGTTATATCACAGCGATGACCGAGTAAACCTTTGTGCTCAGTCACCGCCCCTCGTGGGTGGAGGGACTGTGATTCACAACATAAAAAAATACTTATGAATGCGACTAATATTTGTTCATCGAGGAGAAAAACACCTATCATGTGAGAACAAGCAGCTGTATGCGGGGAGTGCACGCAACTGCTGACATTGCATATCTTCGATAGTACCACATAATTCGGAATGAAGAGCGCATCGTCTTTCACCTTTTCTGCCTTTAAACATGCCTTCAGGATTTTTTTTTCTCTTTTATTGGGATGTGATCCATACAAAATCCGACAAAATTTGGCAATATCATAGGTGATTTTTAAAAGTTTAGGTTCTGAGATTTTATGTACGGTAGGTCGGAACAAATAAAGCTCATTTTTTTTCATTTTGCCTTAATAAAGGTATATATTTATATTGGAAACGTTTTTCTGCATTCCATTATATGCGAGTTAACTCTTGAGCAAGAAGTACGCCCTCTAAAATCGTTCAAGTTGTTTTAAATAAGTTAATTGGAGAAAGCGGGCAGTGATGCTTCGGGTTTATAAAAAGAATCACTATTGTTTGATGTAAAGCGTGTTAAATGATGTTTTACGGAATTTTCACCCTGTTTATTTTAAGAGACGGGCGATTAAAAATTGCTCCGTGTTGTATAAACCGGTATGGAATGATAGGTGTCACTTTTTCTACGAGAAGTTTTAACCCTTTGAGCGCCAAAGTCAATTTTTGTCACCTCTTAAAAATATACTACAGTCAATTTTTTTCTGATTTTCGCCAAAATTTTGATAAAAAACTGTAGCCGATGAAATGTGATATCCATTAGGTCCAAAATTATGAAAAAACTTACAGAAAAGTTCACAAAAATTGGTAAAATACTGCATTAAAATTTTGGTGGGAAAAATTACAGCAGTCAAAGGGTTAATATATTAAAATAAGAAACATAAAATGGCATTGGCCATGACTTGAATTAACGAATTAGACATTTCATTATATGCGTACCATCAAACAAATATATTTTCTTATTACCCTTCTTCCCAAAGCACATTCAAAGACAAAATACAATACATCAAATACACATTGTGTGCAATATGATGTGTTATTGTTGACTTTTTCATTCTATATCGGACTCGCATTCAGCTCTACAATGTCATAGTAATAACTGTCTATTATTTACGTTTGCACTCTATATCGGACTTGCATTCAGGTGTTCCAATATCATAGAAAGTACTGTTACTGTCTATGTCAACATATGCATTGGACATTGACCACATATGTATTAGCAGTATTGACGACTTGCGCTCTGGCAATAAAAGAGTTGAACAGCAACAACTCCAACGTAACTTTTGAAGTAGAAAAAGCAGCTTACAAAACAAAGAGTTCATTTCACAGACAGAACTGACAATGCTGGGAAATGTATCAAACGTGTTTGAAGTAAATATTTTGTCACTACCGATTTTGGAGATTCGCGTGATTCTAAGGCCAATTCAACCCTCCATTGCTGATCACGATAATTCGGGAAAAAAGGTCAGGCCACGGGTTGCGGTGTACACATGATCTTGACAGTTTGACATTGGGCCTTGAGGTCATGGCAACTTTTTGTCTGTATACTTGTAATTAGATTAAGCCAACTTGCCATGTTGCCACAATGTTGGCCGGTAGCCTTGAAACGAAATTTAGAAAAGTGTACCCTCACAAAAAAGTTAATGTGTTGAACTCTTTCGAATCATCCACCAGTTTAATTATTAGAGATAGCTTTTACTGGATAAGACCAGGTCATCTATTCTGTTGTTGTTTTTTGACAGATCAAATTTATGTCAGTCTTTTGGTATATTAAGCATCGAACCCCCCCCCCAAAAAAAAACAAAACAAAAACAAAAACAAAAAAAACCTCGTTATACTAGTTACTTCGAAAGATGTAATCCCCCGGTTCAGAACTTACACCAAAGTTTGGTTTTTTTTCAATGTCCTTTGATTTCCCGATTAAAACTTTCCTGAATGAAAATTTCAACCATTAGCTCATACCAAGTCAACAACAACAAAATAATCAGGGGTCACCGTGCAAAGTTCGGACCTAGCGAAACAAATTTCTCAACATTTTGGGATATTTGAAATTATAAATGGCCGCAATCCCATGATAACTCTATGGGGTAAAATAAAATTTTGAATTTAATAAGACGGTGAAACTTTTACTTTCTCCAAGAGCTTAAAAAATGAGCCCCTTCAAGCGGTAGATCAGAAAAGAATTGTAGAAATTCAGTCTGGGAATATCTGTCCCCAAGCTGCATTCTACCTTAAGAGGCAAAATTTTGCCTAATTATGTCCTCTAAAAGAGATCGTTTCATCCAACAAGTGTGAATCACTTTTCCATGAAGTGTATCATTGTTGCCGTCAGTGTCCATGACTCATAAAATGTGTGACGACAAACTTCAAGGATTTCAATAGAATGCTAGGTCGCGACCTAGAAATCTTTTACGTCATTAACAGCGCCTCTAACGTTCAATTTTTTTCTATTTATCATTGCGCAACTCGCCATTGGACTCATTCATTTCGCCATTTTCTGTAGTCTTGTGTCGCCGACTTACGCTTTCGCAATCCACAGTAATCCTTACCGTATTCGAGCTCTGATACTTTATTTTTTGTTCCTCAAGGAAGCCAGAAGTCACCTCAAATCGCATGTCGATCCAAAATCTCCAAACGTTTGGTAAGTTGAACGATATTTCCGTGTAAATTTTACTAACTTCAAAGGGCGGATGCAAAATGGCGGCCGTTGCGTTCGTGTAGATTGTCGAAAGATACGCCCTTGGATGTGTTCCAAACGAGTGGGTCAAGGCGGTTTTCACGTACTTAGTTTCTCTATTTAAACATTAAAATGTCGGAATCAAGCCTTCTAATAATGTTTATACACGAGTATAGAAGAAATTTTAACTGTGATACAAAGGGTGATTTGCGAGAAGGGTTTTTATCTTGAGGGGAAAGATAAACATACAAAGATCCATTTTTCAAGGGCGATATATTCAACGGTCAGCGTCGAATTTCTTACAATGTCCTTTTTTTCGGAACCCGCTTTATCGTGAATATCTATTTGAAAATTTACTCTTTCCTCCAAGGTCGGTGAGAGTTTTGATAAAAGTAGGACTAGCGTGTTGACGGGCGAAAAGGGAAGTGTAGTCTTTTTCCTGTACAATGCTGCAAAAACAACAGATATGGCGGTTTCAGAAGCCAATCGGGCGGTATTTACAGTCTACGGTGTCAAGTCATGACGCAGTCCCTTTATACAACAGACGGAAGTGGATATTTGGGTCGTCGGCGCATCATTTTCGTAGACAGGAGTACCTGTCATTTAATATTATTGAAACTAAGAAAATACACAACTGTTTTGTTGGTCGTTTATATTGCTTTCCGTTTCGAAAACCTTCATGTCATTGTGTCACGCGACTAACGAACGACAAGAGACGCGCTGCTCGAGATACCGAAATTGTTCTGTATTTTACCCCAACGAGTTGTACTTCTTCTTCGCCCAGGGCTTTTCTATCTACCGGTGAACCATTTCTTAATAGGGCTAGAACCGTCAATATAAAAATAAGCTCAAGGTCGGAAGCTCTGTTGATCTCTTCTGAACTGTGTTCGCGGCCGCCTAAACAAAATGGCGCTCTACAAAATTGACTTCCTTTACGTAAACACTTGCAGTGGCTTCATTTTGTGTGGAACAAATTAAAATTTAACCTCTTCAGTATTGACTTGATGTAATGATAGATATGAATTTTATCAAAATGCGTGGAAAGGAAAGAAGTCACTTTTAAGCCATTAATGAATCAAGGGTTTCCTTGGTGTGCCCGTGAGAAAAGGTTGTCACAAATAGACATGTGAACTGCTGACCTTGTTTAAAATCCACACCTTCTCAATTAGTAACCATTTGAACATGGCAAGTTGAATAAGCTTAATTGGTAGCCAAATGAACTTGAAAATGAAACCACCTCACACAAGTTTTGAAAAATACATTATTACATGTGACATTCCATCAATTTGTAGTCAAATATATGTAAACTACACACAGATGTCAGAGGCTAAAAAGTTAAAGGCAATGTCAATTCACCAAGAGGAAGGGTGTATTAACGTGTCAGTTGATTTTTCCCCTCATCATGAGGTGGTTTTTTTTCAACTGGCTCACATCCCCTCTTCACGTTCATTTTTAACAGTTTACTCTGTTTGTTTGTAGATGCCTTCGCTGATGCATCCAAAGGAGAGGACGAGGGCTTACAGGAAGGGATCATCCACATAAGGCAAGTCAGAGATTGTCTATTATAATACTTCTTACAGCCGAAGAGATATATACTACTTTCCTACACCAAAAACTATATTTGCTGAACACTTTGGTATTTGCTTCAAATGTAAGATGTATGAGAGGTCTCTCCTTGTGCATTCCTTCTATTGACCTGACCCCGGATAAAATATTTTGCTCTGCAGCAGCAATGTATATTGAGAATCCTAGCTAACAGAATGAAGGTACAATGACGTTTGTGCATTGTTAGTTTTAACAACCCTTTACATTGTGATTTCAGAATCCAACAACGTAACGGGAGAAAATCCCTAACTACAGTTCAGGGCATATCAGCTGACTACGACAAGAAAAAACTGGTGCGAGCTTGCAAAAAGGTAAGGCCAACTCCAAATCAAATTATTAGTGTGCCCCCTAAGCTAGTCACGAGTAGTTGTATGACAACCATATGCTTGTGCTTCCAGTTTTGCAAATATCACATGTTGAAATGCCTGTTAGTTTGATTTTGTTTGATTTAACTTTATTTTCAGGAATTTGCCTGCAATGGTACAGTAGTTGACCACCCAGAATACGGTGAAGTTCTTCAGCTGCAGGGAGACCAGAGGCAGAACATAAAAGCCTTCTTGCTGAATGTTGGAATCGCCAAGGCTGACCAGCTGAAACTTCACGGTTTCTAAATCAAATGGTGGCAGCCAGAGCCAATGAGAGTCTGTGAAATTAGAAAAAATTAACACTCATCAACGAGTATCTGAAAGTAGTTCTTCAACTAGGATAGGGGCTTTTTTGTCAACATAGATACACAATCCGGTTTGTTTCAAAGAAGACTGATTTTTTGCCATTTTTAATCCACCACCATCCCTTTGTATTTGTAAAGTTGTAAATGTTGGTGTACATGTAAGTTGTAGTGTAAGGATGGACACAGTACTAGAAATACCTAGGCTTTGGAACATCTCAATGAATGTCCATTATTTCAAATCTGTTTTCAGGCGACAGACATGCACCCTCAGACATGTGCTTGTTCCAAGGTGATTACAAAGTTGCACAGAGGAGTAAATTATTTTAAGTGTGATATTTTGTACCTAACAACAAACCAGATGACAATTCTATTTCAGTATAAATAAGAAAAAAACTTTTTTTTTGAAAAGTTTTCTGTAATTACTTTGATAAAGTGAACATGTTTGCAAATTCAATTACAAGGGAAATACCAAGAGTCTGATGTCCTGATATATGCAAAGAGTGTTCCGATAGGTGTACATGTATACATACAACGATTTAATTGGCGTCTCGTCTTTTAAGAAATGCCTCCATGGACAGAAAGCCACCTACACTTCAAATGCAAGGGTCCGGGCATGGTTTTTGTACAATTCTAACCCTTAAAATTCCTTAAAATTTTAGTTCTGTTTGTAGTAATTCTAATCAGATTAACTGTAGTTCTTGTTAGTGTAATGTTCAAAATCTCTGAATAGTTAGATAAATTTTAGTTTTTCACATCTCTTTGTATCATTTTACATATAGTTATGTTTAATTGCAATAAAGTTTCCTTTGTGTTCTGTATTTGAGGCGTTCTCGTTCTTCTGTTCGTTTCAATTTTGTTCACACATCAGGTTGTTGGCAGAGGTACAGAGAACAATCTCGCTTTGCAGACCTTGCTTGCTTTAGTGCAATTTAACAAGCGAGGCAAAGTGTGCCGCTGGGGCAAGGACCGAAGTGACTCTGGTCAGGTAATCGTGACTTGGTGGAGAAGTCTTGCTCTCCCCACTGTTTACAGTGTATCTTTCTATGATTGTTATGCATGAGCAAAGCAACAAGGTCTGGATGGTGAGACTACAGAGAGCAGTGGATGTACAACCTTGCCAATCCAATGTACACAAAACTTCACTCTGGCCATCAAGCAGTCACTCCTGTATGAGGGCGCAACACCGAGGAGTGCACCACCTTGCCCCCCTCCTTTCAACTTTCTTAGCAAGCCTGAGGCCTCATTAACATGTGTGGTATGCTTTCATTTGCCTTAGTTTTGCAATATTTGAAAGGTACCAAACAAACGGGGTAAATTCTGGATGTTAAGGAAAAAATTCCAAGAGAAAATTTGTTCCAACAGACTGGCTTAATGATGCCATAGACTCAGATGTTTCAAAAACCATTCACTAACAGATGGCCACTTTGTCAAATGTCTTCAGACACTGTTTGAATTTTCTTGTGGTCAGATTTTGAAGTCTTTTCATCATGTTCATGGACTTCGTCAAAATTTATATTTTCTACTTTGCCTCAAAATCATTCACGTGATTGCTTTCATGTTTGGCTGTGTTTCTTGAGCCAAAGTACAGTCAGATTGTTCATTCTCTGGCAATACGTGTCTTCAACTACTTTTATTTAAAGAATATTTTTATCCATTATCAGTATGTTTCAGCACAGTTACGCAGGAACAATGCTTGGTGAGGGCATGCATGTACTGGCTCTGGCAAGAGTGTGTACAGTTAGGTAAACGAACACTTGCCAGGTATGTGACAAAGTAAATGTACAAGGTGCACTGTTGAGGTGACCTTTGACCTTTTTCAACATACAAAAAGCTCTGGCTCATGAGAATGAGTCTGGGGAGCACCCCAGGACCTATTTAACCTTTCAAAACTAAATTGTACCAAATAAATACTGTTTGAAGTACCACAAAAAGTTTGATATTGGACAAAAAATAGTGATAATTTCCACCATATCTAAAAACATTTTTGTCAATTTTGTGGTGCTGATAATTCAAGGTGCCAGTCCATATTTCTATGCAAAGTTGTCAGAAGCTGTTGTTGGACACGTTTTGAGGCTTTAATTGGGATATAGAATTTTAGAACTGCCAAATGCAAGTTAATGCTGGTGCCACCGAAGCCAGCAAGAATACTACTTCCTGCAGTAGCAACTAGACGATGGCTAATACGTGTATCGATCAATGAAAGCCAGGTTCAAAATGGTGGTGCCAGCTGCTCTCTTTGATCACAGTGGGTGTCTGAATTTTGCTTTTCACTAATTTATCTACAACATGGTCATCCAGAAAGAGTACTGCACATTTTTTCCAATATGTGATCCTTTATATTCAAGAAAATCTGATTATTGTGGTTTTAAGCTGTTGACGCGTACCTGTGCCATGTCAGATGCGACTCACCAAAGTTGTACTAAGATGCAGTAATATCCTTGTATGTTGTCGTGCAACATAAATTACAAAATGTCAGGATTTTGATGGCATAAAAACCATATTTTTACAATTTATGATACAGGACGATTTAAAGTCCCATCCTTATATTCGCTACACTGGTTCTCCAGCCACATATGTTGAGCAGACGTGATAAATATATTCATGTTATATTGTTTACTTTTTAGCTGTATTAATTTAATAATAAGTGCATCCACATCGTCACTTCAACTGGCCAGATTGTTTGTTGCCATCATTTTAACAATTTGTAGCCAGCTAGTCTTGTCCCATAAACCAAAGTCTGGCTTCTTGTTGTTGACTACAGTAAAATGTATTTCCAACTGCTCGTGTCAACTGCAGATTGCTAATGATCACAAAAAGTCTCTATACAGTGTGTTGAAAACGCATTCAGCCTCACAGGTATATAACCATGGTAGAATGAATTACGTTGTATAAAGCAATGGATTTTTCTGAGGTTTGTCTGTTGGTCTACAATAATAATTTGTTGAGGAAGAGAAAATAATTTACCTCAATTGCATCCACATGCAGTCGTGTGAAGCACTCATTTTATGCATGGAATTTTAAAGTTTCAGTCGGGTTTACGTACATGTAAATTTTAATCCTGGAATCTCAACGGTTTTATTGAAATTGTTGATCTCTTTATGTGAAATTCCCTGGTGAAAGCCAGAACACAGAATAACTTTTAATACTAATGGAATGAGAACTTCTCAGATTACTGCCGTCACATTATTTTCTAATACCACTACATACTTTGGCAGTTTGCATTTAGAAATGTTCCAGCAAGCCAATTTACAGCATGGGAGTTGGTGAACTTGATTCATCAAAACTGTGTGAAGATTCACGGTTTGATTCTCTTGCTTAGGTTAGCATTTACTACCCCTCTCTCTATAAACCGAAGAAGGAGGGTTTCTGCCAAAATAAAAACCCTTTGCTAACAAAGATCGAAGATTGCAATTTTGCTCTACATTTCTTTGTCATATACTTTCTCGCTGCTTATGCTATATGAACCTGAAAGTTTAAAACTTTCACGCAAACTTTCCTCAAGGAAACAACAATCAATTCTCCTTCGCATTCAAGAATTAAAATCAGGGGTCACTGTGCAAATTTTTTGAAGAATAGAAACAACCTAAGATTTGCTGGTATTTGAAAGTCATCACTATTGAATCACAATTGGATTGAATTTTCATTTTTCACATAAACATTACAGGTAGAGTTTGTTTCACTCCACTAGCCTTAAACGAATTTATTCAAAAGAGCAGACAAAAAAATATTTTATAGAAATGGATGTCAAAAAGACTGCCTATGAGGTGTGTCATTAGAGCTGTACCTTTGTGATGTTCAGCTTGTAACCTAGCCCCAAATAATAATTCTGACCGGGTTCTGAACCGAACATGTTCTACTTCAGGGAGAATTTTATAAGGAGGCACTTCAAAGTAGCATCTTGGCCGAAAAAAATTGAATACAGAATCATTTGACTGAATGTCATAAAAAGGTCAATCAATGCACAGCAGTTGAGTGTGGTCAAAATTCATCAAAAGCCGGTATGTTCTGACAAATTTATGATACCAACACAAATCATATTGAGACGCCACTGCCATCCCAATGGAAGAATTTACCAATACAAGCCACCATTTTGGCCCTTGTTTTGTGTGCCCCATAGGCTCTCTTGTAGACATGTTACCCAAGAAATCAGTGAAATGATTGAAAAGCTGTTTTTGACAGTAGTACCATATTTTTCACCCCAGACCAAAAGCACCTTTGACCCATCAGAGTTTTTACATCAGTACAGCGCTAATTGTTGAACACCTTGTACGCATTTTACAAGCTTGAACTGCCTTTCTAGGGTACACCTGTACTGAATTCAGAGCAAAGGTGCCTGAACCCCCAGGGTTTATTCAAACTCAGTGACTCACCAGACAGTTAATGGTGGTGATTGATTTTCAATACTTTTGAATGTCTTTGAAATCTCAGTCTTTTCAAAGTTATGTAGATACTATACATAGTTCAGTGCAAGTTAATAGTACACTTCTGTTGGTTTGCATATAGACACTCTTTCAAAGTTTATTGGCACTTAGGTGTTTTTCACTGTAATACAGTAACTGCAGGAGTCCCATATCAGATATTCAAGTTTCTTAAAGATGCTTTTTATGCTTGACCTGCAGTGGTCTCACAAGATTGTTTCTGATTGGTTAATTACTTCTTTATATTTCTTTGTGCGACCGCGTTCTGTCAGTGATTTTGTAAAACAGGTTCAAAATTCGATAACCAATGAGATTGACTGATTTGATTTGGTCAACATGTTTCTTACAGTATTCGTGATTTTTTGTACACGCAAACAATATATGTAAATTTCAACAATAAGGTTGGTACAGGTACCAAAACTGACGGTGAGGTTTAATTTCATTAAGGGGGCGATGCACCCAACACAGCGTATTTGCTCAAAAATCACTTTTTTCTGCAAATATTCATTCAATTTTAATGAATTTGTTAACCCAAGATTAAAAAATTGGTTGGGTTCACCTTTAAGCTTGTCAAGCAGTTGTAAGTGATGTGATAAAGAAGTGTTCATTTGTGCAAATATATGCAAATCACCCGATTTCCTGGCTTCTTTCTTCTTTCAATTTAGAGATTTCCAAAGAATTTAACTCCAGTCTGGCTGGGTCAAATTTTCTGAAATTTTCACATTCTTTATTTTCTGTAAATGCTATATAAAAACAACTATTTTGTTTGGTAATAATGTTCTTACATTTTGTATTAGAGGCATTTTAATTTTGCCAATCATGATTTTAATAACTTTTTTGAGAGTCAGTCTTTCAACCCATACCATTTTAGCATTAGGATAGATAATGCAAAATAAAATAGTTGTTTTTTTTATACTTGTACTCTTCTTTCAATTGAAACATTACATTTCAGAAAATAGTGTCAAATTTTTGACTTAAATTAATTTTCATAATTAATACCAAAATTGAGGTTTTTTGCCCCAAGTATAAACCCACTTCATCCTTTGAATAAACTACTGCTACCATACTAAACTTTAGAGTCTCTCCTGTTTTTAAAATATTTAGTATGAGGGGGTTTCCTTGTCATCTTTGATGAGAAATATTGCTTTGAAAAAAAACTGTGTTGGCAACATGCAGCTCCACCTTATGACAGGTGTTGAGAAAATTTACCAAATGTAGTATATATGAATGGTAAAATGAGAATAATGCAAACTGTCCATTATGTATGCAACTGTTTATTTTCATCTTGAGGTATAAAGGTAAAACACCCCACACAGTCGCAAAGGGGAGAACTATTTTATTTAAGGGGTGGGGTTTTGGGAAGGGTATGGCAGCAATGGGTTTTTCTTTTCCATGACTGTGACAGCGGCAATTTTTTTTTATATTTCCTGTCCTGCATCAAGTTATTTTTCCCATAGTATGCAGAAGCAATTAAAATCTACTTGATATTTTTTCTCCTTCACTATCCGACTTTTTCCCAACAATCTTCCACCTCCCTACCAAAAATCATATAGTTCTTCCCTACATATTATTTTTATCATAATAAATATCAGTATTTTCATAATAAGCAACATAATGTGCATCTAGGAAGAAAATTACTATAAGAATTTTGAAGATGCACCTAGCATTTACACACTTTTTCCAGAACAATATACAAAACTTTTTGACAGAAGGCATGTTTTTGATGAATTTTTGGGAAGTATTTTTCTTCTATCATTATAGACAAGAATTAAGTCGTATTGACAAGAAACTTTTGCAAAGAAGGAGTTGAAAAGTTAAAAAAGTTTCCAAGAGTGGTATTAAATAGGACATTTTTGATGAAAGTGGCGTTTCTTTGTAGAGGAGAAAGGATTGTCCCTTGATTTGTGCTGCCTCTCATTAAATTCACACATTTCCCATTCGTGTCACCGTTGCAATGACTACCGTCATGATTTTTTTGGTGAGGTTCCCTGCAACTAACTTTTGTCTTCCCCATCGGAAAGATCTATCATATGTCCTACTTCCTACTTTTTCTCAGTCGGCCTCACTGAGTAAAAAAATGTCCCCGTCCCTCTAGTGATAAAAGATAAGAAAACAGCAGCCTATTCATTTAATAATATTGTAATGGTGAACACAAGCACAAACCCTATCGTATTTATACGTGAGTTATTATTGATATTATGTTTAAATATCATAATAAGAGAATGCTATTTTCCCTTCTCAGAGTTGTAATAATTTCGGCCTTGCGAATTTAGCAGGCAACAATTTTTTTTTCTCGAAAGTTTCCACTTTCCATTCCCCTATCCCTCCATATAATATGGGTTACCCCCTTACTTTTCGGTTTTCCAGATATTTTTGGAAATTTATGTAAAGGCTCAAAAACTGTTGCCCATAGTTCAATAGGTTGACAGTGTTTGCTTTATTTCACGCCAGCAGATTAGGCGCGTGCACACATGTAAGGGAAAAAGTTATTGATTATACAGGAAAGTTTTAATTGCTAGTCTATTATCAAACGGGACGTGGTCGCAAATGTGTATACTAGTAAACTAGATGCCGGGGTCACAGACAGACCGGGATGGGTTTTTCTGCAATAATTATGCTAATAAGCCGGTCGGTCCACGGGGTTTCTCTATCTGTTATACACGGCGTCAATGCCGCAATGCGACAAGCCTGGCCTCTTGCTCCATAGACACACAACAGTGTTCTGTAAATTGTGTCTGCGATAGGAAAAATCTGTACGCAGGCTCAAATTTCTAATATTAAAGATATAGGTCCAAAATTATTTGAATCTACTGTTGACAAGATCGATAAAACAGAGTTTTCTGAGAGAACTATGTTACTGTACCCAGCGGAGGACTACGTGGGACGGATTGCATGCTAATTACCATGTCACCTTTCCAACATACAACACCGACTGGGGTAACCAGGAAGGGATCTGTCACATTTCGGTTGTGAGTTTTCTGCCCCTCTTCGTGTTTTTACTACTAAGGACTACCACTGGTAGTATATTAGATATTGGAGCGTTCGTCCGTGAGATTTCGATAATTTCCGTCGACCGCACACTCTATAAACAACCAGCCAAGTAAGTAATATTGCACGACGTTCTATGCATGTTTTGGGAAAAAATCCGCCATTATGTCACGTGCTGGCTGGATCCAAGTCAGCAACATAAGGGGTGGTTAGTGGCCAGAATTTGAAGAATTTATCATTTTTCTGCCTGAATTTCCTGTCTCCATTATCGGTTACCGCAGATGGAGCTCAGTTTCCTCACAATTTTGTCGAAACAAGACGTCCATATTGAAACTCTTCCACGGTTTCACTCCGTTGAAAACGTAATGTATTTTTAACGTATTTGACTCGCGTATTCCCCGTATATACAGCTTACATCGTCAGCATAACGTTGCAAAACAGCCCACAAACCAATATTTTAGAGAAATTAATAATTAAGATGGAAATTCTGTCAGTATAAAGGGAATGTATGGGTTATTGAGGGTGTTTTGTGACAGAACCGGTGGTTGTGTTTGGTGTCAGTCTGTTGCCATATGACATGTCGGTAACTGCGAGACATTTGTATGTATATGGGCGCACATAAATTTCTCGTCTTACCGTACATGGCTTAACCATGTGCTTCGTCTGGTCACGTTTACAGGCATCCTTACCAATAAAAACCAAGTGTGATTTCTTTAATTTCTGAACACCGTCTCTGACTATTTTAGGTACCTCTGGCACCTAATTGGATTTTAATTGACCTGTTAGTTGTAGCGTCGGGCAGTTCAGTGTGGACCCAGCTAGCTTGCCGCCCATGACTTCCGACCGGAGCAACGGCGGGGCTGAGCTGCATCTCAACCAACCGGTAAGGGTTTTCATATTTCTCGAATCTAGGTAGAAGTTTTTGTTATATCACTCGTTATGTCATTTAAAGTAACGGGAAGTTTTGTGGAAACAACCGATTCGCCACATGGCGAGCGCTGTTTGCATGTTCAATATGTATATCCCGGAAGCAACGTGGTATGGTGGTGGGCCATGTAGAAGTCGAAACTTATGTGTTGAAATCGATGTCATACGTGACAACGTGGTTGCTGCTGTAGACCCTAGGTAAATTTGTTCGATCGGTTGTTGCAGTTACCTCCAACACTGAAAACAGTTCGTGTTTGCATAGCTGTGTCACATTTATAGGTCATCATCACTAAATTCCATAACTGACTTGCTCTATGAAGCCCTAAAAATGAACAAGGTCTAATTGTTCCTTCGTTGATCCGTCCTTCACTTAAAATCACTGCAAGTTTTAGGTATACGTTTAAGACTTTGCAATGACTGTAAGCATGTCTAAAAAGAGAACCTGCTATAAAATATATGGGTTGAGTTATTTTTGTCGTCAAAATCATTAGTTATACAATAACTGGATGTTTCTCTGATTGTGGTAAATTCTTATGATATTACTGTGTTAAACTTGCGTCTGCTCTCTGCCTGCCTGTAGGCAAGAGACTTAATGGCAGACCTTCACCATATGGAAGATATTCGAGTGTGTGTCTAAATTTTGGCTAACAGTTTGTGAAATTAAATTTGATCATTCTTGGTTTCAGTGGCCTTCCTCAATGAATTCAAGATTGTAAGTTTAATTTTCAGTTTGAATAAATTACCTCTGACAGACTTTTTAACCTTTGAAAGACACCCAGTCATTCTCAATGGGAGGATGACAGATGTTCAGCCTTTTGTGTAGTGAGAAGAAATATTCAACAGACCCTGCTAAATTAAAATATGCATAGATTTTTTTTTGCTGACAATGACAAAGTAGTTTTGACATAGGAACTATTTTGCATATATTATCACCTCTGACAAAGATTTATCTAGTATTATGTGTGAAGAGTAAAACAGACAGACTTGCACAAAATGCCTGACAAGACCTGACAAACCATAATTTGCAATAATACCTGTGGAATGGAGTGTTCTTCATATGTCGCTTTCCAAAAAGTGTGTTAGTAATGACTATGAACATTGGTGTCCAGTGCAGGCGTAAATTTTAGTGTTACAATTTGTATATCACAAGCACTAGATATATCACAGTGGTCAGAAAGCTTTTAGATAGTGGTAGGATTGTAGTAACGTGTTTACTGCACATAAAAATGAAAGTGCCTTTTGTTGAAAATGTTTGTTACATCCTTCTAACATCTTACTTGTTGAGTGATGTGTTGGTCTGGTGATAACACTGATTCTTTCTGCTGATCATGAATTCACTGAATTCTGAAGTAAAGGACATGTGGATCATATATGCAGAGCTCTAGAACGACTGCTTTTGAAGCATGGGGAATAGTTTCCAGTGCAAGCTTGTAGACTTTTCCACAACTTGGACAGTACAGGTGTACTCTACCTCTGCTGGGTCATTACATAGTAGTTATAGACACCTCCCGACGAACTAGGGGTTACAGATATTTACATTGTAACGCTAAAAACCAAGCTTGTCAAGAAATGTGCTATGGTGTTTCAAAGTTGTCATAGGTCTAGACATCAGAGGTGTGTTGCAGATAATTTGCAGCAGGTGTTGGTACATGTACATACGCGATTGTTCCTATTACCAATGATATTTACCAAAGAATAGGTCAGTACTGTGTTTGACCTTTGGCTGCATGACCTTTCTTGTGTAAATGCCTTTAACTTGTTGAACTGAATTGTAGTTTCAGCGTGTAAAGAGGCTTTTTATGGTTGAATTTTAATGAGAAGATAACCCTGTTGGTTGGAGGTTGTGTGGAACTCCCTGCCATACAGAGGAGACTGCAATTTGGAATAGATTGGACACATTTGAGCTGATCGTAGTACAGTGACTATGTGTGAGGCCCAAGAAGGGGTGTTGGGGGTGTGGCATGTAGAGGGGTGTGCCCTTGAATGTTTTGCCAGTATCAGGCCTGAATGAGAGAAAATATTGAAGATTGTTGTATAGTCTGCTGTAGTACATGCTTCAAAATGGACAGACAAAAGAGTGTAATTACCCAGCTTATTTACTTCACATAAACATTGGTAATTCCAATTCAGTCAGATTTATCACAAACAATAGATTGTCAGTTGAATAGAATACCAATTTCATGTGTAGCATTTTCAAATAATACTCTACCTTCTTTCAATTATTTTTTTATAACAAAAGTTATGGTAATGTTGAAGTTTTAATACAATCACTGCACATCGTTTGTTGTAACATGTTCAGCATACGCACATAGGTAAATTGATTGTTCTGAAACACATGACCTCTTATGCCAGGTATATTCAATGTATATACTTCACTCATTCAAGAACCCAAAAGGAACTGGAGATTTTCAATTATTTTGAATTTTTGAATTCCAAAATGCTTTTTTTTGTTGCTTTTAAAGCTTCCATGGTATTCGTGTGCATGCAAGCTGTTTTGAGAATTGAAATGCAGGTTTCAACTATTTCAAGTTGAATTTCCCATGTAGGGGTACTTTTCTGCCTTCTATGCGCTGCACATATTTCTTATCTGAAACATTAAATGTCTTTGTAGGTGAACTGCAGAAGACTTTCCAGATGGAATCAATGTTTCTCCCTTTAAATTTAGTTTTACAGTTGAGATGATGAAGTGATTGTACATAATTTTAGCACAGAGCATTAATTAATCTTAAAAATAAAAATTTATTGTTTGTTCCCTTGGCACGATGTCATGATTTTACAACACACACTCTTTATCTTTTTCATATCAAGTAAAAATTACATTCATGTGACCTTTACAAGGTGTGACCAAGTGACCTTTAACCTGTGAGTAGTGTTGGCCAAACAGAGATAGCAATGACCACCGAGTTTTATGGATCAGAAACATGAAATGTAGCGACCGATAGTGGATGTGAAATTATAACTGAGGACAAGAGAGGTTGTTTGAATTAAAATAAGCTCATTTCTAAGTAAACCTGAATCAAACTGTAATCGTACAAAAAGCATAAGAAAGATGTTGATTGTCTCATTGGAAGTGGTCAGTATGATTTTCCAGTATCGGTTATCTAACATGTAACATGTCATTTTGCAACCATTTGTGTCAGTCTGTTAACTGGATCTCATATATTATGACTACAAGTATGTTTAATTAGCAGAGTATTCCTTACTACCAAACTTCAACATCATGATATAACTGTTGCACTCATCTTTTAATGTTGGTTTTTCACTGTGCAAGACCTGTTATGTGTTAAGCTTAAAGATTGTTCATTTCATTATTTTATGGGCGTCAGTGAACTTCTAGAGTTTATACGCAAGTACCTGCACATTATAATATTTGGTTTACAATTACCATGGTGTTTGTATATGATAATGAGTAATAGCAATGACAAGGTCATAATTTGTTGTCTGGCCATGGGATGGTCATCATTGGTAAATTGATGATGATGATGCCCTAGCTGAATGTGAAAGGAGCTGAAGGCGAAGGTATCATCAATTTTACTATCCCAAGCACAAGCCTGAGGGACAGGTGACATTGGTGGTGTTGCCCTTGCTTTCAATTATTACCGTATGGATTTTATAACACCAAACAATTTTGTTACACCAAACAAAAACTTGCACAGAAAGTAGTCACAGGATACGCTGCATGCTTACATATAGGTGCTGCCGTGAAGGATTGAATATTTTGATGGGTGTACCTAATTTTGCTGGTCAAATTATATTAGAGACAACATTGTAGCTTGTCTCATGCACTTCTGTCCGAATGTATGGGATTATCATCTGAGTCAACAGGAGTTGACTTGGCCTTTGCTGACTTCAGGGTGTGCATAAAGATTGCTTTTCTGGCAACCATAGTGAATTTGTTTTCATGCTGATAAAGATACACTCTGGACACAAAATTAAGGTGTCTATAGCAGGCAACATTACTTCACTGGGTGGGTTGGCAAGTCTTTTACCATGTTCTGTCACTTTTTTCTGCTGTGCCATGTGACCAATCATATTAACTGAATGTGCACAGTGTAATATATAATTATGACAGATTTCTATGGTTCATTCCATTCACTGAAAGAAAAGCCAAGGAGGTTGGTAAAACTGAAAGTCAGATATTCTAGTCATCACTAAATACTGAAGAACACAGCTGACGAGTACTGATTATTAAAAAGTCATGAACTGATGATCCTAGAATTCCGTCAGTGGGTGTCCAACAAGATAATACAGGGAAAGACACTAAGGGTTGTCCGATTGCCCGGGGCAAGTGAAAGTCGCGTTCGGGCAAGTGAACCTCCGATGCCACTTGCCCGACGGGACAAGTGAAAAAAATAATTACCTAGAAATCTAATTCACGAGAGCGATTTTCTGGTGAGGGAACACGGACTTAAACAACAAAAATAATCATATTATGTCATTGTGAACATTTCCATAAGATTTTTCATAAAATTGCACGAAGAGTTGACGAAAAGAATCATATATATAATAATCGCTGTCAATAAAATCAAGTTCAAACAATACACCGGTACCCGTAAATTACCGTACGCTGATTTTGCATATGAAAAAGCTGTTCAGCTGCTGGAACGTACGTTCACCAGAGTTCATTGCATTGACTGTGAAGTTACGGTGTCTCACAATATGTCGATACGGTAAAAAAAGAAACACACAGCGGTTTTTGTGCTTTGTATGAACTTTTATAATAATGTAAAAATAAAGTCCAGTGGTTAAAAATCACCACATAAAATTGGACTTTTACTAAAACGTACTCTTCAATGTTAACTTGTTGAGGGACAGTGAGAGGCAAGACCGCATGCAATGAAGTCATGAGCAATATTTGGTGTCAACGGGTCAAGTCTTTGAATTTTCAACAAACACTGACTTAATTTTCAGGTCAATAAGCCAAAAGTTACTTGTCCGTGGCGACCAACCTCTCTGTTTGTGAATTTTCCCATTCTAAAATGACTGTCAAGAAGCAATTGGAGCGAGTTTAACATCGAGAAATTCAGCTTTTACACACATTGAAAAACACCGACGCCTTAGGTTGTTGGTTTTAATTCTATTTAGTCTGCGCATGAGCAATAATAAGACCACCTAGGTTATTAGAAAAACATAGGATACTGGTATAGTGCAATGGCAATTCAAACTTTATAGGGCTGGTGTATGATATAAGCGCAGTAAAAACATGACAAAGAAGTACATTATTTTTCAGAAGCTTCAAAACATTCCTTTATAGCTACAGATTTTTTCTTTCTGTATAGATAAGTTAAAACTTTTAACTGCAAAAATACCTTGAAGGTACAATTGAAATGGCTGTTATTATTTGTATATTAAGCCCCAAGAAAGTAAACATACAAACATATGAACTGTTAGAATTTTTTCTATGAATATGAAAGCCCCACTAGCTGTAAATCTTGAAATTTGTTGACCTAAAAAGGCTTCCTATTTTCTCTGGTTTTCTTTAAATTCTACCCATTTACAGGATAAGCTTATAGTCTTTTACTGCTTTACAAAACATTCTTTAGTGAAAAATTGGACAAGTAAATTTACATTTTAACCGTTATTATGATTTCCCACCATACTAAAAAGAAAACAAAGCATGTCCCAGTTGAAAACATTCAACACTATGCATTACATTGGACTACTCTGTTGTTTCCGTGAATATTCAAATGCATATATGCACGGTGTACACTGGTTTTGCTATATTTGCATGGGGTGCCATTTTACATTTGGGCACATATTTATTATTTTTCTTGTTCAAAATTGCACATGCAGTCTCACTGGGCAGTTAACAATACTTGTATTCCAACCCCTGAAAGAGCAAATTCCAAAAAACTTGTTTAGTTCAGAAGTAAATCACATAAAGAATGCTAAAAGATACAGGTAATGGGGCTTTAGTAATTAATGGAATATAAATGAGCCATCCAGCACGCTTAGAAGTGTGAAGAGAACCCTATGAGAATGTCTGACATTTTCTCATGATAACATAATTTTCAAAATAGAGTGAGTGAAATAAAAAACCCAATGTTTTAGCTTTTTTCAAACACGTAAATTATACTGGGCAAGTGGTTTTCCAATTCGGGCAAGTGAACTGAACCCCCCACTTGCCCGAAGGGCAAGTGGATAAAAAAATAAGTGTCTTTCCCTGCCATAGAGTTAATAATGTGGACAAAGTGACTGAAATTTGGTGGACAGGTGAGGTACAACTGTATTTGAAAATAACGTGCTCAACACAATCCATTCCCTGCTTCAGAGCTTTTTGAGTGTAGCAGTACAATCTCCAGGATGCTTTCCAGGTAATGATTGAAAATGAGGTGAGATGATATCTTACTATTGCTGACCATGAGCACTTGTTGGCCAAGGTTCAAGGAAAAGAATTTACAAGATTCAAAATCAAGACACTCCAGTGAGTACAATAAAACTGTTCTCCTCTTAGCATCAAAAATGAGAAGAAATTACAACATTCTACGACATTCTGTAAATTGCACTGTGAATGACATGTTAAGCATTCCAATGTTCAGGAATTCAGAAATGAATATCTTGTGTGCACATTCACATAACAGGAAAGGTGGCAATGGTACAGTGGAACACTAAAAATTATGTGTTGGTAACTGAATACATAGTGTTACATAGTGTTTCTTAATTCACATTCAAAGTCAAGCAACGTCTAACTTGGCAAAATGGGCATTTATTCCATTGGCATTCCCAATTTAAAATTATATCTGTGGAGATCTGATGTTAAAACCCAATGAACTCAAAACTGCAGTTTTTTTTAATGACCACAGCGCAGAGTCAACAGCAATTTGAGAGAAATCGCTCTTCAAAGAAGAGTAGGTGTTTTTCAACGAAAGAGAAACTGGCTGCTTAAAATGTACACCATACATGTGCTTCAGGAGAGTTCATATGATATGCCGAGTATGTCAGGGGTCACCACGCAGACGTTCATTTCCATATATGGCAATGACAGGAGGCCCTCGAATGGTAAATCATGCTGTGAACCTATTTCACATCGTCCTAAGTGGTCCTGTGTATTTTTAGTTCAGTCAACAACAATCTGTACACATTGTTACCTGTTGTCAAGATCATACCTGGAAAACTGGAATGGAATTACCCTTCATATATTTCCATTGCGCTTCTATTTTATGAGTCTCAAATCAAATATTTCTGCTTCTGACATGCCTGTGTGTGAACTAATTATAAAAATGTGTATCATAATTTTGCCACCATAATTACGTAGTTTTATACTGGTACTAATGAAATGGCTTCTCAATGAGTAAACAAGCAATTTTATCGAGATACGGTAAACAAAACTGTACTGTTCAGTACGCTTATCTAGTTGGGCACAATCAATCAGTCAAGCATAGCATTATTTCACATTGTATACAATACTGGTCTCGTACCTGTCCCTGATATACCCTACCATCTAATACAAAATTGCTGATAACTAGAGTGCCACAACTCTTCTCATTAAATTGCTGCTGGGTTGGCAATCTGTCCACCTTTGTACAGGTAGCCTTTGCACACAAGTTCACCTAGCTTTGGGATGAAACAAACTCAGTTTACATTATCCTACAAAATTTCCAACCCTTCAGTACAGGGCAACACAACTGTTTGAAGAACTGAATTGATAAATAAACAATGGCAGCTGTAAATTTATGGATAACTCATTCAGTGGTAATGATTATTTTCACTTTCATACCAGATGGGAAAGTTCATCAAATATCCAGGAGAGATTGTGTAGCAGCAGGCTTTTGTAAATGTGCATGTACACTTTGTTTATTGATGTTGGCAAAATAGATGATACTGGAGCACACTAAATTATCTGTGTGAAAAAATGTTAGTTTTTTCCATACTCAAAATCAGATTGGAAAAATTGTTCAAGTTTTGATTCAGGTTATATCTATGACAGATTCTGGGATCACCAACTTCAGCAATGACCACTGTCACAGAGATCAGTAAACTGTATGTAGGCCAAAAGCACTACTGTAACAGTTGTCTCCAGTAGGGGTTTTAGCCCCCATAAACACCTATTTACTTTAAAATATCCTGGTCACAAACTATGGTAATAGCAGATGAAAATCTTTGTGGGTTTTTAAAGACAAAATATATGAGGGATAAAGGCTTTATCCTCCAGTGAACTATTGAACCCTCTCTGTCTGTTCATGCTTGTAGCTGTTCTTGGCAGGCTCTTTCACTCATCCAGGTCATAATTTTTGATGGTAATCATGACTTGTTATTGAAAATGTAACAATTGTATTCTCTACACATAACACAGGAAGCTTGAACATGTGTCAACATAAGTGTCCCTCACTGACTGACACGTTCTCGACATTTTTCGGTTAAATTTAATTCCAACATCTGTACACATCAAGATAATAGTTGAAAAGTAGGCAATCACATAGTGGAATTGATTGCGTTACTGGATACATGTAGCATTTTACATATTTACTCAGTGGGAAGAAGAAATGGCAGGGTAAGAAGAAATGGTTTTGTTGGCTGGTCTCACTCCCTGAAATAGCATAGGAATCAATCATTTGAATCCATAGGTATACCTTCCATGCATCCTTTTATCATATTTCAGTATTTTCGTACCAAATCAGAACTTGAAGATTGCTTGGGATTCATGATGTAAGAATACTATTAATTTCAGAACAAAATTTTGCATACATTGTCTGTGCACATATTGTGCTATTTACATGTGAGGTGAGGTGTATCTGTTGTATACAAAGATTCTCATAGCTCATAGCATGGTATGACCCTACCAGTATTTTTGAATTACTTGAAGGTAATTAAATTCTAGGCAACAGTATTGACTCAGCAGAAATATTAAACAGGTGTATCCTTTGAAATAATGAAGTCTGGAGTAAGTTGGGGGAAAAACCCGCCTGCCTAAACTTGCACTTCATTAGTACTTCAATGTTTCATCGGCTACTGAACCCCTTCTCCCTGAATGCCAATTTTGTTCATCACCCATGAAATAATAATGTTGAATATCAGGATAGAAAAATTTTCCATGGCCAATCAACTCCCAACTTGAGTTTCAGGTGCTGATCTGGAATGATCACTTATTTGTTCAACTTGTGTTAAAATTAGTTAAAACGTGTTGGCCATTTTGAGTCGCAAATAATCCTCCGACACATTGTGTCCAAATCCCGTAACTTAAATATGATGCAGATTCTCAAAAGTGATTCTCGTGAGATTTGGTAGTCTACTTCCAGAATTAGAAATTACTATTTCTATGTCAGTTATAGGATTATTCCTTTCTCCAGGGTTAATAGACTCATTATTTTTTCCACCATTAACTTCATGGTTCTTGTACTACATTGAAAACAACTTTTGGCATGTTTTGTAAGATAACACACCATAAATTTTTCATGTCTGTGAAAGAACTTTTGTTTACTATTATCAACTGTTAAATGGCCATGTTGCAATATTCTGTTGCGTAGGAAAGTAAACCATCGTTGAAACGCACTTAGTACTATCCAAGGGTAAGCAAACTTGGGCTATTATCATTGCTGTTTAATTTATCTTGTTCTTAATCAAACATGAATAAAATAATGAAGTCATGTTTCACTTTTGTTTCTTCACGGAAGAATTACTGTAGCTTGTGGATTGATTTACAGAGTTCTAGTGCACTGTTTTGTTTCAACAAAATCAGATGCAAAAATAGCACATGCCCTTGTCAAAAGCCATCAGCATCGTTTAGTTTTTCTTTCCATTCACATATCCTTCATAGGCGGTGTGTTTCTGAGTTTTCGTTTTGAGATAGTGGAACTACAACATTATCAGAAACATTATAAAATATATTCTTAAGTAAATTGTACATGTTGTGAAAGTTTGTCAACTTTTAATTTCACAAGATGGAGATTTCCTACAATACAAGTGCAAGTCTGAATGAATGAATGCTCAAGATGCCTTGTCAAGCTAGTCTCTCTGCCCAGTGTGACAGTGACGTGCAATACTGCTAAGTCTATATATTCTCATCAGTTGTCCTTTGTTGCAAAGTTAGTAGTTTTGCAAGGGCTGGATGTTGACACATCAGAAACTAAAGCATCTCAGCCGGGTAATGTGGGATTTCTTTCATTCCCTTCACAACTACATGACACTGACTTTATGAAGGGGGTGTCTTCCATTTCTGTTTCATGATGCGGGCACCTCTCCTATCAGTAACCTGCCACACAAACTCCACCATTGTGTACCTATTGGTTGTGCACACACCACTTTCAATGTGCTGCATTCAATAGATTTTGGTTTGTAAATGTGGCATACATCATGAGAGGTGAAAGCCTCACCTGTTCATGCCAATGCCCCGTGAACATTGATAACAAGGAGATTTGGACAAACTATAGCTTGGAAAGAACAGAAGGTCGTGAAACCATTCAAACACACGTAGATATCTGGCTGATGATTTTTTGTTTTAAATTAAGGGATGAAACACAAGACTAATTGAAAAGGAAGAAGAGGGTAATCCCCCAGCCACTGGGAAAGGTACATTAAGACTTGTTTCCACACTAAATCTGAGTATTTTTCAAAGTAGAAATAATGCTTCCTCAGTGTAGGTAAACCATCTTCCCAATCACCAGCAGGCCGTTTTACTTCAAGCATTTTCACATGGCAGCCAAGATTAAGTGTCCTCAAAACCTTACCCAATCTATCATTATCTGCTAAGTCCTGCATCTTTGTTAAGAAATATTCCAGTGAGAGTTGCTCTTATATCATGGATATATGCCTTTCACAATCTTGAACAAAATTTGACTCAAGGTAATTTGCTTTTTAGCATTACCTAGATTACGACAAATTGCAATATTAACCAACAGATACATACTGAAATGTTGTGTTAGATACCCTAATGCAATTGACAGTGATGTAAAACTATTCTGCCTAAATTCTTAGTGAAAAGAGATCAGCTTTCAAACAATAGGATCTGAACAACATATCCGCTTGTCAGGAACACTGTAGCAAAAGCAATGAGTCAATAGCACATCATTGCCAATGAAAGCAGAAGGAAGCAAGCAATGTAATGTGTTCATAGATACTTGAAATTTCGGCTAACTGGTCCTGATAATTATCCAAACTTGCCACAGTTGAGGAAATATGTACTTCTATCTGTATCTTGTATATACAGTATCCTGACAATTTGTATGCTGCTGGATTGTAGCACACTTGTCAGTGTTTTGATGTGTTGACTAACAGGTGCTCTAACTTGATTTTGCTTATATCCATACCAAATAAGCTTGGATAAATGTTCTTTTTGGCATACTTTACAAACACTACATACTACTGCTGTAAATTGTGTAAAATTAAGTGCATTATCTATTCTACTCAAGAACTCGTGAGTTTGCAAGACAAGCGTAAGCTACTTCAAAATGAATAGCAGCAGTCTTGCCCATTAGTGCTTGCTATGGCATTCGTGTGTTCATTTAAAGGGCAAGTTACATGTGATGACTCGTTGAGAAACCGGACAAGCAACGTCACAGACAACCAACTTACCCCAAGGCAACTGGTTCCATAACTTATGATTGTGTACCAAGTTTAAAGTTTATGCAGTGCAGCCAACCATATTTATGGGTCAAAGGTCATATACTTTCTGATCACTTGATCAGCCATGTTTGAAGTGCAATACATAAATTTTTAGTCCCCGCGGACGAAGTCCGGCGGGGACTTATAGATTGGGTCCCGTCTGTGCGTCCGTCCGTCCGTCCGTCCGTCCGTCATCAACAGTTTCTCAGACACTGCTGAACCAATTTCGTTCAAACTTTGCACAAAGGCATAGCACTATGACCTACAGATGCACGTCGATTTATTTTGTGATACGATCGAATTTGGCCGCGAGGCGGCCATTTTGTTGCGATTTTTCATGTCTTTTGACCATAACTCAGACATCCTTGAGCAGATTCTGTTCAAACTTGGCACAAAGGCATAACACTACGGCTTTCATATCCATGTCAAATAATTTTGCGATATGATTCAATATGGGCGCGAGGCGGCCATTTTGTTGCGATTTTTCATGTGTTTGGACCATAACTCAGACATCCTTGAACAGATTCTGTTCAAACTTCGCACAAAGGCATAACACTATTGCCTACATGTGCATGTCAAATAAGTTCACGATACGATCCAATATGGCCGCGAGGCGGCCATTTTGTTTGCGATTTTTCGTGTCTTTGAACCATAACTCAAACATCCTCGAACCGATTCTGTTCAAACTAGGCACAAAGGCAAAACACTATGGCCTACATATGCATATTGCGATATGATCCGATATGGGCGTGAGGCGGCCATTTTGTTGCGATTTTTCATGTCTTTAGACCATAACTCAGACATCCTTGAACCGATTCTGTTCAAATTTGGCACAAAGCAAAACAGTATGCCCTTCATATGAACACCGATTTATTTTGTGAAATGATCCAATATGGCTGACAGGCGGCCATTTTTTTGCGATTATTTCATGTCGTTGAACCGTAACTCAAACATCCTTGAACCGATTTTGTTCAAACTTGGCACAAATTCAAAGCACGTACTATGGCATGCATATGCATGTATCAATTAACCTTGTGATAGGATCCAATATGGCTGCAGAACTGCCATTTTGTTGGAATTTTGCATGTCTTTGAAGCGTAATTCAAAGGTCATTACACCCATTTTGTCCAAACTTGGCACAAAGATCAAGCACTATGGCATACAATATGTCAATTTACTTCGTGACATGTTCCAATATGGCTGCCAGATTGTCATTTTTTTCGAATATCGCTGCCTGATGGTCATTTTTGGATTTTTTCATGTCTTTGAGGCTTAATCATATGCAAATATTCCTTAACCAATGTTGTTGAGACATGGTACAAAGATAAAGTACTATGGCATACATATGCATGTCTACTAATTTTGTGCTATGATCCATATGGTCAATAGACAGCCATTTGATTTCAATTTGGTTGATTTTTTTATGTCTTTGAAACATAAACATAGGTCACTGTCTCTCGATAGACTGATTTTGTTCAAACGTGATACGAAGATAAAATACTATGGCTGCATTCTTGTGCACATTAATTTGTTTCATTATATGATTCGAAATGGCTGATGGCTGATTACAACAACATACCCGATCCCATAGCATTTCGAAAATTCCACCAAACCATGTGTATAGTATGTGCCGTCATGACACTAGAGGCAGTGAGGGCATCGTTATGTGTGATGTAATCAAAAGTTCCTTCAGTGGTCATTACCGGCAGAGATGAGTCATTTATTGAACGTTCCTTAGATTACTTTATTATGCCAGTCACAGGCCTGATGCACCCCTTGCATCAATGTCATTCCACAGCGACCTAGACCACAGCTACCTAGACACCAAAGATTATAACAAAATGGACAAGCGGGGACTGTGTCATCAACGATGACTTGTTTTCACAATTTTGGCACTGTTTGTGTAATTTACTGGATTTACCTTTCCTATTACACATTTTGTAAACAGCTGCACAAGTAAAAGTACTCTACAAAGGTGACTACGATCAATAATATGGGCCTGGAGTCAGTCATGTCATGGGGGAGTGTCATATGTCAAAGGTTGTGATGTCACAGTATGTACATGAGGTGCACAGTACAATAAATTACCCACAATACTCTTTGATTTGTATCCTTGAAGGTTACTTTTCTAAAAACTTTTTCAGTTCTGCATGTAAGCACTAGTGTGCAGCATCAGAATAATTTTTAAATAATATCTAGTAAAAGTACGTTTAGATATTTCAGTTAAAGTGTGAAAATAACCACTAAATAACCATAAAAGTCACATTCTACAGGTACTACAAACGCCATACTTTTTAGGCAGCAAGTTATGACGAACTGAAGGGGTCATTCTCTGAGAAAACTTAGCATGCAAATTTCTTTTGTCACTTCCATTGCAAAAAATCAATATCCTTTTGTTTCATAAAACAGGTGCAACTAGTCTCCCTACTTTCCATCACATTATTCTGTATGGCTGAGGACACAATCTCTGGCAAATTTCACAAAAATGCTATCTCCTCTCTCAATTATGCATAATTTTCCAAATTATTTAAAATGAGAATTGAGAAGAATGGTGTGCATAAAAGTACGCTTTCAAAATTTTGATAAATAGTCTGTGAATTTGTCTACACATGGGAGACATAGCAGACTTCACTCAGGTATCTTCGAGGATACAAATCGCAATGAATTATGGGAAATCTACAGTACTGTGAGGTGACTCAGCATCCCAGTGACAGGCTACTTGTAGCCTGATAAACCAACAAATCTTGACCTTGAACTCTTCATCTTTAGATAAGTTTGGTAACCAGGCCATACCTCAGTCTCACTCAAAATTGTAAACATTGGTTGGAAGTCTTTTACCCTTGCCATTGTTCCATGCTGCCTTCCCTGATATGCATGATGATGGGACAGGCTTGGACACAATTACCTTACACATCTGCATTGTTATTTTGAATCCATCCTGAAGTTGGTGTCTGTGACATAGCATGACCTGTTCATAGCCAGTTTCAGTTGTTCACGTATCCCCTACAGAAAATGCCGTACAGAAGAAGCTTTATGACTATTATCACAGACACTTGTGAAAATTACCTGGTTTTACATCACATGTTATATCAGACCCAAAGTCTCAATATGTTGAAAAGTCTTTTCTGCATGAAGGTGTCCAAGCATGAAGATGAATTCTGTCATGACCATACAACAAATTGCTATCCTGAAAGATTTGTAGGCCTTTACGATTTGAAATTCTACTACTAGTCTAGTCCATTCACCCATGTTCAATGGGATTTTTATGAATTCACTCTTTGTAAATGATGATTTTCAATCCTTTTCAGTATCTGTCTGGCAGTGCAACATCTGTCATGAATGTGTAAGCATACTAGTAAGGTTTTGGTTAATACCACCACTATATAGCAGTGTACAGTGACAAGCATGGATGGAGTATCACCAAGTCCCATCTGAATATTTGTTTCTTGATTTTTCAATATGCAAGGATATACTTCATTAATTAACAATGAAATTATACATCTACATTTCATTACTTTTCTTCTGATTCAAGTCTTAGAGAGCTTGACAAATGTTGTCATACGTACTGTATGAGGAATAAATTAATCAGGAGTTATATATGCATTGGTTGACATTCAGTAACATGCATTACACTGAAAGAAAAACTAAATAGGGAAATAACAGTATGGTTGTCTTACAGTTGACATACAGTGAGAATACCCTTGTAATTTTCATTTTGATGTCATAAAAAAGCAACAATTTCTATGAAAAAAGCCTTTTTCCATTTACTGATCTGGTAATAACTGTATATCCTTAGGTAAGTTCAGTGGAGGGTCTTTGTGCAATGTGACAAGATATGTAATACAAGATTTGATCTGGATGTGTGGGCAGTACACTAATGGTTGTTTGAACAATTGTAGCCTTATTTGTTAAAGCTATAATTGTTGATGGACCAACATTGATTCACCACAAATGTGCTCCTACAACAGCTTGTGGTTTCGCATTACAAATATGGTAATTGTGTGAACATCACCTGATCAAGTTAGGGTGGCAAGGGTTAAAGGTCATGTGTGAATCCATGATATGCTGTCACTATCAAGTCTTGTATCATAAGGATTCAGACCAAATTGTAGATGTGGCTCAGTATAAGTGGGAAGGGCTAATAGTCTAGTGACAACAAGTACACACATTCTGTTTGGTATGTGTGTCATGAAGCAGAAAAATATTTAATTTTTTTACACAAAATTTGCTCATTTGAATATGTGACACTGTCATGGCATGCAGTCACCACCCTGAAACTTGTCATTGAAACCAGTAACTTGTATTTATTCACCAAAAGTCTGTGTTCACATTGATATTGATGTTGTAAACAAACCAGTATCATATGTGGCATGCTTGCATTACTGTGGCTTTTGCACACCTGCCATTGTTGTCCTGGGTAACTATTGTCCTCTTGCTTTGGTATTGTTGTGTGCATGTTTCTCATTGAAATACAGTGACATCACCTCTTATTATGTCCTGACCACCCATTTAATAGCCATCTAGAGTGGTGGAGGAATACAGAGGTCACCGGCGAAAGTAGTCCCGGTAGTTAACATGAGCTTAGCTGTGGCGGGAAATTACCACACAAAGGCATTGAGGTCCATAGTCAATCGTGTTGGATTGTGGTCTCTTTCAGTGGTAAACAATGTTTTGTTGTGTTTTTTTTTGTCCAGCCTAACTAACTTCTGAGTTTACTCCTAAAGCTTGTATTCCATAGCAGTTCTATATGCCCAGGAGCTAATTTTTGCCTGTTGACAGAGCATGGTATTAAATAAATGTTGATACCACTAAATTAATCATTTGAAAGAGAGTGACCCCTCTTATCATCGTCAAATGTAATTTGTCAGACCCAAAGATATTTTTTCATTTACATCAAGCAATCTGTCGTCTTGACCTAGAGGTTTGTAAGGGCTCTAATTCTTTCAGATGGTCAAACCTGGACCACCTCTATGGCCATTTCTCAAGATGGTTGGTTCATCCATCAGTGGGATGTCTGACATGGCATATGAAGAAGCCAATACAGCTAAAATCGCTCATGCAAAATATTGTGATGCTTTGTATTTTCCTTCTGAACCAACATTGTGTACAATTTATACATCCTTTGTGAGAATACGATGTTTAACTACAAGTATGTGTTGATGTAGGCTTTGCAAGTAAGGATTCACACCGTAATCTTATCTCTCTTATTCATCATCACTTCCCATTAATTTTGGTTCTAACCAAGTTGGATACTACTGTTTTCCAATGTCAGATATTGTTGCAATACACCATGAGTTTGTGAGATTGCAAGTCCTTGTTTTTGCCAACCATTCATATTGTATGAATTGTATTCATACAAAATGAAATTATTAAAACCACATCTGTTAATTTACTCTGAATACCTCCATATGGAATCCTCTCTTCACACTTGTAAGCTTTTAACTCACCTACATGTATGACCTTGTCTTCATACCTCTGTGAATTATTGTGGACAGTAATTGCACAAGTGCCCCCTCAATCATCTAATTCTATAAGAAATTAATTTCAAATAGGAAAAATGTGAAGCCCTTTATGTTCTAAGATCTCACAGGCTGAAATTTTGAGAGTGTGGTGTGAAAAACTGGCATTTCTAAAAGATAAATCATTGACAGAGGAACTTGCAGACAGACATAGAAGGCAGTCTCTGGAATTTCCGTTCTCTGTCATTGCATAATACATGCAACTGTCAGTGTTTTGGTTAAAATTTATCATGCTTTATCCAGGAATACTGTACTGGATACAGAAGATATCATAAATTGTGCCCACATCAGAAATTAATAATGCCCACATCAGAAACTGCGCCCACAGATGTAGAGAGTAATATCACATTGCTCAGGGGGTACCTGTACCAGTGAAATTTTTATCAAATAAACAGTGAAAGGTAAAAATAATGAATTTCATCTTCTGATCCTGTAAACTACTCTATCCCACACACTTACGAAATTAGGAAGTCAATGAAGATACCTTATGTCATATTATTTTTCCTAAGGCCTATAATTCCCATGGAAATAAGAAAATTAATTTTCTATACATGGTCTCCAGTTGTGGAGTTTCAATTAGCTGAAGCTTGTGAACTGTGGGTAGGGTTCTCCTGTAACTAAATGTAATTGATATTGTGAACATATGGATGTGTGACAGCATTACGTGACACATGTAACATGACACCATAAATACAAAACAAATTAAACTGATGCTAAGTTAGGAAATCAAAACACAACATTTACATGTACTGCAGAATTTTCAAACTTTATTCCGTACATCATAGAGTGTCTGCCGCATCCAGGCTGGTGCAATCTTCCTCAATGAAATTCTATGAAAAGTCAGAAATATTTCTAAATGTTAACCATGCTCCTTTACACTCACAAATCTTTGCACATAATAATAACTTATCAAACCAAATTTTTCTATCATTTTACCAAATTCTTAGCGTGGACAAAGAACATTTTCAAATTTCCTTCCCACAAAATTGACATCATTACTTGACAAAATTGGCATCATAATGGTATGTTATCAAGAATGGTGGTTGAAATTTTAAAAATATGGTCCCAAGGAAATTTATGAAAACTAGAGATTTTATCATCATTAGGCAAATAACTAATATCTTGCAAATGATAGGGAATTTGATTGTCAATGTGATCAGGGGAAACTGCAAATAGTTCATTGGGCATTATGGCTGTAGACTTCATCATTTATTCACAATTTTTCATCCACTCTCCTACCAAACCTGTGGAAATTGAATAGATACACAAGTTGCCTAGAAGTTTGCATTCAGGAACCATATCTTGCAAAGTTAGTGAAATTCGGTAATGCCTGTACATGTAGTTTTAGGCTGTTTGGCCCTGGCAAAATTTGTCCTTTTGACTGAAGTACAATTTCCATCCTGAATTTTCTTCAATTTCATGCTGTGAGACATCAGACAAGTTGTCTCATAACATCAGGAAATATTATCCAACCATATCTTGCAGTTCTGTCAATGGCACCGGTTCCAGTAGTGCTAAATGTCAAGTAGGTGAAGATGTACATTCCTGAACTTGTTTGGTAAAAGTGAGAAGAAACATACTGTCCTGCAAGGGTTGTTAATTTCAAAATAAAATTTGTAGTCATGAATATCTACCAATAAAATCTATGATGGAATCTGCAAGAACTGTAAGAATACTACACTAATTAGTAAATGCAATGTAAATGAATATAATTATGGCATCAGTGTTTGTAATGTGAGAGGATGATACTGTATCATTGAAAAGATGTTCAGCCCTTTTATCAAAGAAATTGACACAGCTGTGGAGTTTTTTTCTGTAGAACTGAAGCAGACAGATCTCATGATGTCTCTGTAGTTTTCTAACATGTGCCATTTTCAACTGTCATTAGTTGTTTTAAAATGGGATTTCCCAGAAGTAAATCCACAGGAAGTGTAAGTGCAATATATATATAGTGTAGTGAGAGAAGCAAGAGGGAGCTACAAAGTCACATTTTGAATATAAATGTTTATGACATGCAAATAATATTACCTGCAGGTTACAAAGGATGTGTGTCCACTGTTAAATTGCTTACAATTACGAAGTCCACTACTCATTTTTTCAGTTCAATTTTCAAAACATAGAATATTACATGAATTTTGCAAGGTCTACAAAATAGAGGGTAGCTATAAATGTTGGGGCATAGAAACAAACAATTGTGACCTAGTTGTTTTATGACCTATAAGAATATTGTGAAAGGTCAAAAGTCGAAGGTTTTATGGGTGGCACAATAAAAATTCAAGTCTGCTAAACTGTGACACAAATCACAGCATCAGCAATTTTTTCACATGAAAATGTTTTTGTTTGGTTGTATTTATGTGAAATCTGTTTGACTTTTGGATGACTAAATTTTGTCTGAATTTTGGCATTTTACTGAAATGTCAAATATGACTTGTAGCAGTGTCAGCGTGTTGTATGGAGGTGTGCTACAAAATATTGTGATGTTTTATGAGTAATTAAATATTCATGAAAATGTTATGCAGTAAATAAGTATGTGCACGTTTACATTTCAACAAAACCACCTTTGCCATAAATGGCTATGCTTGATCCCAGTGATTCCTCTGCAGTTGGATGTACAATATAGCCTTTTACTTCGACAGGAAAAGAGGTGTGGTGCTCATGTGCTAACGGAGTCCACTCTGTGTCTTCGTCTGCAGGTCACTCCAAAGACACCAACTCTCAATCCGAATGCCAAGGTATTTCAGGGTCCCAAGACAACGCTTCCAACGACAACTGCTTCAGCAACAACAACACAAACTCTTGATAATGGTGACGTCTCCTGGCAGGAGCAGGGCAGCAGCAACTCCTCCTCACCAGCGCAGGTAGCAGCAATACAGGGTACGTTCACAGAATGTTGAGAAATCATGGGGATGTTATATGCAGACTTTAATCCTCTTTCTACCAGGTTCCTTAGACAAACTGTAGAAATATGTACAACTTCGGACAACGAGGATTATGTTGCATTTCAGGTTGTGATAGGCAGTTTTCTCACATGAACTGAGCCATATTTCTAGCTTGCACTTGCAGTCATTCTCACAACAAATTATGCATGCCCTAGACTTAGAGTATAATTACATTGTGCATAATTAGTGAGTAAGAATATTCAAAGGAATAACAAGTCATCAACATTCGATTTTCACATTCAAGCAATCATTTATTCTGTTAGCTTAAATGAATACTATATTATGCTGTGTTCCATGCATTAGATACAAACCCAGATCATATATCTAAATCTCATTATTGTGGCAAGACTTTAGTACATTAATCATCACTCTTCACTTTCCTTGAAGAAATTGTGTATGTATAGCTTTGAGAATTGTAATGATTCAGTGAAAAACTGCATTTATACGCAGCATATTAGAAATTTTGAATAGCCAAAATCAGGTCGGTCTGACCTACTTGAAATTTGAATAATAGTTGTATTGAAAGGGAGGCTGAAAAGTGGTGTGACAAAGTATCACTCTAATAATTATACAGTTACAATGAGTTGAAATATGAGGGCTCCATCTCTGTACATCTCTATTTCCGAAGTGCATCTCATGTTGGATCATGACGTACATCAAATTGGAGTCATTGAAAATGCCAGACACTGGTTATTCTGGTTCAGACAAGTGCCGTCATGCCTCTGCGAAGGATTAATGAATAATGTCACAAGTAAGAGATATTAAAATGAATGACCCATCAAATTTATCTGTCAGCAAATGTAATGCAGCATAAATTTCATTTGAAAAGACAGCAATACCTACGGAGTCCTCTAATTACCTAAAGCAAACATGATCCCCTGGGGAAGGCAAAATACTATTATGATGACCTTATTGCGCAGGACCAACCGGTCACATTGATTGTTTCAAGAGTACCATCATTGGCTGTATGTTGGATATTGCTTGCAAGCTACAATTGTACTAGCTTCAAGAATAGCAGAATTCATTGATGCTTGTGTACCTATGGAATTTACAGTACTGACGTGTAATCTCAGTAGCCATAAATTATCACATATGGGCAAACAAATCATTGAATTTATTGCCAAAAAATGACATCAAATATTTATTGTACTTCAGCATTGGGTGCCTTTTGAACTGTTTAATCAATATATACAGCATAAGAAAGCTTGAGTTACCCCCTCATTGACCTACAATAGCCAACTATATCACATGGGCCAGAGGAAGATTTTTCAAGGTTTTGTCTATAATTCTGGATTTTGTGTGACAGTCATAATTTTTGTCTGAAATTGCTCTGTTGTATTGTCATCTGTCCCTTGAAGGGTCATATGTTTTCCTGTGTTGAACAAAAGATGCCCTTTGTTATAGTTCATATCTATTACATTAATCACAATGATATTTGTCACTTATATTGCTTGGATAATATCAGCTTTAGTAAATTAACAGTCATGACTTTTGTCATATAGATTTGTGCCTAATTTGATGTAGCATTATGGTTGCACGGCACCCTAATGCATTTTGCTTGGTCAGCAGGCAATGCGAGTGACTGATAATGTCACAGCAACAGTCCCTCTGCGTATGTAGCGGGACTGTCATGACATATACGTTAGGAGGCAATCCAAAGTTAATATACCTGCATAATATTAGTATAAACTATCCCTGCTTTGTACCTCTTTTGGTCTACACGATTGCAAAGGTCATATACAGGTATTAGACTGAAAGATTCAGTCGCGTGCGGGCGCTCCGGCGCACTGCGACCTACGACCCTTTACCACGACTGAAGGCACACTGTTGAAATCCTGTTCTCCAACAAAATTTTGTTGGAACCAATCGTATTACAGAAACGAGTTAATTGACAGTATGTAGCGTAAAAAGACCGCCCACATCGCTCACTCAGTGCGTGATCGTGATTAGCATATTCAAAACTGTCGCCAGGCTTTTGTCCCGCCTATTAGCTTATATCATGTCTCGTTTGTCAACAAACACAACGTGTTTTCTCAAACTCGAAGTATTGAAAATCGAACGGCCGAAGCTATACTCACGTTGACGTCTGTGGCTAACGTTCCAATTTGATCATTATGGCCGATCCGAACAATCGCCGACTCGCATTGCCGAGGCAGTCAGTAAATGTTCTGATGTAGACCTATATAATATTATGTTGAAAAGAGAGCAAAGAGACGCACTCAAAGAGTTTTAGCGGCGGCAGAGATGTATCCGCTATTTTACCAACAGGGCCCCACGGTATGGGAAATCTATGATTTACACGCTGGCACCCAAAGTTATGGATCTATTGCTCTGGGGATTTCGCCCCTGATTTCACTCATGAAAGATCAAGTTCAGAAGTGCAGTGAAACGTGTGTGAAGGCGGCTTTGATCGGTTCAGATCTCCGAAACGACGTACGTACCAAGGAACAAATTGTGCGTGGTAAATTCCAGGTTGTGTTCAGTTCACTAGAGAGGCTATCATGACGAGAGAGTGGCGGAGATTACTCAGTTGCGATGTCTATCAAGAGAATCTTGTTGGAATTGCCATCGACGAAGCACACTGTGTTTATTTTTTACAAAGGCAGGCTCCGCTGTGATGTCCAGACGTCAGTTCCACTGTAGAGTTGCTTCAGTTTCTCGGCGATATCGGTCATTTTCGAAAAGATCGACCTTTTCTTCCGAGAGTCTACAGTCTCTCCGCAGACTACACATTCTGCTGCGCTCAGCGCGAAAGTAAAAATGTGAAAGAGGCTCCCCACGTAACTATCCAAAATGTTTTTGTGTCGAGTTTGTGTTTGATTCGTTTCAAAAATGTGTTCCTACATTCTTATCCGATTGTTTGTGTTAATAAAAATGTTAGTTTCGCGTCGGATTTTTGTAGGGAAGTTTGGATTAGTGTGTACGGTAATGTTTTGTTTGTGTAGAGTTGCTTCAGTTTCTCGATATCGGTCGTTTTCGAAAAGATCGACCTTTTCTTCCGAGCTCCCCGCAGACTGCACATTCTGCTGCGCTCAGCGCGAAAGACGCTATGGAGTTTTTTTTTTTATAGGCGTCAATTGAGCCAGACAATATTGTATCTATATGTAAGTTTATAGGCTAGCCGCTTGTCGTTGTTTTCATCTGCCGAGTAGAGCGATTATGCAATGTCGGCGCTGCCGATGCAGTTGATCGACATTGTTGTCTTGACTACCGCGTGTCATTATGCCCGTAAACAGCCCACGTGAGCAATATTCAAATTACACTACCATGATTTACATATTTGAAAAGTCTGTGAAGTCAGTTGTGGGCGGTACTTTTTTTCTTTGAGTTTGCCGCGGCCAAGTACAGTGTGCCTTCAGTCGTGGTAAAGGGTCGTAGGTCGCAGTGCGCCGGAGCGCCCGCACGCGACTGAATCTTTCAGTCTAATACAGGTATCAGACTTGATTAACACACTGACGTGACAAACCCAACCAGTGTTCTCCCCAGGAATTCTTGCAGCATAGATGGTGATTTGCATAACGATTATCTTGTTATGTTAATGGTTTCTATTGTTTTACCAAAACTAAAGAATAGTGGCCATTTTGCTTTAGGCCAGGGAGAACACTGATTATTATTTATCTTTCATTGATTTAAAAATCCTTGCCACTCCCAAACTTGCACAATTTATTTCTCTGCCTAAAAATATGTTCTGTACTTTCTTTGAAAAGCTGTCAAGCAAGATATTGACTTGTGTGCTGTTGCCTTATATAGTTTCCTTTTGCCAGCATCATACAGATGCCTTGAATACTTTACAACTGCCGGTTTTTTTTAGCATGCTCATGAACTGTTTGTCTGTAGTATGATACCAGTGTTTTTGTGAAGGCCAGTATGGTGGTAAATTTCACCACACTTCCCCATTCACATTACTGGGATTCCCCGTAGAGAACATGTATCAATACAATCATGTTAGAGAATAACTTACACTTGGGTTCCCACTCCATTCACCTATCTCACTAAATCCTAGCAAAAAAATACACTGGATGCCCTCAGTTATTGCCTAAAACAGCTGTTCCTATGGCAACCTGAAGATGATATTACCACTGAATGGTATCTTGCTGAATTTACAGAAAAATTCCTTATGATGTAACTTTTCAGTGAAATGTCATTTTAGAAAACCTTTCTACCACTGGGTTATGCTTTCAGTCACCTTAGCATTCAAGTATTTGTTCTGTGAACTCTCTAGCTTGTGTTTTTCACAATGCATGGTACAACACAAGATTACAACATAAAGACTAACCTGGCCTTATTTAGAGTTCAGCGTTTCACACAATATTCAAGTAGCTCTGTGTTCATCTACGCAGCTGTTACTGCTATGACATATTTGTCAAGAAATCAATTAACAAATTTTGCAAAGGAGTGCAGGCAGTGTCAGCTTAGTCATAATTTGACAGCTGCATATCTTTAGTTCTATGGACGCCTGTTCATGACTTTACAGTGACAAATAAACTTAGAAATTTACATGTATTCTGTTGATCTTTAGCTTTGTGAAATTCATCATTTTGGTATTCATTACGATCATAATGAATTCTGTAACAGGTCCTTACCAGATCAATGGGGATGTGAGCAGCAAGTACACCACAGGGGCCGCCGTTTTCCCATCCCCAGCCGAGTCACCGATACCCATCACTCATTTGACAGTCAATGGTTACACCACAACCGAGATGACATACACCCCCAGTACAGAGGGACAATTAGTCTCAGGGGACGAGCTGGCTCCGGACAATTCTCACAGTAAAGGGGATGGCCTCCGAGACATGCTCAGATATCAATTAGAGTACTATTTTTCAAGGTAAGGCAGCTTTATTCTGAGAAAAAATGCTGCAAGGATTTATTGTACCATTTAACCAGATTTGCCTGCTAGTCTGTGAAAGCTGTCATAGTAGGGGACAAGAGAGTCGATATTACGCTTCCTAAATCATGTCCCTGTGATCTCCAACATCAGCAAAATTGTGTGTATTTGTAACAGTTTTGAGATTTGCAGGTCGAGAAGATTATAGGAAAGTCAATTAGATATTGAATAAAACAAATGGAGTATCCACAGCTTTACCCTTAAGAAGTTTTCTATCAGAAGAAACTTAAGGCATTGAATTTGTTTTCAGAGTACACTGCACTTGTTTTGTGGGCAGTTCATACAATAATTTTTAATGTTGAACACAGAGCAATATCACGTTTTAGTCATGTATAGTTTGATCAGTACCTAGATCACCAGTGCCATGTGTCATATGGCATTACAAACTGTACTTGATAAGCAAGCCATAACTAGTACATTACAAAAGCAGACCAGCAAATAATGAAAAATATTTTGTAATCAAGCGATATCCAAAAGACCAGAATAGCTGCATTCTAATTATGCAACAGAATTGAATGCCCACCCATATGTCAGGTGATCAGTCATGTGCCAGACATGTAGCGATCACAAGTCTTATAGTTGTGAAAGACAAAAAAATATTTCCATTACAACAGGCGTGTTGTATTTATTACCCTTTTCCTCTGTATAGTTCAATTTATTAAATTTTTGTTCATTTCTTTAAAATAACTGTTTTTTCAGTGTGAATGTTCGAGCTTGTATTGTATACAGCCAGCATATTTATCTTCAACCATTTGAAATATCTGCTTAGCCTTGCATACCTTTGAATGGCCTGACCTGAACTGTTGAACTCTGATACCAAGCTGGTAGAGTTGACTTCAACTTTTGATAATAATGAGTATTGTGCTTTTTACCCTTGCAGAGAAAACTTAGCCAGTGATACATATCTCCGGTCACAAATGGACTCTGACCAGTATGTACCAATATGGACCATAGCCAATTTCAATGCTGTCAAGAGACTAACCACTGACATTAACCTGATAATTGACGTTCTCAGAGGTATGGACAATTACTCTTAATACTACCTCTTGTTGATTTCAGATATACTCTAAATATTACCTCTTGTCGATTTCAGAGGTACTCTTTACCCTTTGCACCCTGACCCCCGGTTGACCTATGATGTCATACAAAAAAAATTTTCCGAGCCGATTTCAAATTATTAATAGAATCTCTTGTCGATTTCAGAGGTACCAATCTGTATTGCTCAGGGTTATTTTGTACCGTGACATTGTGACTAAGCAACCACTTTAGATGCAGGGCACTGAACAAGAACTAAATCCCACTCCAACAACCAGTTTTATGATTTGTGTTAAGGTACAAGTCTGACAAAAGAGTAAGGTGAAAAAAGTTTCAGACGATAATTATGGAAAGTGTGAACAGTTCACATGGCACTTGAAGAGGTCATGGTTGAGATCAATAGTCTTGTTACTGTTTGTAAATTTCATCAAAAATTGTAAAAATTGTACTCATTTTGTGCAAGTAATTCATGCAATTGCACAGATCTTGCTAAGAGAAGAAATGAAATTAAAAGGGGAAGCATTCCTTGCCATGGTGTCGGGTTTTCTTACAGTCTATCATTGACTTCATAGATTAGACTTTATTTCCTGCTTCCAGTGAAGAGACAAACAAATCCGGAGGATTTTCTGAGAAAACTTCCTGTTTCTTGCTTCTTATTTGGAATCACTGTCTGTACTTTTCCCCCTCAACATTGGTAAACAGGCTCCGTTATCTTAAGGAATTGAAAAAGTATGTGTGTTTGTCATGTTGCAAGACTTCAAAGCTCAGGCACAGGAAATGTTTTATGTTCATAGCCAAAGCACACCCTGTGTAGCATTTAGAAAGTTTTTAGATTTTGAAAAAAATGAAGACAGTATTGCTGAGAGTATTTACAGAAACAACAAGAATTCATGGTTTGAAATCGCATATTCTACTTGCATAAGGGCATTTATATCCACATCACACAGTTTTTGAGCTTGGCAAAACCAGGCTCTTCCTTTGTTGAGAACTGTCCTCGTTGTGAAACTATTCACCTGGTTTCTGATTTAACCTTCTGTTAAATCCAATCGATGTACTGAAGATTTAAGAGTGAAAGGGTTCAAAGGCCATGAAAAGCAGTTTTGCCTGTCAAACTGATATTTGTGAATCTGTAACAGTTCTAATTGATAAGAACAACACTTGTTAAAACTAAACATACTGTCTCAGGGTGTAGTTATGAACAGATAAACTGTTCCTGTTTGTTAACGGTTTTATGGGTATCTCATTGTTTACGTCACAATATCATTGCAAAAGTATTACCAAATATGAATCTTTTTCTCTCTGTGTCAGTCCACTTACCCAATTGACAGCAGTAGGGATGCAGCAAAATCTGATTATGAGAAGGGTTTGACATTTATTGACATTGCCAATTTTGGTGATAGAATGATGAATAAACTTCTAATACATCACTAAATTAAGTTTCTCCCATGTGCAACGAACACCAAATACTACAAGTTTACTGTCATAGTTGTTACCTTTTGCACACTATGTAGGGAAATTTTCCAGTTTTTTTCTTCATTTGTATAGATCTTTATAGCATCTAATGAATGTTAGAGTCCTGATCCAGAAGAAAGTCTTTCCGAGGATACTGTGGATAACTGAATGAAGAGTCTCATTTATGTTTTTCCCTTTTGAGTTCCTTTTTTTGGCTCTGGAGACAAAAGTTTGCCCCAGCCAACCAGTTCAAAAATGTTCATAATTAGCTAACTGTGAATGTTTGAAAGTGACATTCTGTTTGTTTGTTTTCTCCTCAGAGTCTCCTTATTTACAAGTAGATGATCAAGCGGAGAGGGTTCGGCCAATTACAAAAAGGTGTATAGTGATGTTACGAGAAATTCCTGACGCAACTCCTCTTGAGGTAAGCGTACTTGTAATACTACACTATAAATGAAACCCCAGAATGTCATTCTAATTTTTCAAAAGGTATTATGTAAGCAATATTTATGAAAGAGAAATTTTGCCATCTGCATTTCCGATTTAGATATCAATCGTGTTATATGTTGATGTGTTACCCTATTATGTTTGTAAAGAATGCTTGCATACAGGCCAGCAGCAGCACACTGAAATATTTTCTGAAAACCCACCACAAGAAATTGCTTTGGTGTTCCCAGTCTGCAAAAGAGTAATGTGACAAAATAACATTGCATACCTGTAGCTTACCAATGAACTCTTGCATTGAATCCAGCTGCCCTGTATTTAAAAACAATAATAAAATTTTTAACTTCTTGAATCACCATGTTTTGTTCTGTGTTTTGCCTACTCAGGAAGTGAAAGCATTATTCTCAGGTGAAAACTGTCCAAAGTTCGCAAGCTGTGAGTTTGCTCACAACTGTAACTGGTACGTGACGTTTGATTCAGAGGCTGATGCTCAGAACGCCTACAAGTATCTACGTGAAGAAGTCAAAACCTTCAGAGGAAAACCAATCATGGTAGATATTTCTCTCTCTCTCTTTCTCTCTCTCCCTTGTCTTTTAGTTGTACATGTGTTTTTGTAGTGCATCCAAATGGCATATCTTTCAAGAAGAAAAGTTTGAAAAAACTCAGAAAATGTATACAATGTAGCATATTTATCATAGTTTGGAAAATGACCAAAATGCAAATTCTTCAAATGTTCCACAAAATATTTCCATGCAAAATCTGTATTGACTATTTTGCCACTGTACCCTGGCCTGGTATAAACAAGTGAATTAAGTAAACTTTTATGTGGTTGCAGCGTGCAGTAGAAAACAGAATTATAGCCAATGTTCTGTTGGAAAACTTACAGATACCAACATGCCATTCATTGTATTTGTTTATACCCCAGGTTTATAAAAACCTAATGTTGATCAATGTATATTTTCAGGCCAGGATAAAAGCAAAACCACTGCAAAGTTTCTCTGCAAAGATGAATGGATTACGGACACCGACAACGCCAACGCCACCCCAGACGACAGCCACGACGCCTACCAGCATATACCCACAGCAACAGTTCCAGTACAGTCCAGTTTCACCAATCATGAATGGTGCTCAACAACCGTTTGCCTTCTACCCGAACCCCAATGTGATACCGCAGCAGTGGGCTACCAGCCCACCTCCATTCTTTGACCCTCCAATGGTGAGTCATACAGTCAATTATCACCTTTATGCACGTACCATGTACAGTAAACCCTTGACGATGGCAAATTTTCTGTGATAAAGAGACATCCTCAGTAGACATTCTATTCAACATATAAATGTTGTCTTAAAAAATATCCTCAATAGAGAATTAGGACCGGTTTCGTGATATGCAAGTGCAGCTTAACAGATGAAACAAACATCTGGAGATCCAAGAATCTGAAATAATAAAGCTGTCTCATTATTAAGTGTACATTTGCTTGGAAATTGTCTGATAGTTTAAACCCAATCATCAAAAGCAATTTTGATCTGCCAAAGCTGAACACATAGGTGTAGATGTCAATGAAAACCCTGATTATAAGAGACACAAGTTCAGTATACAGTTTAATACAATTCCAAGGGTCACATACTGTAGATTGTCCTGTTTTACATACCACATATATTGGTACTGTAGAGACATTGCAAAATGATTCAGTTGACCCAGAGAGTTCAGAAAATTGCATTGAAAGAGGGCATCCTGCAAGGTTTGTCGTTCACTCGTGTATATGAAAAAGATGAACAACTTTCTAAATCTGTTCAGAAAGTATTACTTTATTGGAATGTTTGCGTTTCAGGCACCGTTTCCTGGCAATGGAATGGCACCTCAGAATAAGTATCATCAGCATCCAATGACAGTGGGAAGATATGGCTATCAAGGTAACAGGAACAGGTATGTACCAATCTCTGTGAAACTGTGAACAAACAGATAGTGCTGTCTGACATAGTGGAGTATGGTGAAGCTCCTGAATAGACAATATCATCCGTTATGGTGAAGCAACTGACTGTAGAATAAAGAGTATTGTAGAAAGACAAAATGAAATGTTAGTGTTGCTAGGCAAACTTAGTATTGGTGATTTTGTTGCCGTCAACATGTATAGATTATTGACAGAGTGAAGCATTGGAAATAGTTTTTGTAAACACTCATATGACAAATGTCAGCATTGTACCTGAAAAAAGAAGACATTCTTCAAATTTAAAAAGTAGAACTGGCAGTATTTGGTATTGTGCAAAGTGCATGTAATTGTAACATCTTGATTAGTTCCCCACTGTATAAATACTTGATGGTGTGGATATAAATGCATGTGCTCTGTCATTACAAATATCAATCATTGTTCTGAACAGATGTTTTCACAGTGTTATTTACCTAGTCATTATGTACTAGTGTGGCAATTACAATAATAATAATGAGTGTTTTTCAATAAGAAAGCTATTCTAGCCCCGATTAACAAATTGTTCGCAATCTACATACACATAGAGCAGAGAGTTCATCATAATTGTTTTTCACAAATTTTTATTGATCAGATAATTTTTAAATCCTACCCAGATCCATTTTTCTGAAGTTTTACATCAAAAATATTATCCTGTACATAGAGCTGTCAGGTTATTGAGCATCTGTGATCTCTTTGTGCCTTAAACAAATACTTTTTTTCGAACCAACTCCAACATAGGTGCCTATCCCTGATTGATATACTTAGCATTGTGTGCAGGTTTGAAACAATGGAAGTTTTCAATACAATAAGTGGCGTCAACAATCCAACAGTGTACTCATGTTCACAACGGCCAGACTGCTTGTAAATAACCAACCTTAGATTGTATTTGCTTTGAATCGAGATTCCAGCCATGTTATGATATCCCCTTAGTTTTATATTCTTTGCATTCTTGCATTAAACCGCATCTACAAACCTGACTACAATCTTATTAGCATACACCATATGTTACCTAATTTGATCATTCCTTTATAAACATGAGTTGTGTTTTGTGTTGGTATGTGCATATCTCTTTATATGAATGTATTATGTACCTTCAGGTTCATTGATCTAAGTACAGTTGCACATATGTGTATATATGTTTAAAGGGGCAGTCCTCTCAATCCCTGGTTTTTTGCATAAGTGGTTGTTTTACATTGCCTGTTTATTTGATTTTAGTCCTCTGTTTTCCTTTGAAAGTTGTACACAGTTAGCCAAGGAGAGATGTGCAAATGTGATATGGGCATGTCAAAAACTGCTGGGTTCTTAATGCAATTGCCACAGAAATTTCAGTACATATACAGTGTGTTTATGTAGGTAGTCACCCTTTTAATCCTTTGAACAGTTATGTGGGCGTTTTCACATGATTGATTGTAATTGTATACCATATGTGTATTGTTCAAGAGTTGTATGTCACTAATTGAAAAAAGTAATGCAATATTATGCTGTCAGAACTTCAATAAGTAGTCAAAGTAAAGAGAGAGCGACTCAAATATGAATTGGATGCAGTGCTGTTAGTGCCAAAGAGTTGTACACATAGTTTGTGTGCCATACATTCAGAACACTTTTTCCATTTATTTGCCACACATTCGGAACGCTTTTCCATGTTCTTTTTTTCTGAATGAACAGAAACCAAACTAAGACTCACCAAAGGACATCAAGTACTCCAGACGAGAGAACCCTTGAGCGCAATAACAACCATGAGATTCCGCGGTCACCTCATGACAGGAGTAGTACTGCCAATGGCACACATAATGTCAGTCCCAGGTCGTCGCGGGACAATGGTGATAGACGTGACATGGAGAGGGAGAACGGTGGTTACAGAGTGAGACGTGACAATACATCTCCTAAACTAGGCCAGCAAGACTCCATCAGTCATTCTGGTGCTCTTCCACCAAGGTAAACTGACTTAACCCTTTGATCAACATGGTTTGGCCTAAACCCATTGTATCAGTGATGAGCATGTTTATAGGGAATGTTGGGGTCAAACAGGTCAAATGTGCACAACATGAGCTGTTCAAGTTGGGTTGCAGTTGCATTCACCCGTATGATACGTTTCCTGTATTTCTGCATTATTGACCCAGTGAGCTTCATCTGCATTGTATCTACTTTATGCAATGATGATATGGGTTTTTCAAAGGTGATCACGTTAGCTGACTCAAGGACATCTGTAAATATGAAAAAACAATGCTTAGAAATATCTGATATCAATATGTACCATTGGTTAATATTATCATGTTCTAGATTTTATTTTAGCATTTTGCTCCTAAAATTTCTACATCAAAGTCACGTCTCCATGCACAGTCATGCATATCCAGGATACAAAAGGGGGATGTGATTTCGAAGCTTGTCAGATGACATTAGAGTATTGTTAACAACAAACCATGAGTAAAAAGCTTCCTAGTGACACAATCAATACAGGTTAATGGAGTCCTTACCAGAAAGGTCAAATTTTGTCCCGTTCTTCATGTCCGTTTTGACCCGGGCAGTCAAACTGGGGAAGCTATCAATTTCAGGAAGTGGACTTTTGAAGTCTTGTGCTGTCACATTTTGGTCTAGCCTAGCCCCTGAGTGTTTTTATTGGCATGGGTGGAGCAATAGCAATATATGCAGAATTTTATGATTTGTTTTGGGTGGGGGTGGTTGTTGGGGTATTTGAAGGAGGTATCATTTCACATCAGATAAATAGCATTTGTATTCCACTGCTGTTGTTGCTAACAATTACATAGAGAGAATGGGAGAAGCAGGTGAAATGTTAGTAGCCACAAATGCATTCTGCATGTGGCATCAGTGTCTTGTTGGATTTGCAGGAATATGACAATGTGACAAGCGAAACACTTGCTACAAAGGTATACAGTCACCTGTTCCAATTTTGCCACAGTTACCATGGAAACAGTAAATCTAAGCTATCACAGATGTTAAGCGGATGGCCGCTTTTTAAAAACAGCACCCTCACATGGGCATTTTGAATACGAAGGAATGCCCCTTTGACTATATATGGACATATTTAGATTACAGGCGACCGTATACCTTTAATGGTACTTCCAAATGCACATGTCTTTGTGAAGACCGGAAAGTACATGTTATTGTTCAGTTATGGTTCCCACTTAAATCTTTTGTTAGCGAGAATATGTTACCCATTCAGAATGGTGACAGAAATCAAGACCCATCATTGCAGATGATGTAGTAGCATTATTAGGAAGAATGTGTATTTGCAGGCAAGGTGGTTTAAGATGAAGTATTTTTGTTGATAAGCCTTTACCAAATTCAATTTGCAACAGGCGAGGTGGATTTAGCCGACGTGGCAGAAGGAGAGAAGACGAAGGTTCCAGGAGGAGGAATTCAAGCGACAAACGTGAAGACCAGCCCAAACCACCTTCACCCAAACTTGATTTAGCTCCATCTTCGTTTCCGCCACTCCCTGGAAGAGAGAATGTGGTGAAAACTGAGGAGACCGAAAATAAAAAACCCATGATGCCCATGGCAGATATTCTGAAGGGTGTCAAAGACCCCAAGGTAAGTCTTAGGGGAGTACCTTCATAACTGAAACGCCATAACACAGAAATGCAAACCTACCTGTGATAAAGGCACGATAGTTCATGTACTGTTTACATTGGTAGAAGACCGAACAACATTATACTGGTTTAAAAACTAGAGAGAGAAAATGTCTTCTTTGAATGATAGAAGTATTTTAAACCAAGTGTAAAGTGGACATTATGACCATACCTTCTTTCATTAGGTAAAATTCTGAAGAAGGCATCCAGTTCATCAAGTCGTGCTAAACCAAATGAAACCTGACTAATATCCACGCATTGATAACAATCGTTGTCATTTTGTTTACTGGAAGGTGAAAACTCCTCATTGTCAATCTTGACTGCCATGATTACACTGTAACAACTAAAATTGTGTAATGGTGACACCACTTTCCTACTGAAAGTGTTCTACATCATTTGTTTTGTTTTTACTTCTACCAGCGTGCAGTCAGACCTTTGGAAAACAATACCGCCATTCAACAAAGAGAGGGCGCGTCCAGCGAGGCGCTTCAGAAACACAGCGCGACTCCTCCATCTTCACCTACTACTCCTAAAGTCAATCAAACCAATCCAGAGGAAGGCATGGTAAAAGATGCCGCTACCACCACCACTACAGCAGCTGTTGGTAAAACCAACCAACAAAACAGCACTGCCAACCCTACAGCTCAAAAACAGGTATGCTTCTTTGATTAATAGAACCATGCAAATCTTACAGTCGTTAGGCGTGTGCAATTCAGTGCTATGTGTTTATGCGTTTTAATACTGATAAGTGTCTCACACGTGTAGGCTGCCACTCTGTGCAAAATTGGCACCTCTCACTGGACGTGTATCTTACAACTGTCAATGACCATTTGCTGTGAATGTGGATTGATGGAGCGCCAGGGGAGATACCACAAAAACCCAATTGCTGGTACAGGTTATTGATTTGACACCTTGTGAAAGTCTTTCATGCAACAGGTAGAACGTCAGATCTTGGCATCCGCAGAATTTTACTAACTTGTGGTTCTTTTGCATTGTGGCAAGGAGTGTGTGAATGGTCTAGTGTTGCATATTTGTATAATTTCCACCGGTCAATGGGGAATCTTAACACTTTGGAAAAATGATTTCTTATGTCTGAAACTGTAAAGATTTTCTGTGCAATAGCTCTGTGGATTTGTTACCATAAAAAATAACAGTGCATTTGTTTTGTCTGGTTTATTAATCTTCAGGAGGAAGGGCAGCGCAGCAGTATGCCCAAACTCAGTTATGCTCAGATGGCAGCACAGACACCTAGCAAGAAGACTCCTCCACCCCCAGCACAGCAACAACAACAACAACCACCACAGCAGCAACAGCAACAGCAACAGTCGCAGCAAAAAGCCAGTGCTAAACAGCCACAACAGCAGCCACAACCTCAAAGACAGTTATCACAAAGACATGGCGCTGCAGCCCAACAGCAGCCGCCTACAAAACCAGACAGTTCTACCGAGCAGTCACGACAGCAGAACGGCGAGAATTCCAAGGACCAGTCTGCAAATGGCCGAAGGTCACCTGTAATGAAATAAACGAGATGAGAGGAAAACAACTGAAATCAAGATAATTTGTGCTTCAAGATTTATTCAGTGGAATTTAAACACCGCTGACTCAACAGACATGGTGCTATTGGTTCTTAGGGTATGCTTCTACCCAGAAGACTAACACCTGACCACCCCTACCAATGGAATTTGGTATCTTCCACAACATAGTTCTGATATTGTTTGATTTCATGGAAGGGGATGTCAGGACATTATGAAGCAGTGAACTTAACCACAGAATACTGTACAGAGAAAGGACGACGGTCATGGAATAAGGATGAGTTGTAAATTTTAGAGGTAGACACACAATATGACACTTAACTGTGAAACTTGCTCTATTAATTAGGCAACTGTATAAATGAGAATATCTTGATTTATGTGCTGTAAGATGCTAAGTTTTACTCTGGACTAAATATCTCTGCATTATCTTGATCTCTTATCAGCACATGAAACAATTTACTTGAAATGTTTTGGGTTGCAAAATTACAAAAGAGGTTTTATGGGGGGCTTTTCAGAGTCAGCACGCTGATTTCTTCGCCACATTTGCCACAGTTGTTGAATGCATTTTTTGTGGAAAACCAGATTCAGAAAACGTTCTAAAAAGGACAGAAAAATTTATTACATGTTCGTGTAAGACTTTTCGAAATGTGTGATACCAAACAGAAGTGCACAGTTGTAAACTGGTAATATTTACTTGGTTTCATGACATTTGACATTGAACTTTCCAAACCAACCATGCTAAGTCATATTTACCACAACAGGTACCCAGTGTCTAAGGTTTCGTTAAGCAGTACTTTACAATTATAAATCATTCATGAAAATTCCCGTAAACATGAAATTTAAAAAGGCAACCTGAAATGGCACATTGATTACACAGAGCAAGGGGTGCTGTACTAATGATAATTGACTGTTTAAAACTTTAAATAAGCCATTTGACTCGCTTGATGTTAATGGGGCGTGATGTGATGAGTGCCAAAGCGTAAAATAATTATTAGAAATTGTCAACCCAGTTCTGTAAGGTAGAATGCGCCTCATGGACGGATATTCTGACTTTCAAATTTTTACAACACTTTTCTGATCTACTGCTGGTTTGGGCTCATTTTGAAACTCCTGGAGAAAATAGTTTTCACAGGCTTATTGTTTTGAAATCGAAGGTTTGATTTTTGCCCCAAGAAGTTAACACAGGAATTGTGGCCATTTTGCATTCAAGTCTAGGGGAATATAGGGTTATTTGTTTGTCTATGATCAAACAGGTTAAAGCCGGAAATCGAATGGACCACAGTACAAGCAAAACCACTTGCCTAAAAGCGCACAGAAATACATGTATTTCCCTATGCGTCTGTACACTAGGGTTGGTTTGTACTTGTATCAAGTGATCTCGTAGGTGTTACGGAGTCTGTGTCCTTTTTATTCCGGAGTAGAACCATTTTACACGCTGACCCCTGATCTTTATTCTTCATTTCGAAAGAAAATGGTTTAAAGTTGCCTTAGGGAAAGTTTGAGCAAAAGCGTTTAATCGTTCAAGTTCAAGGCGCATTCTACATTAACAGACACTTTAAAGTCAGTCAAATGAATCAAGTTTTACTCACACGTGGTGGACAAGTTGATTTTAAAAAAAACAGGGATAAACTTCGCAGGGAAAAGTAATCAAAATTGGGATTTTTGATCAGCCTTTTTTGTTGTTTTCCTTCTCAGTAGTTAACACGGTTTGTGGACTTTCCTTGTGCATGCACTGATTTGTCAGAAAGAAACGAAAGTCCAGAGAGCAATTGATATGGTATTTCACAGCACAATATCTCTGCAGCAGTCATATCATATCGCAATTTTTCGTAAAGATGTTGCATTTTAGTGCAATAGGTAGGAATTGTAGCGTTCTTTTTGAGTCAACTCGAATAAGTTGTCAGAATTTGACAAGTTACAGGGGAAATAACTGCAATCAATATCATAGCATTTGTAATCAGTCTCTTTCAGAGTTCAATACAGGACATTTGTGCAGCAGGCACAAGCATGTTGTTAAATTTGGTGAACTGTAGTCATAAAAGGAAAACTAACCAAAAAGTGCATTTTGTATATCTTGAGAGTGAAATTTTTTGTGTGTAATATTTTCATCCTTCTGTCTCTTGTGTTTCTGTAGTTAGGTTTTTTTGGGTGACATGGATTAACTCTTGTCAGTGGTTGCATCCGTGCTGTTGGGTTGATTAATGATCATGTGTGAAATGACAACACTGAAAGATGTCTTATGAGGTGAAAGTGGCAAATGATTAACAAAATAGAATAATCCGTGGCATAAGAGAACAGCTGAGTTGCTCAATCTTGTTCTGTCTTCAGGCAGATTGTCATTGCATGTCGGTTCTGGAGAACTTACAGCAATGTTCACTTTCTGAAATAAACAAACGGATTACAACTTGAAAGGTATACACTCACACCATGCAAGGAATCATGGAGATTTACTTCAATTGAATGAGACAGTAAACATCAGTTGCTCCATGGTATTTTTGCCATGAATGTATAGAATGCAGTCCACTCATTTCCAAACAGTGGGTACAGTCACAGTAAATACTGTGTGACCAAAATTGTGAGAGAAGTATTCAGTTACTCTACTTGAAAGCTAGTCTAACAGTGAAAGGGACAGAGTTGCTGTCTTTGAACATGACTTTCAAATTGGCTCATTATTTAGCATCTTATTATAACAGCATGGTTTGCCTAAATAAACACCAAATGCTGTGTACAGATACAACAGATGAAGAAATTGCCCTGTTATCTGCCAGAAAGATAGGCCAATGGCTTAACAAACTATAAACCTTGATATAAACTACAGTGTGGATATGAGACACTGATCATGTCACCTATTAACTTTTGGTACATGCTTTCCATTAGAAGATGTGGAAAATGACCAAAAACACCACAAAGTTACTCTGTCCCCTTAGCTAGTTCCGTCAGACAAGCTTTTATTAGACCCAATGGCAGGATTGTTGCATATACTTGCATGATCCAGAAAGCTATGTTACAGTATTGTTTCAAACAAAACTGCAATTAACTTCAACCAGCAGGATGTATTGAAATTGAAGTTTGGCTTGGCGTATTCCTGACCATAAGGAATAGCAATAAACATTGCTCAGTAAAACAACACTGTGCACAGCACTCCATGAAAAGAGCCAATAAAGATTGGCAATTCTCGGTAAACTGCCAGCCAAGTGTTTATGTCCTTCGTTTGAAATGGATGCTGATGAAGTGATGGGAAATGAACATTCACGGTCATTGTCACTCGGCCTGTAACAGCAAGGTGCATGACACATGGACAGTATGACTTGAGCCTTGATAGAAGAGATTTGTAGAGTATCTGAACAAGATAGATACCCACTGGAGACTTATGATATCAAGGTATATTTATGGTGCAATGTATGATAGGGTGTGATGTAGCACATACCCTGCAGCACAAAATTTGCCTTATATCATTTAGGTTAGGATCATTGTCCATGTCCAGTCATTGAACTAAGCTTTCAGCCAAGTACAAAGGTAATAGGTGTATTGCAGAATAAAATATTACACTGTGACTACTGCAGTGTTGCATAGAAAACTGATGCCCAAGAAGTCTTAATTCAGCAGTTCAAGAAAACATAGGTGGATAAATACATGCACAGGAGTACAAAATTTCTATGTACATTTCTGCACAGGAGTTTTCTATGTACGTTTCTGAACATTGTTGTTTGTAGCATGGTCCACTGAAATATCCAGTTTTGTATCCATTTCTGAGAGTAATGGTCATTATAAAGCCCAACAGCACATCAGTCAACACTGGACAAAGAGTCACAGGGTTGCATTTTTTTTGTCTCTCTTGTGTTGACATTCTTTTTATATCAATCTCAACATATAATCTCTTCCACAATGTGTCCATGTTTCTTTTAAAACGGGTGTTTACTTTTTTTATGTCTTATTTTTTTTGCTGGTTTTCAATATTGGCTTGTTGGGGTATTTCCAGAATACGCATGTGTTGAGTCTGTCGTCATGGTTACTCACCAGTCATTTTAATGTGCCTACTTATCCAAGTCCTTTAAAAAAAAATAATGACTGTTTCCAATGACATTAAGAAAAGTTTACAAATTTATTTTAATGCAAAATATCACTAGTATTAAAAAAGTATTTAAAGAGGATCGTCATAACCCAGTAGCACAGTAGCAAAGAGACGTGCAGTTTGTTTCCGTAGAATATCTCTATTTGATGGCAGACTGAGGGATATCATAAGCCTTGACCTTGTAATTTTCAATGTATGTATCTATGACCAAAAAAAAATTATATATTTTATCAATTCAATGTGTTTTTGTTACAATTCAGTATGTTGCAAACTTGACAATTCTAAAAAATGCAGTATACTAAAGTAGTACTTGTATATGAAAATTATACCAGGACTGGTAAATGTGTAGACACACATGTATGTAGTATAGACAACACACGCACCTGTATCACTCTTATCATCGGGGAAATTTGGGGCGAAATTTCAAGCGAAGGTGTTAATATTTTTGTGAGAATTTTTTGCAGACTCGTATTTTTTCATTTCACAGTAACTCTTTCAAAGTTTCAAACAGTTTATGCCAAACCTGTAGCTTGGCCGAAGTAGCAGTCAGTATAGAGCAAAGTATAGACGAAAAAATTGAAAAAAAAACTATTAAAAAATTAGAGGAAAACGTGGATAGGTACAAATGTATGTTTCATTCAAGTATAGTATTACAAGAATTTGATCTGCAACTGTTACATAATGTTAATCAGACCGATTATTAAAAATTAATAATTATATTGCTGGTTTTGTATTTTCAATTTTGAAATTGAAGCATGTGAAGATAACTTGTTTGAACTTATTGCCATGTCTTTGTCTAAACCAGAAATGTGTGTGTTTTCCTGTGTATAAAACAATTGGGGCTAAATAGCACTAACAAAAGAGTGTATTGTTAGTAGAGTATGGGTATTTGAAAATATTTTTCTTTACTTTTCTCTTTGCAGTGATAAATTTGTGTGATAGGGAGAGAATTAGAGATAATATAGTCATTGTATAAAGAAACATTATCACTTTGGCATTCTGTGAGAAGTACCTATGATTTAATTAGATTGTATATTTCACGCAATTAAATTGGTTCTGAAATCTGTAGCTATTGACATAGTGCACCGTCCATTATGTTCCTGACATTTATTTCAGTGTAAATGCAAGAAAGCATGGTAAGTGTGTAATGGCTGCACACTTTCTCTTGGAGTTCAGTTTTTTAATACCAACATCAACCAAAACCCTTTAATGGAATAGATATTTTAAATACTGAAAGAGAAATGAGAATTAAGACATACCAGGCATCGTTAGGATTTGTTAAATGTCTTTCAGGAAGACAACCGTCTACTTCTAAGAAACCGCTTCACTGAACTTTCGCTAAAGTTTTTCAATAATTTAAAGCAGTTAACAAATACCACACCAAAAATCCTTTACCAGATATTGTGTTTTATAGGACTAAGCACACGTGTACATTACATGTATCCTTATTGGTGCACAAAAACAAGAATAAAATTTGCAATAACAACAGCATGCCACAGTGATAATTTAAAAATTACACCAAGGTAAATAATTTTTTTGAAGAGAGACTTACAATCTGTAATACTGTATAGCAAAAAAAAAAAACATGTATCCAGCTTTGCAACAGAGTTTTCACTCACCAATCCGCATAAAGGAGCTTTGTTGCCAAGGAAACCCACTGTTTAATACTATTTTTGCTTGAAATATGTTAAAAAATTATGATGTATCCCCACATGAAATCCTTATTGTTTATTAGTGGACTTTTTGAAAGTGACAATTATTAATTGTACCTGTAAAATAGATATGTCAGTTGGCTGCCTTAGAAAATGGTTGGTGCGTATATATGTTTTGTCATTTTGATGTTGGAATTTGCCAGATTGTGGTGTAGAACTTTATATAATAGCTCACATTACATCAAAAAATGTTTCCTTGTGAAGGAAATCCCTAGTCACATGACAAGTGTTCTGTTCGTTTTATTTTAAGAGCAAACAAAATTGAAACTTGGTAGAAAACTTAGGTGAGTTGTTACCTAAGAACCGAACTCCAAGTGGCAACAGTAATGCTCGCTGGGGTGTTTTTAATGCCAAATTGAAGACAGACTGTGATCTTGTCTCCTACAAGCTCAGCAAGGGGGTACCGTTTCAGCCGGAACGACATTCGCAGTTTCCCAAATAGCAAGTGTAAATACTAGCCTTTACCTACATGCGGGGACCTGCATGTATGAGAGTTGTAGACAGCAACTAGGTTTATGATTGTCAAGTACATGGGCATTACTGTAGCCACTTGATGTGTGTTTCCAGTAAACTTTAGAACACTCAGATTTAATGCTGTAGGTATACAGTAGGTCCTTGATATCTGGTCTGATAGTCCTCAGGTGATCCACCTGTGTCGAAATCCTCAGAGCTTGAAGGGTTTGGCAAAGTTTCTGACATACCAGAGTCCGCCATCCAATACAGCTTGCAGCTGCCTGTCGCACGTGTGCTTTTCAAAAAAACCATGTATATTATCAAAGTTCACATCAACCTATCATCGCAAAGAAATCCAAGTGTGTAGACTATCCAATGAAATCAACGATTGATGACAGATCTTTACACACTGCATAAAGAATTACAATAACAACTCTGTGTAGACTAGATAATATGGGGAAGGAGCTGTGAGAGTTAAAGAAAATTCAAAGTGGGTATAAAAATTCACACAAAAAACCTTTACAACAAAATGCAAGCTGGTACAAACTGCTCATGAATTCAGAAACTTGAAAATGGAAACTGGCTTTGTGTCACATGGTACAAGCAACGCTAACTTTGAGAATGTGTGTCTGTGTGTGCCATAGAGCACAGGCAATATCCTGTTGTGTAATTTGACGCAAACATTGAAGCTCTGAGTGTACCACACAATTGTGTTATCTTGTATCATGGGAAGTATTTGACCAGTACTTGTGTTTCCCTCACTCACTGAAATATCCAAATTATTGGCATCGTCTGTGCCGTTCACAGGGTCAGACCAGATCATGGGGCATAGATAGGGCAAGGAAGGACCAGTGAAAACAACATCAGTTGTTCCTTATACCCTTTCACCCATGTCCTTAAATATGTAGGTCCATATTGTTTTACACCGGAAGTTAGTGATGGAAAGGGTAAAAGCACTCTCTGGCATCAGTTCTGTAATAGAAGATTGTAATGATAAGGATCTTTGCGAAGTCCCTCTCACAGTCTTTTTACCTTGTTTGCAATATTGTCCAGTACATTGACTTCTGCCCGTGTACATTAAGAATAACGATGAAAAATGTATAAATTAAACACCATAGTTGATATGCAGAAGTAACTACCTGTACGTTTCTTCATTTGAGTTGTACTATTTGTCAAGTTTATTTCCTGTTTGTGTAAATATTAAATGTCCTTTTGATTTTTGAACTGAAGACTGGAGGGTTCTTGATGCGAGCAAAAAACCATCACTGATTAGACTGCAGTTCTTGTCATGATACTACACAAATTCCATGTGTAATGAGGCGTTGATAAACAAATGACTTGTTCTTTTGGAAGTCTCGCCCGTTTGCTCTGACTTTCACAAAGAAAACATGTATATAGCTGCTCTGAAATGTACAATTGTGTTATTCAGACACATTTCAGAACCACTCAGCAGGGTTGCATTGGGTAATGGAACAAGCCAGAGTTTGCTGATTAACATTTCTTGTCGAACACCCAAATTGACCAGGTGGTTCTCAGGTACCTAGTGCCCGCAGCTGTAGGCCAACTGCTTGTACGTTGCAGTATATGGTATGACAAACCACACCTTCACTGACTATGCCTAGGCAGTATATGTTGGAAGACCAGTGAAGTGAAAGCCTGCAAAAATGGCTTAGCCAAATTACACACAAATAAATCCTCAAACTTGTTGCCAGTTGATATGTTTGAAGACAAAAAAAATTCCATTTATAGATGAAAATGTAAAATATGGCTAGTGAAACATTTGAAAGCATCAAAACATACCCATATCAGTCTCATATTACCAACCTCACCTCCTGAAGTCTGTTTCAGAGTTTCACTATCAGAGGCCTGATCACCATCGATACTTGAAACCAGATCTGTCAGAATTGCTTCTAGACGTGGAAATCTGAGTGTTCTAAAGATATAAATATGACAGCAAGTTTTTGACATCAGCAACTCAACAGCAGTTGTAGCACCTCATCTAGAGAATCCCTGAACACTGCTTGAACTCTGCGGTGAAAAACGCGGAATATGAACATGATGTGAACCATACACTGCTGTTGGTGGCTGATGGTTTCTCTTGTTGTACTTTTCTCAACTTTTGTCACTTTGTTTTTTCCATTATTTTCTTTGATTTTTCATTTCCTGTAAAGCAAAGACTCAAGAAAATTAAACTATTGATTCAAGTTTTCCTGTTCAGCCTTTTGACTTCAATAAACCCAGTTGTGTAGTAGGATAAGTAGAAAGTACTTTTGACACTTAACTGTTTTCAAAACAAACTCGGCCCCTTCAAGTATTTCGCCAGGGAGTTTGTCTGCTGTGTGCAACAACACTGAATGAACCTTGGCAATGAAATCAATCAATGTTACAAAGAAACTTCAGTACAATGTGTGTGCCAACAAAGTTATGGAGTGGTACTTGTCAATCCTCGGCACAGTACAAATGTGATATTCACCTATATATGCAGTTCACCTTGTATACCAGATTATCATCAGTGACAGGCATCTTCAATGATGTGTGGGATAACATGAAATGTCATGGAGTGTGTGTAACCATTCTGTGGGGTTTGTGACTATTTGCTACACTGTTAAGCAAAATGACACTGTTTTCCAGCAATTTTGGGCAGTCTGCACATGATTTCAAACTTTCAGTCAAATTCAAGAATTTTGATATAATTTTATCCATTGAAAGATATTCATGAATTGATTTTCTATGCAAGTTTGTCAATACAAAATGTTACGGAAAATTCGCAAAAGTTCTATTTATATTGGCTCTGAATCTTCGATGGGACATGGAAAGCAAACTTTGCCTGCTGCAAAAAACAATTTCAAACAAGGCAACACACGCTACAAGATTTCCTGCTCCGATTACCGTAGAGGGCGCCACCATGCTAAAAATCATACGTCATATTTCGGCATAGTAGATTGCATTTTATTTTAGTTAGCATATAGTTAGGAATTAACTGAACTCATATGAACTCTACGTTATGAACTCTGAACTCTGACCGGACATATAAACTTAGCGGGGAGGAATGTAGTATATTCACCCTATATACATTAACAAGTGGTAAGTGATGGAAGCCACCAGGATGAGACACTATCTCTAGTATCCAATAGTAACCAATGACGTGTAGTGTACTTATGAGATTATGTTAATAAAGTAGAATTCTAGTCAATGGCTAAAAAAAAAGGTACATGTACAAGTATGTACTTGTAAACTTCGCTATGATCAGTCTGCGCAAGTTTCCATGTCATAGAATGGCTCTATACAGGGAATACGTTGAGTGTCATCCGCTTACGCGTTCTGTGTCTGCGACTCTATATGAGCCATTGCACAGTCACCTGTGGTCTATTCCGCTCTGCGCCCCATAGACGTGTGTACATATGCATGAGAAGAAGAAAGTCAGGAAACCAAATGGCTATGTCGTATATGGATTATGCCACCATGTCATCTTCGAAGTTCGATTTTACTGTGAAAATTAACAAGTTCATCTATCATGTAACCGTCGATCGTTCCCTATCATTCTCAGAATCCATACCTGATACTTAATTTGCTCCAAAAACGCTCGTTTCGCGTGATTTTCGGCCAAATTCGATGTACACATTGCTATAACAAAAGCGTGAGCAACATTCTGGTCACCTCACAGTGAACGTTGTCGTTGGGCACCTGCACTTTCACTGACGTTGGCGCCGCGTACCCATGAGGGGTGACTGGAATGTTGCTCACGCTCCAGCAGTGGGTCCATATGCGTTAATAACGTACAAGTCAAAACCAGCACGTAAAAGTCAGAAATTCCGTCCGGAAACACTACAGCTATGGACCCACAGCTACTCACGCTCAATGTTTTGGCCAGGTTGTTTTTGTTGTTGTAAGTGAGATCCCTCCTTTAGATAGAAGCACCCTCAGTCGAGGTAATGTTGTTCTGGTCGTCTATGGCTCGTGTACGCAGAACATGGCAATCAAAAATAAAACGTCTAGAGATTAGTTCAATTGAAAAAATTAGATTAATCCGGTGCAATGGAAAGCAGGCAGAGGCATCAAGAAGCAACTGTAACATTTCAATGGGTGAGTCACGGAAACGAGCAATGGACGAGGATACATTATAGTTAATCATGGTGTCCCATATATGCTGGAAATGTTTGTGACGCAGGTGAGCGCTGGCAGAACAAAGGCATAAGAAGTGCAGTCTATCTTCAGGGCCATCTGAGCATAGCCTACAGTTGGGTTCACCTTGTTTTGATTAAATCTTGCTTTGTTCGCTTGGAGCATATAACAACCAGTTAAGAGCTTCACTTTAACACTAGCACGTTCTACATCACGGGGATCAGAATTGACTGTGGACCAGACATGGTGAGGCTTGTTCGGGCTACAAATATCAAGGTTGATGAACCTACATGAAGATTTCTCTGTGGCTTCTTGGGTGATTTTTGCATGCCAGAATTCGTCTATATGTTTCCTCAGGAGCTCTTTTCCTTTATATCTTGTGGGTGGATTTTGTAGTAACGAGATGAAACTGGGAAAGTTGTATTTTATGAGAAGTTCATTGACACTGACAAACCAACTCTTGCTCTTTGAATCTTTCATGGCATACTGTCGTAACGCGAGATTATGTTCGATAGAGTTCTTCAGGCGGCAAATATTTAGGAAAAGAGAGATCATAGCCTTATGAAGTACAGCTTCAATTTTCTGCGCACCAATGAGTAACAGGGCTATGGAATCGGGACATCTGTCAGGTAGATGCTGTAGCTGCTTTAAGATCTTCTTCTGATAGTTTTCAAGTGAAAGTAAATCTTGCTTCTTGACTTTAATAACCTCCAAACCATACATTAATCTAGGGATAACAAAAACATTCCAGATATTTGTTGAAATTATTGGATTCAAGCCATTTTTACCGTGTAGACCAGCTTCTAGTAGTTGGTAAATGGTTCTTCGTGCAAGCTGAATGTTTTGATCGATATTATGCTTTCCGTCGCTTGTCCTAATAACACCAAGATGAACAGCTGCATCACATGGTAGGATATTTGCACCATTGACTGTAGGATAATTTTGTGCTGAGCTTGGAGTGTTATTACTGAAACGAGATATGTAAGCGCTCTTTGTGGTATTGATCTTTTGTCTTTTCTTGTTCACACAATCTTCCACAATTTGGACCATTGCCCTCATTTCATATGGATTTGAAGAAAGAAGTGCTACATCATCTGCACAGGTAGGGCTGCCAAGGTAAACATGACCGATGCGGAGACCGAAGTTAGACTTCTGAATGGCTTCTAATGTGCTATTCGTGTAGACTTTGAATAATTCAGCAGAGAGAGTGCTACCTTGTCTAGTTCCTTGTTTAAGATGAATAATGTTCGAGATTTTGCTATTCCATTTTATGCTTGAGCTCTGCTCAGAGTACTGTTCTGCGATGATATTCCAAAGATGACCTTGAATTCCAGGTGTCTTCCATTGTTCCAAACTCGGCCGAAACGCGACTTACCCGGTTTGATGCAGTGCAGAGTTCGGCTATTCCCCATAAGCTGTTTCTTTTTTCTTGACACTTTTACAAAAGTGTTGGTTCATATGTTTAACAAGTGCTGTCACCATGCTGTTTCTTTAGAAAAGAAACTTAGGCCCTAAGCTTTTGAAAAAATGCTGACTCGACAGTTTCGCAGGCGCTTTGATAAATGTTATCATTATGCGCCTTCATTGGTTGATCTGCAACCCAATTTTTTCTTCATAAATCTGAAATTCATTTGTTAAGGATTGTTCCCGAAATCTACAACTGAAAGGAACGTCAATGTAGTGCTTCTACGTTTCACAAGAGATGTCAGCTTACGATCTGCAACGCACAGCAAACGGGACACCTCGATGGGTGGGTATAGCGCCATCTAGTGTTCGTAACCTAGGCTCGGGTTTGGGCAATGTAGATATTCTTTTTTACATAAGATAGGTAACGTAAGTTGGATCAAAATCCTAATATTAAATATTTGATAGTGTTTCCTGAAGTAAATTACTCTTGGAAACAAAACTAATCAATAGCGCTGCAATCAAAGGTAAAACATTTAGTCTGTTCGTGTACGAGGTAAATGGTGTCACGACTTTGCTACATGTAGCAGACGAAATAAAGTGTACATTCTGCATGTAGCGCGTGCTCCTAATGCTGGTCAGTATGATACGAACAGGCTCGGCATTGCCAATTTAAACATTCAGGGAAGAAATTACCCAGTTTCGCTGCTCACTACCACTATATGTAATGATGGTATACTCGGGGCAACAGCTGAGATAGCGGCACGGATCAGCGAGGACAAGCAGACTACTGAGAGTATGTCGACCTCTTGACGTCGCCCGAAATTTGTGTAGTTGTGCAGCGGCCATGTATTCCGAGCACGATCTTTTGCAGAAGCGACCCCACGTAAAAACGACTGTAGAGGTGAGGGTGTTTGCCATACTTGAACGCAAGGTGTGGACTGATGCTGAAAGGAATAACTATTATAAGGCCAAAAAAAAAAAAAAGAAATGTTTCTGGTCAGGTTTTTCTTTAAAAAATGGTGCGGCGACGCGCATTTTATTTTATTTTATTTTATTTTATTTTCCCTCAAGGGAGGGAGGAGGGTCAGTTTTATAGTTTTATCAATATAGTCACATATATACTATTCATGCAGTCACTGATCATGCCCCCCAAAGAATTTTCTCTTTCTCTTCAGCCATTTTGGTTTGGTGTCAGCCACGGCTGCCGGCCACAAACAGAAAAAAAAACGGTGACGCGCTGTTGTTCAAGTGACGCGCGCGCTGACCAGAAACATTTCTTTTTCTTTTTTTGGCCTAATCTGACAATTCTCTGAAACAAAGTCGTATTGCAACACGAAACGAAACTGAACAAGCCTAGGCCAGAAATAGTCAAATGTTATGTTTCGTCCCACCATACACGGTTGGAAGTCGAATATTTGTTTCAGGCCTGGACAGCAAAAATATGATGCCAACAAAATTAAATATTCGTTGTCTTCATAATTGCGACGTACAAGGTAATTTACTTGCACTAAAGAGCATGACCCATTACCGTCCTTGTCATAAATTACCGTTATAATTGTTTATCTCTTTAAGTTGCAATAGTCGAATTACATTCTTTTTTTCCCATTGTCCAGAAGCATGCTGTAATAGAGACCTCAATTTGTAAAATAACGAGTGCAATACATACAGTGGTCAGCAGAAGCACACGTGATGTATTTCGACAAGCCTGCTTCAAGAAATTACAGGTTGGTTGGGAGTGACGCTTTCAACTCTTTGTTTATGCATAATATTTGTAAACGTACCATATGAAAAACAACGTAGAAAATACAGAAGACGATAGTTTTTGTAGACCTGAATACGTATGATATAGGCCTATATACATTAAACCATGGAGGTAGTAGTCTCTACTACCTCCATGATTAAACTAAATCTTCAAAATTGTGTAATAAAAATTGCCATATGTGGAAAACATTCCAGAGTTGTAATAAAGCTGAACGTGCAAAGAGTTTGATGGTGAACAGACAAACGTGTCGGAGGCCAGAGTAACCATCCAACACTCAACAGGTACTTTACTACTAATATTACCAATTCTGACCTCTAGTGTTATATTCTAAGGGACAATTATGCTTTATTTGTAATGTCGACAGCAAAATTTCTCAAATTATATGGACATTATCTTTTTTCAGTTTGAAAACACCATGATAAGTTGTTTCCTTAACATGAACCATGCAAAAAGAGCATTTGGCAGCGCTACAAGTGGAAATGCAAATACTTTGGCATAGAAGGTACATGGTAAAATATTATACTGTTATTAAAATGGCAGTGTGAAATATAGCAACTTGCTTCTTTGCAGGTTTCAGATGTGCATGAAATGTCCAATGAGATAAGAAGTAGATTGGAATGGATAGCTTGTCAAAGAATGGGATACCTTGTACCACAAGACAAGCAGAATAAGGTAGCTAACCTATCTGTATAAACTTATGGTTTGGGTGTTCTCCTATATACAAGCCAGACCCAATAGCATTTCTTGAGACAAAGATAAATGGTTTACTGAAATAACTGCTGAGGACAAATGTAGCATTTCAAAGTTTACAGGATACACAGTAGTGAAAACAAATCTCACTGCGAGTATATTGATAAATGATAAAGTGAAATAAACACAATCGAATCCTAGGGAGAAACATATATCAAAAACCACACAATGCTGGTAATACTAAACAACTGAAAAAACCAGTGTATTTATGATTTCCGTTTATTTATGATTTCCAATATATCTTTCTTCAGATTCCAATATTACATATCTTACCCATGTTATGCTCCTCAGCCAATTACTTTAGATCGATAGTATTGCATGCAACACAGCTGCAAAATTGTTTAAATGCAAAACTACTTGGAAAACTCATTCCAAAAATGTTATCAAAAAGTAAAATCATCTCCCACTGGCTGTAGGCTGCATCAGATGGCACCATTATACACATGTCTACAATTTTAAACATGACATTCAGACTGGGTATCTGGAACTTCCATCAGTATTGCAGAAGAGGCAAATGGAGATGGAACCTTCTCTACTATTATGATTTGTAAAGGCTGAAAAAGTGTCAGTCCTAAGCTGGCAACTACAATACACGTATAAAACAGTAAAGGGAGGAATATCCGATTTTAAGACATATGTCCTGAGGAGCAGCCTTTAATTCTTACATGTTTGCTTGGGCATATTTTGGTTGACTTAGGAATGGAAAAATTATCAACCATCAGCTCAGGAAGAACCATTACAGTTGGTACCAGATGTACAAAGGGTTCTTGGTACTGAGATAAATGTACACCAATCACATATGGTGAGTAACATTATATCTGTATGGAGCTAACACAAAAACACACAAAAAAATGAAAATAAAAGCAAACAAAGGAAAGTGTAATTAGAAGCTTTTTACGGCAAGCAAGCTTACTTTCAAGTGGCTAAATAACATTAATTGAAAATATTAGCATATTTGGCGGGAAATAATAATGGAGTGGAGCAAGATGATTATTTACGTTATTGGCCCGTTATTGCTCCATCCATTGATTGTCTGAAAGCGCAAGTTTCATACTTGATTACTGTAATGACATCCCATAAATAATTCTCTCTGCTCTACACAAGTGTAATTTCCTCTGAAGTCTGTCACGCTGTGATATTCATATTTCTCAACAATCATAGCGAATGACAGTTTAGTGGTGTCACATTTCAAAGCAATGTCAACCTATATTTCCCTTTAAAAGAATACAGATCAGAAAATCCTTGAACTTGAAAAGGACTTCAACATCTTCACTGATGAGGAAATGGAGGAGATTGACTCATTGCTTTCACCAGATTGTGATGCTGTGCTTGATAACAGTAATCCCAGGGCTGATAAAGAATTCCCATCACAGCATGACTCTTCAGATGCTTTCAATGTTCAGACAAATTTGCTGGCACAAGATTGGTCAGCTTATACTGAAGAAGTTAATCCTTCACAGTGCCTTGAACGAGGAAGCCAGAAAACAGCTGTGGATGTCACTCTGGTTAGTATATAAGCCCTCAGAGATAGGTACATTTCCACTGCAGTCTATCAAAGTGAATTTATTTCCATCTTACATCTGTCAGCATTTGATATTTATGATAAGATGAACAGTCTCCCTACTGACAGATTGTACATAGATTTCATTATCCAAATTCCCTACATCCCTGTGTCATAACAGTGTTAGTGTCATTGTTAGATTCAATGAATGTTAATATGACATGGAACAGCTGACATTAGGTGATAATTGACACACATTTCACGGGCATGGGGATTTTACAGTATAGTGAGGTATGATCTGTCTAATATGTATGATAAATATTCACTCCTAATGCCCCTGTGTTTGAAACTTCCAATCAAATGTTTGAATTAAGGTGGCACAGCAGGTAGTTATAGTATTTGAAGTTGTTATATCAATATTGTGGCATTGATGTCACATGCCATATGCTTGCTCCCTTTGCTAAGTGCTTTGCAGTGCCTCCAATTTTCACAATCATATGTTCTTAAATGTCACAAAGACTTAAATGGTTCAACTACTGTGTGGATAACCAATGGTCAAAGTTACCAGAATGGAGCAATGTGGGCATGGTTGTATGGGATTGAAGTTTACATCATGTGGTATTGAGTCTATCACATAAAAGGAAGATCTGAATTATGCTATTGATGAAAAGTCCTTGTTCTCAATCATGACATATAGGTGGCCCATCAGACTGTGGGAGGGTCATGGTCAAACAGCAAGAATTGCTGAAAAATTTGCACCCATGCTGCTTTCTAAAACAAAAAAACATATGGAAGTTGATTCTTGCTGTACAAATTTTGCAGCAAAAAAAAAGTTCAAATTTTGGGAAAAAATTATCACATTCTTGAATAGGTAATTTGCATGTCAGCATTTTAACCAACTTCCCACTAATGGTCCATCTGTGAATACAGCTGAGAGTAGAACTCTATTTTAATATCTCATCCCACTGCTGTCACTTACTACATTAATAATTACATTAATAATAGAAGGTCTTTTCATTTTAACAGATTTTGGAATACTCAAGTATATTGCGTTTATCAATCCAATAATTGCTAATGTAACCCTTCCTTTAAAATGTTTTACAGAGCCAACCAGATGCAGTAGACAATGACTGGTTTGAAGAAATACTTCTGGACTCTGATTGGCCAGCAGGAAATTGACAGGATTATTTTAGAGAGAGTTTCTCCATGGACAGTGTTGGATTGATCGCCTCAAAGATGATTGACATTGACTGCATATCCACAAAAGATTCATTCTCACAAATTGTGTCTGTACACGTATAACACAAGAAAGTTTAAGTTGCTGCATCATTTATAGGCTGCAAAATCCATTTCAAAGTGTTTTGATGGTTTCTGGATAATTTCATTAATGCCTGATGAACAGTGCAATGAATCCCGTAGAGATTTACCTAATGTGATCATAAAAGCTTGTGGAAATGAAAAATGTAAGCCAACACGTGTGTGGATATCAAAAGGATAAACTAGCAAATATGTGGTGTACATGTTATAGACTGAACAGTGTGACTTATACAAAGACTCAATACAAACAAATTAGATTTTAGTTAACAACATACAAAAGAAACTCGTATAAATAATATATATATATATATATATATATATATATATATATATAATCAGTAACAATATAGTGGCTCTGACACGGCATTCTCCCAAGGGCAGTTAAAGAGTAGTGGCTATCGATAGTTTGCAAGTTGACATTCATTGACACAGAATATTGATATTGACATCGATATGCAAATAAGCCAATAGGCTATCAGCAATGGTTATACTCTAGAATGAAAAGGATGCCATATCTCCTATAGAAAATGGAAGTAAACATGTATAGACTTAGTACAGCTGAAAGATCACTGGATGGCAGTACAAGCGAGTATTTATTTGAGAATTTGTGCACATGGTTTTGCTTCCACTGTGATGGGTGGTCCATTCAAATTCCAAATTTAAAATGTTGTAATGAAGAAAACTGAAGTGTGGCAAATATTAAAGCTGTTTCTTTCTCTGTCAATTTGTTTGTTTCATTTCAGCTCCCATTTGTTGGATGTATGCCTAGCATGGGGAGCTATTTGAATCAGTGGTATGTATGTATGTATGTGTGTATGTATGTTATGATGTATGCATATGTATGTATGTATATATGCATGTATGTATATGTGTATGTATAATGTATGTATGTATACATGTGTATGTATTTGTGTATGTCTGTATTCATGCATGTTTACACACATGTGTGTCTGTCTGTCTGTCTGTCTGTCTGTCTGTATATATACATAATAGAAATTAGAAGAGAGCACCTTTACCCTACTCTCTAAGTGTAGTGTAAAGTTTGCACATTCAATAGTTTGAGCATTATTGATCTCAAAACTTCTCTGAAGTTACTCACTGGATAGCTTTGGAATCAATTTTTGGTTCTTGTTAATGATGCTGACCTCGTTCCATTTCGTTAAAGTTCTGATGAAATTCTGCATATGATTTTTCTTGATTTTTGTTGTCTTTTTTGTTGGTTTTGAGTTTTTTTGGCCCCTATTGTGATTGTTGATTAAAATATTACTTAAAATGTACTGGTCATATAGCTTAACAACTTGTCAGATAAAACCTTTATCGATTGCTAAATGCTTATTTCACGCTGTTATTTCAAACCAGATGGTATTTGTGACAATTTAGCACTTCTAGAAAATCAGTTAGTTAAATTACATAGTATGTATACAGATAGTTACTTCATTATTGGAGGCGACTTTAGCGCAAGAACTGGGTCTGAGAAAGATTTTATTCTTGATGATTCCATTGACCATTTGCCTTTTGACGATTCAGTGTACAAACCATCCCACTTCCAACTCCATAGAAATTCAAAAGACCAAGTTGTCAATGAACCTGGCCAACATTTGCTGAACATTTGCAAAAATTTTGATTTGCATATTGTTAATGGCAGAACGGCCAATGACAATCCAGGAAATATAACATGTGTTACTGTAAAGGGTTATAGCATTGTTGATTACGTAATTAGCTCTGCGCAATTGTTTTTTGGGGTTTTTTTTGAATAACTTTGAGGTTCTGTCCAGAATAGATTCAGATCACTTTCCCATTGTGTGTCAACTAGAATGTTTAAAGGTAAAAAGTAACCGTACAAAGAAGTGTACTGATGGCATTTCCAGCGGTGTCCGTTTTCTCATGTCCGATAAATGTAAAACATCCTTCAAGTATAATCTCAATTCTGCACCAGTGTTACAGATCTTTGAAGATTTACAGCAGAACATTGAGAACACGTCCTATGTAATTTCTAAATTAAATCATTAAATAAATTAAATTCCACTGTAGAATCATTAAATCACTATAAGGTTGCTAGAAATCATTTTAAACAGACATGTAAACTTTCAATGAAACGCTTTCAGGACTCTCTTTGAAAAAGGATTCATGAGGCTACTATTAATAATTCTAGTGATTTTTGGCCAATTTTGATATCTTTATTGAAATGTAAAGGCAATAGTGCCGACCAGATCAATATTCAGTCATGGTACAGTTATTTCAGTGAATTGTATAGGGAATGTAATGATATAGAATCATGAGACTTGGATTTTCTGACAACTGTACAAGAAGCCATAGATCAGTTTATCAGTGAAAATAATGATACTTACCATTATGGTGTTGATTAATGATACTGACGACACTAGCAGTATTCTGAATGATCCCATCTCTGATATTGAAGTGTTACAGTGCTTGAAAAAGTTTAAGACAGGCAAAGCGCCAGGTTCAGATGGAATCCCAAATGAATTTTATCAATATGCTTCAGAAATAATACTTCCTGTACTCGTAGAACTTTTTAACTACATTTTTAGCTCTGGTATATTTCCTTCAGAATGGTCTGTTGCTATTGTAATCCCCCTCCTCAAAAAGGGGGATAAAAGTGATATGAATAATTATAGGGTATTTCCCTATTAAACTCACTGGGTAAAATTTTTACAGCCATTTTAAATGAAAGACTCACTAAGTGGTCTAACACAACAAATGTTATTTCAGACTGTCAAGCCGGTTTTAGAAAGAATCACAGTACTGTAGATAATGTTTTTGTTTTACATGCTATAATTTAAAAGTATTTAAGTATCAGACGTGGTAAGTTTTACGGTTTATTCGTAGATTTTTCAACGGCATTTGATAGAGTGAACCACTCACTTTTATTGTACAAACTGATGACTCTGAGTGTCAAGGGAAGTATGTTCAATATTCTTCTTTCCATGTACAATAACATTAAGTCTTGTGTCAGAGCTGGCACTTTAACTTCAGAATATTTTAATTGTCCAGCTGGTGTACGACAGGGGTGCGATTCTTAGCCCTTAATTGTTCAGCCTATTCATCGAAGAATTAAACTCCATGTTTATGGAGTCAGGTCAAATGGGCATTCAGTTAACTCAAGATATTTTCGATCTTTTCTCCTTACTGTATGCAGACGATATTGTATTTTTTTCTGATTCTGTACGAAACTTACAGTTCTTAATTGACATTCTTCATAAATATTGTATCAAATGGCGCATGAACGTTAACTTGGAAATGACAAAAATTGTTATTTTTCGCAAAGGTGGCCATAAAGCTGGTTGGAAAAAATGGCATTTTGGGAATACAGAAATCGATATTTTATCGTATTACAAATATCTTGGTCTTCTACTCTCTACACGTAACACCTGGTCTAAAGCTGTACATACATTTGCCAACCGAGCTAACAAGGCACTGAATTTATTGTCAGTGGCCAGGTGGAAACTGGAATACATTTCATTTGAATGTCATTTTAAGTTATTTGATGCTATGGTCTTACCAATTCTTTGTTATGGATCAGAGATATGCGATTTGGGGATTTCAATTTTACGACATCATTGAAAAAGTTCAACGATCATGGTGTAAAAAGCTATTGGGTGTACCTAATAGTACAGCAAATGAAGCTGTAGTTGGAGAATGTAGGCGTTTGCCAGTCTTTTTTCACACCTTAAAACGATGTATCCGTTACTGGGTAAAACTCACTGAAATGCCACAAGGGAGACTCTCTAGGCAAGCGTATTTAATGCTGTGCAATCTTGACCGTTTAGGTCGACACACATGTTTTTTTATTTATTTATTTATTTATTTATTTATTTATTTATTTATTTATTTATTTATTTATTTATTTATTTATTCATCTTTATACTGGTTAGCTCTCTCAGTAAAAAATGTACTGATTTCCAGGGAGGACCAGTGTAAAATAAAATAAAACATTGTAATAAATAAAACTTAAATAACAATAAAGGGAATAAAAAGCAATGTACATAACAAGGTTGACAAAGTAAAAAACACGTGGCAACAAAAAGACAACAATATACCAAATGTATACAATACTGCAAAACCTACACATAATCGCACTGGAGGATATTTCTTAAGCATTTGTTTAAATTGGCGTACAGAGGTGATATCATGAAAAACAGCAGGTAAATTGTTAAAATAATTTATTGCACGATAAATAAAGGAATTACGTGCTGTAGTTGTTCTATAAGAGGGAAGAATATATCTGTGAGAATTTCTTGTCTGATAACGATGTGTTGATTTATAGCAATCGAAAAGGGTTTCTAAGTATGGAGGAACAATGTCCCCTTGATTAGAATTTAAACATTTAAACATCATGTGACACACATGGCCTCGACGTCTCGACTCAATGGTATTCCAGTCCAAAGTAGCCAATAGCTGTGGCCCATCTTTAACAAAATGATGTCCGTTTCTTGCAAAATCATTCAGAATAATACGGGCTGCTCTATGCTGAAGTGATTGTAACCTATCAATATCAGTTTTGTTTGCCCCGTCCCAAATAATATCATAGTAATCAAACAATGGTTGAATTAAAGCGTTGTACATCAAAGTGCAAGTTTTAGTATCGACATTCGGTCTGATACGACGTAACACACCGAGACGTGCAGATATCTTTTTGTTCAACAATGACAAATGAACGTTCCAGTTAAGAAATTCGTCGAAAAAGACCCATATTTAAAGCATTCCACCAGTTCAATAATTAATTACCTGATTATACATTGTTATAAAAGGTGAACCAGCTTTTTTGATATTGTTATGTGAACCAAATAGCATCCATTGTGTTTTCTGAACATTAAGTGTCAATTTATTCATATCTAGCCATTTTTCAACTTTTCCTAATTCAAAAGTGAGAATGTTATTGATCTCACTGACTGAATCACCAGAAGCTATAATGGCAGTGTCGTCGGCATACAAAGCAATTTTACTTTTTGTTATTATAGATGGCAGATCGTTAATATAAATTATGAATAACAAAGGGCCCAGTATTGAGCCCTGGGGTACCCCATAAGGAAGAATTCCTTGTCAGAAAGCTGGCCACTTAGCAAGACCTGTTGAGAACGGTCTGAGAGATAATTCTGAAACCAATCTAATGCATTATTATTGGCACCGATGCGTTTCAATTTGTTGAGTAAGATATCGTGATGAACTGTATCAAAAGCTTTTTTGAGATCGAGGAAAACAATACCTGTAAGTTTCTTCATATCAATATTGGCATAGATATGATTTGTAACATCGATCAAGGTGGTCGAAGTACTATGTTTTGAGCGAAAACCAGACTGGTTTTCATTCTAAATACCATTACCACGTAAATAGCTGTATAACTGGTCATGAATAGCCCTTTCGAAAATTTTGCAAACTACTGGAAGCACAGATATTGGTCTATAATTGTTGGGGTCAGTATTGTCACCAGTCTTGAAAAGCGGGGTAACTTTTGCAGTTTTCCAATCAGCTGGTATTCTATTTGTTGACAAAGATAAATTGAACAACGTAGGCAATATGGTTCAGCTAACACACTGGCACCCACTTTGAAAATCTAGTATGAGTGTTATCCAATCCTGATGATTTGTTTGTTTGAAGGTTACATAACTGATTTCTAACAAAGTCAACAGAAAAGTTTGTAAATGAGAAACTATAGTTTGTATGTTGTCATAACATGACATGTGGGGAATGTGTGATTTTTCTGCAACATTAAATTTCTTTGCAAGTAAATTTCCAATGGAGGTAAAGAAACGATTTAGACTGTTTGCATTATCGATGGGCAACGTCACTTAAACATATTCTATTTTCGTATGGATTTGGCCATGTATGGATATCTCAAGAGATAGGTGACAAACAGTTGTTCTTTTTAATATTTGAAACACGAATTGCAGATATTTTGAAACAGCAATGGAAAGGTTACGGTTCATCGAAAAGCAAACTACGTACTTATTCACAGTTCAAGTCTCTCCTTGAACCTGAAATGTATCTTTATTCAAATTGTACACGAAATGTTAGACAGGTATTTGCTTGTTTTCGATGTTCTGTTCTTCCTCTAGCGATAGAGGAAGGCATCAGAACATATGTTTCAGCAAGGCATTGTAAGGTATGCTCTGGTAAATATGTAGAAGATGAGTATCATTTTCTACTTGTGTGTCCTGTATATGCGAATTTGAGAAAGCAATATTTTTGCTGTTAGCCTTCAAATTCTGCTACTAAGGTATATAGGGATAACTGAATGCCTATTAGATCAAACGGAGATGAAATTTGCTTTAAGGTAGTATACGCCTCGAAAGTGAAAGACTAAAACTTTTGCTCAAACTTCCCTCAAAGAATACTTCAACCATTCTCTTTCAAAATCAAAATTCAAAATCGGGGTCACCTCGCAAATTTTGGTACTACAGAAACAAATTACCGAAGATTTGCCGAGATTTGAAATTCAAAATGGACGCCATCCCTGTGTTAACTCTACGTATACAAATAAAATTTTCGATTTTCGAAAACTAAGCCAGGTGAATCGTTTTCTTACGCCAAGAGCTTCAAAATGAGCCCGCACAAGTAGTAGATCAGAAAAGAATTGTAAGAGTTTGAGAGTGCGAATATCTGTCCCTTAATATCTGTCCCTTCTGTACCTTAAAGGGATATAGTCGTCGGAACTGCGCCGGTGCAAGTTTCTTGTTTACAAACAATGTATTTCGTGCACGATATCAAGATGCACCTCATCATCATAGCGGCAACATTTAAATTATACGATGATAGATTGTGACAGACATGTTTTAACAGTCATCAATCACCATTGTGCCTTGGATACTTTGTTGCCATGGGTCGTATGGGTCCCATACGACCTTTGAGTGCAGTTCCGACGACTACATCCCTTTAATACACTTATGTTAATTTTTGGTACCAATAATTTTATCTTTTAGTTAAACCAATCTCTTCGAAGTACTTATCACGTAGCTATCAAATGTGTAATATGTTTTCCTTTGGGTGACTTAAACGGATACAGTCGTCGGAACTGCGCTCAAAGATCTATGGGACCCATACAACCAATGTAAACACTGTATCCAAGGTACGATGGTGATTGACGAAAATTTAAACGTGTGTCGTAATCTACATTGTATAATTTAAATGTTGCAGCACAGGCGCAGTTCGGACGACTGTTTCCCTTTAATACAGGCTTGCTCATGAATGTAAATATATGTTTATATAAAGTTTTTCTCTGAAACTGTATAGCTGATAGCTGTCAAATGTAGTTTGCATGTGCCTAAGCATAACTTGGTTCAGATTTTATTAAATGATGGTGAAATTCATACTTTTTTAAAGTTTCAGAGCCAAATCGATAATTTTCGGCCTGATAACTTTCAAATTTGGAACAATATTTCGGATCTAATGAGAGCACAGTATTATTGACGCTATTTCTTTAATTTTCCCCATACGTGGTTTAAAATATTTAAAGTATTTACCAATAAACACTGCCCTCGAAAACTAGTGCACAGATTTCGAAACCTCACGAAAAATATCCTGAGAAAATATTCGGTTCCATTGTTTTCCGTTTGGCAAACGATGTATGGTATATGAGGATAAAGAGACAATATTACATTATTTCAATTCATTTTCTCTTTAAAAAAGTATGAGACATGACATTTGGCTGTAGAGAGACCATATTTCATTTGATTTTAACTCCCCACTTGAAATAAACCATACTCTGATTTCAACAGATTATTCACCGGTGACATCACTCGAGAACATTGTGCTTTTAAATAATTCATCAAATCATTATTTTACATTCATTAAACATAAGCCATCCCTTTGTGTGTACATCTGCAGATCCTACACCCCATGTACGTTTAGATTAAGCCCACACGAAACACTGAAGGAATGGGTCATACATTCACCGTCGCATCGCCCAGCATACTTCCTATGTATTTGTGGCAGAATCTTGCAATTATAGGAAGGCCTACTTGCTGATACAAGTTTCCCGTTTTTCTCACTATAAAAGTGTCTCTATACAATGTATGTCAAGCACGACAAGCCGACAAGGAAACTAACTTCGATTTAAGGTAGAACGCACCTCGGGGACAGACATTCGGACTCTTAAACTTTTACAATTCTCTTCTGATATACCACTGTGGGAGTTCATTTTAAAGCTTTTGGTGAAAGAAAACTTTTCACCGGTTTAGTTTTACGAAATTCGAAAAATTTTTATTTTTCTCCATAGTGTTAACACAGAGATGGCGGCCATTTTGAATTTCTAATATCGGTATAAATCTTGGGTAATTTGTTTCTCTAGTACCAAAATTTGCACGGTGACTCCCTATTTTTTAGTCTTGATTTTGAAAAAGAATGTTTGAAAGATTCCTTGAGGAAAGTTAGAGCAAGTCTTTCACTTTCGAGGTGCATACTACCTTAATTGTATAACAACCATGAAAGGTTCAATCGGGTCATAATCCGGTTATCTCAAACCTGTTTTCGTTTCAGATATCAGAATCTTCATGGAGCAAAACGATGACAGGTCCTGCCGGACATTGACGTCAGATTCAGGGATTCAGTCCCTTGGGAGTCAGGCCCTTGACCGTGATTCCCAGGATTGATAAAAATCTGAACACTGCCTATCACTGACATAATCACATTTGAAGATGTTATCTTTTAATAGCTGAATATGAATTCGTAGTGTTGAGAGATGAAAGGCGGGTCATCAATTTATAGAGTTTGAGAAAGCAAATAGTTCAGGTGTAAACACCTTTAAACATAGAGTACATGTATGTTTGAAAATGGGAACAAAGTGTTAGCTTTCTTTAAAAATCTGGACAATTGGGACTAAGGTAGCACAAACTCTTTTCCTTAATCGTCGAACAAGTTAGTGTGTTGGCATGACGACAAAAAATCGTGCGCGAAAATTTCAAACCCAACATGGACACGATTAATTTCAATGTTCAACGCGCATATGTAGGGATACACTGGACAAATTTTACTTGCTGTAAGGTGGATCTTCACCCATGCGCAGTGCAACCACGTTTCTGTAACTCTGTTTACTTGCGTATAGCAAGGAAAGAAAGCTGCTGAAGTGCAGCGTGCTCGGAAGGTTATATCTGATTGGTCGATTGTCACTATTCACAGAAACTTAGGGAGTCTATCTGTGTTATTCAATTATAACGGTCAGATTCAGCCAACCCATTGGATAACAGATTCCAAGACGCTGCACGTTAGCTCAAAGAAAGTGCCAGCAAACGAGTAGCATGCCATTAAAGGTAACAGTCACCTGTAATCTAAATATGTCCATATATGGTCAAAGGGGCGTTCCTTTGTATTCAAAATGCCCATGTGGGGGCGCTGTTTTTAAAAAGCGGCCACCCGCTAAAATCTGTGATTGGTTAGATTTCCTCTTTTCTATGGTAACTGCGGCAAAATTGGAACAGGTGACAGTATACCTTTAATATTTTTAAACATTTAACAAAAGACTTGCCATAGAATCCAATATTTTGAAAATGTATTGAATAGTGCTGACACCATTGAAGGTTTCAAGGATAGAATTACCAATATTATTTCCTGCAAAAATAAAAGCTGACTCGGCAGAGTTTCTAAATAACTTTGATAAATATATTACAGTGTATCTTCGATGCTTGGTCGACAGACCGTCTGTTTCTTCATACATGTAAAGGTCATTTGGAAAGGAAAACTAGAAATCTACGCTGGAAGGAAATTACCGTCCTTCAGTCTTAAATTATTGGTTTTCTATATCCATTTATGACTGAAGTTTATCATAAAGTAATATCCGCTGCATTTCTGTATTATCACAGAAAGTCGAATTGGAAGATTAATATTTCTTATCATATTTTTTTTTATATTTGTTTATTAACTGTCAACGACAGGCAATTGTAAAATAAATGACAAAACTGGCTTTTGCGCAGTCACCCGTATTCGAATTCAGGTGTTGCATCAGATACAAAAAACGAACCAATGTACTGGCAGACTACAAATTGTCGTCCCCGCAAACTGTTCTTGATTTGACTACTCGCTGAGAAAGATAGATTTCATATTGTAACCCAGTCATTAGACTAGGGTGTTTTCACCGTTTCAATCATTTCTTTGTCTCCCCTCCTCCAATATGAAAAACGTAATATTATTTTCAGCGACTTCCCACTTCAGTCGATATGTGAAATTTTAGCTCCAACACTAGACTCGGTTCAAGTCGCTGATCGTGTAAAAACAAAATTATTTCAGCAATTCATGGCGCTTTTCTCTGTGGCCTCTCCGCTAGGCGACTGATGCCGTATGTTGTGGGTTCGAACCCGATTGAAAACTAGCCGTATTATTTGAAGTGGGATTCCGCGATTCTTCACGCTTATCTGAGATGAACACGCCGAGAGTAGATTTGCGCATGCGTGGAGTGAACGCGAAGGGTAGTAAATTCAATACATGTCCAATCGGATTCGAACTCAAAGCGTACGCAACGGCACCAAGTCACCTAGCGAAGATATAACAGTATTAAGTCTCTGCCGAAATCGAGCGAAATGACCCAGATAACGCCACTAGATAGCGGTCAGAAAAAAGCAACGCGGTTATGCTACTTTTCGCACTCACTAAACTAGTATTAATTCACAGACTTTGACCAAGTCTACACATAACCACTTTGTAAGAGTGGTTGCAATCTGTAAAGATAACGCCACATTAATGGCCATTAATATTCAATAAAATTTCAAAACAGACGGATTTAGTCGACTAGAAGCCAGAGATAATGGCATTTTAATGCCGTGGGAGTAGGAAATTTATCTCAAGTCGGACATAATTGAACAAAAATTGCAGACGAAAAATGTCATAGAAAATATAAAGTTTCCATTAAAAATGTTTATTCTGGAAACAGATTGATAAATAAATCAATTTTAAATGATTATGCTTAATTTTGCTTTGTTATGTAATCTTTTTAATTTCTACTGGTATTGACAATTGCGCATGGTTTGTTCTCAGTGCGCGATCTCGCGATAATTTGCATAATCCACATTAATTTGCAAATTTCAAACTCGCCGCACGTCGACAATGCCATTTTAACAAACACCGGCCCAGTTGTTCACAATTTGACATCTGTATAAACGATCAATTCTTGATGAGGATTGCGAAGTACTTTTGTTTCAAACCAAAAAGTCAAGACCGTAGACGGTAAGCTTAAATTGCTTGTTTCCTATTGTTTTTATTTTAAATCAGTAATGAGAGAGTAAGATCTTTATTTCAGTAGTATTAGGCCATCGGCCCAAAATACTTTACATATATTTATAACTGTACAAAAACTGACAGGAAAAGATAATATACAATATTACTCTTTTAAAAACTTTGCATATCACACAACTCTTTTCTCAATCTCATAGCATGAAATATATAAACAGCTGTTTAATTAGTAATGATGGCGTTTCTAATTTTTCATCTGTTGAGCAATTGATTGTATGTTATATGGAATACCATTGTGCGAAGTTCTAGCTGTTACACAACCGGTTGGAGTGTGACACTGTTCGCTGATTCATTGTTTTAAAATATCTGTCCGTACATTTATTCGCTGTGTATTTGTTTGAAGTACTTCTTCCTGTGTGTGTGTCTGTGTATATGCGTTTGTATTTACATGTATGTATGCATGTATGTATGCATGCATGTATGTATGTATGTATGTATGTATGTATGTATGTATGTATGTATGTATGTATGTATGTATGTATGTATGTATGTATGTATGTATGTATGTATGTATGTATGTATGTATAGGTAGGTAGGTAGATAGGTAAGTAGGTAAGTAAGTACGTAGGTGGGTAGGTAGGGAGGGAGGGAGGTAGGGAGGTAGGTAGGGATGTGGGTAGGTAGGGAGGTAGGTAGGTAGGGAGGGAGGGAGGGAGGGAGAGAGGGAGGGAGGGAGGGAGGTTGGGAGGTAGGTAGGGAGGGAGGGAGGTAGGGAGGGAGGGAGGTAGGTAGGTAGGTAGGTAGGTAGGTAGGTATGAGCCTCCAGTGACAACAATGACAATAAACTAAGAGAGACAGAAAGGTAAATTGTCCTTATTTCATCACGATTAATTCTCAAACATTCCTGCAACTTTCAAAACTTCAACAAAAGAGACAAGTTGAAAACGCTGTATCGACGGCGAATACGAATACAGACAAAGGTGCATGTTACGGCAACTTAGCTGCATTAGACACATGTGACACATATAATAAATGCTATAGTACGTGAACAGGTAAGATTTTCAATCACACCACCTAATCCCACTGGAATGTGTTCGCTTTGGATAAATTTTGTCTTACTGATTTCTGTCAATAGATGTTGATGTTTCTGTTAGATTGGGACCTCCTTTCACAAAACAACAAAACACAACATCTTTGAACAATGGAAACTAATTAACCCGGCTACCCTGCGGCAGACACAGACAAACGAAAATCCCTAGAAAGTTTAGAGTGGCCTGTCGATACAATGCTTATAGCTGCGGTTGGTTTTTTGGATGTTTGTTTTTTCTTGTTTGGTTGTAATTTACTTTTCATTTTGAGACGGCTGGTTTTTTTTTTTTCGTGTGATTTAAGTGTAATACGACTTCAGATTTCCTAAGATACAATATATGAAGTCATTTAATTGTTTTTGTTCATAGGCCCAAAGCTTTTGTTTAAGGAACCTTTAGCAGATCAACGGATCATTGATTTCTTATGCAAGGGCTCAATTCTCATTGTGTGGCGTATTGTCTGAGCAGCTACCTGTTTGCTGTATTGTTTCCGATTGAGAGGCAACCGTTTTCCTTTTACCTTTTCCTTCATGGCCTCAGGAGAATAAATCATTACAAGTTAGGGCATTTCTCCTTTTAAGAATTTGGTAAGAGTCAGGCAAAAGCGATACAGTCGTTTGCGCTTTTTGTTTCGCGTATGAGCGACGCGTTGGGATCGATTCGCACGGTAAGTGCAAGAAGATCAGGGGCAATCTATGCCAAAGTTTTGTTTTCTTGTTGTTCTAGCAAACTGTAGCTATATGTTTAGGGGGAAATGTTGTCAACAGATAATAAAAGAGCAAGAGCTGATGACCGAATCACTTTTAAAGTTCAGAAAATGAAGTATAAGAGACTCATACTTCATTATACAACCCAGATCCTATTAGGCGAGAAAGAATGCTAAGTGTAGGGGTTTACAAAACAGTTGAATAAGAATAACATTTGCATAAAACCTAACTTTTTGTTGCTGTCGTTATGCTATTTTAATTGGCTTATTCAATCATTATCGATAGTAAATGATCTTCAAGTTCTGGCAAACACAGGCGGGTCCCCTATGATCGTCGGAATTGTCACCAACGCCACGTGTGATTAATATGTGGGTCAAATGCTCACAAATGTAAAATATATCATATAGAGCGTTCTTTACCAAATTCGCCCTAAATGTTTACTTTCAACTTTGTTATCTGAAATCGTTCGTTTGTAATTTGGGTTTCGGCAGACTTGTCGGGTGGACGCTGTCTTTGCCGGGACACATAGATTCATAGTGACGTGGGCGCCCCCCCCCCCCTCCCGCATCGGTGTCCGCTGATGTTCATAAACAGGGGTACTATTGTTTAATAGCTTTCCCACATTTTTCGGGGAAATGGCCCTCGTGGCCTTTGTAATCGTAGAGACTGTATGCAAATAGAGGCGCGCGTTCTTGCTTAGCTGATTTCTTCAGTTGGTTATCCTTTCTGACGGAGAGAAAGGAAGGCGTCGATGGTATCTGCCGGGCATGCGCGAAAATTCGACCGTCGTGACTTTTGCATCAGTCGAAAAAAATCGTTCGCCCTTTGCGGCCTGCCTGTCTTGGTACGGTGATTTTTCATCGTTTGCCTAGGTGGCAAAACCGCTATTATACAACAGCAGCGGAGGAAGTCCACCCATTTCGCTCCTACGACGTTCACTTGAGCACCAAGAATGTGCTTTGCAACTCCGGATCATTGAGGTGAGTGTTGAACGCCTTAAATAGCGATTACGCGGAGATTTAATCACGTTACCGCGGCAGTCTGTCATCGGTGAGTGTGGTTTTGTATCGCGGGTGATGGAATATCGCAACGACGTGAACAGCTGTGACGTGTGCTCGTGCAAAAGTGGTAAGGCAAACGGAGTCTCAGAAAAATATCCTCACACTATTAACAGCAAGTGTGATCGCAGAGGTCGGAATTATCAATGCGTGCAGACGCGGCAATTATAATTGGCGGTTCGTCGCCATGGGCTCGGGTTCTCGGTGAGTAAATAAGGGTTGCACGACACTACGTGCCGGGATGCAACACTGAAGGGTTGACCAACCAAGTAAGCTATCGTTGACATTGACCCAGATTTTCAACTGTATATTCCCAATTTAGGTTCCTTTATTGTAAAATACATTTTCCGTCTTCAAACGTTGAATTTATTTCATTCCTTCGCTTTTTTCGTTTTGATGTGGACATGTGTAATTGCTGCTGATAAAATCAAAACGACAAGCCCCCATCTCGTATAAACCTGATCTGCATGCTTGCCGCATGACAATGCTGTGAGTGGATGTCGGGCTCAGTCACACCGAACTTTTAATACCGTGATCCCGCATGGCCTCAAAGTTTGTAGGGGTCAATGTCAGATGTGATCAAAGCGACCTTCACAAATGTAGGTCGCATATCTTATTTGTCCATCGGTGTGGTCCCTGTCGCTGCTTTCGGTAGCTAGGCGTACGTTTCAAAGTTTGACTTTCTCGCCACGTCTGATCGAGTAAGTATTGCGTTTTTATTGATTTATAAATTCACTTGCACGTCGAAACATAGCAAATATTACATCTCAACGCGTGATCCAAGTCAAAAGTCAAGCCAAAAAGTTCACTCATTAATAACAGCGGCACCAACAAACTATTTTTGGGCAACAACCTCGACGTTATGGTAATACAGGCGGCAATACGAAAATTACATACCAACTTTCCGCGACATGTTTTACCGAAAAGTGATGTTTTATACTGCCGCCGCAGAACAGAATCGTAAAAGTGAGAGTAATAATTCTCTTGTTGCAGAAACTTGCAAGCAGAAAAAACATGTTTATGAATGGCTTGAACGAGACTCCCAGTAGATGGGTATGTCACCGATTATTTTTCCCGATAGACAAAGTAGGTCAATCGTTTCGTCATGGTGTACAAGTAGGCCATTAACAGACCTATGGATGAAAGCATCGGATAAGATTTCAAAACTCACACGTGACTGAAACTTTTAGTCACGCGTCGGTATTAAAATAAAATTCCCCAAAAGGCAAACTATCTTTAGAACATATGAGAAAACCCGCAATATCACGACAGATTATACGATGGTTTCACAAAGTTATGTTGAGCAACCCAGGACCCTGATAGAATTCTACCCTGGTACGGAATAATTGATCTCATCATGGTCATTCCGTTAATCTCAAAAGAGCAAAAAAAATACACCCTGACTGGCGAAATTTGATCACAGCAAGGTTTAATTCCTCTGTGTGTTGTCGCCGCGCAAACCCAATTAAACAGCCATGTAATCATAGCGTAATTATCACAGGAAATTGTCATGGAAATAATGGGTTTTGCACCATTTTTTATGCAACTGTTGAGTATCCAGCGATTTCAGGACCGGGGGAAATGTCTGCTCACTGACGTCTACTCAGGATTCATATTGTGTTTCGGATGACTACATTTTCGCCTTGTGGACTTCTTTTTCTCACAGTTGAATTAATTTATAGTGACTCCGTTTAACCGCGACACTATTCTGTCTGTTCTGTTGCATCGAGTGACATTATGAAATGAGACAGGTTAATCGTTTTCAGCAGTCTTCAAACTGTAATTTTCAAGGCAAACAATGACTCGCTCAGTATGTGTAATTTACAGAGAGCTTTATGCAGCTGTTGAAAGGTAGCGTTGGTTACATCGGACTTGCAACGCACGGCATCCGCTCAGCAACTGCCCTTGAAAAGATTTATTTTATGCACGAAGCTGTTGTGAGATTTCAGTTTTCAAAAGTTAAAGTTGAAATGATGCGGGCTATTCATGACCGCGACAGACTCTCAACCACTTCAATGCGCATGTCGGTAGGTACAGAGTAATGGATTATTAGACGAATCGATTTGATTGATTGATTGATTTCGTTCTCGCTCTGCAGGTTAACAAATAAGCAAGAAAATTGTGCAAGCGTTTCAAAGGGCCAGTATCTGTAATTTTTTTTCACTATTTTTGTTTGTGATATCGACTACAGTTTCTTGTTCTACTCCCCAAAGTGGTAATCGAGGCAACATTTACACATTAAGGTGGAACGCACCTCGGGGACAGATATTCGGACTCTCAAACTTTTACAATTCTCTTGTGACATACCACATGTGGGGGTTGATTTTAAAGCTCTTGGTGAAAGAAAACTTTTCACCGGCTTAGTTTTTCGAAATTCGAAAATTTTTATCTTTCTCCATAGAGTTAACACAGGGATGGCGGCCATTTTGAATTTCTAATATCGGCAAATCTTTGGTAATTTGTTTTATAGTACCAAAATTTGCACGGTGACCCACTATTTTTATTCTCGATTTTGAAAGAGAATGATTGAAAGATTCATTGAGGAAAGTTAGAGCAAAAGTTTAAGTCTTTCACTTTCGAGGTGCATACTACCTTAAAGAAGAAAATATCTGATTTCAACTGAGAGACAAATATATACTAATTTACACACGTGTGATAAAGAAGCGTCAAAGCGTAGCAGACTCTTTAAACCATAGTACGACCATCTCAGACAGTACACCATCAGGAAATTGTAACATTATCATAATAATCAGCAAAAATTAATCTACATTTTGGCCATCATTTAAAGTACTGATCTAATTGGTATTCCGGAGCATTAAACAGGTTTTGTCTTTTTTCCCAATATCACTTCTGTAATCAGTTTCCTAATTACTTTCAGTTATCATATAATTACTAATTGATGAAAAGTGCTCGACAATTATACAATCTTTTTCGTCCCGTGCCCATGGACGAGACCTGTTACGAACTCACCATTACCGGTTCTGTCGCAACAGTTTGTAACACAATACAAAAGTAAACACTCAGAAAATTACACGAGACGCAAGATGTCATTTAGTTAAAAGTCACGTGGTCTGACCAGGTAATTGACAGAATATCGCGGGAAAAAGTATAATATCTTTTGGAAAACAATGCTAAATGTAAAAATGTATCACGTCATCGCAAAATTGGTCAGGGATTGATAATTTTTGATTCGGGGAAGAAAGTTCGGAATGAAAACAAATGTGCACAGCAAATATCGCTGAAAATGTTTTCACACTGTTGCTTTTGCAAAAATAATTCACGAAATTGAACTGAAAAATTGTCGAACTATCAGGGGAAAAGTTACGCCTGCCATGCTAAATTCAAAAACTATGTTGGTGCTTTGGACACGCATTCAAAGAAATTTTCTGTTGGCTTTCTGACACACCCCTTCCAGGATGCAATGGTCCACTCCATAATGACAGGAAATGCGATGGCGCGAAAACGGTCGCTGAGAAGTTCAGTCGTTCAGTCTTGCAGAATAATAAGCAAGCGCTGCAATGGGCTGTGTTTAAACTTAGTGTTAATGACATTGCCCTCTGCATATACAACTTAACCTTTAGCAAATATCGGGCTCCGATGCAATTACTAGTCGGTACACAAACAGCAATTATTGGCGCTGGCGGTTTGCTTGATTTTATAATTAGATATGTCAGCAAAGAAAATTAAAATCTTTAAGAACCCTTTCAGTCAGTAAGCCCAGTTTTAATCACTGTGCTTAAATTTACATTTGAATATTACTGAGATGCTATTCTTTCTTTGTTTTATTGTCGTCGTTATTGTTGGTGTTGCTGTTGTTTGTTATTAATCATTGAGACTACGATTAACATATGAATCCATGCAGACGAGAGTGGCAAAATTGTCATGTACAGGCAGGTTAACACGGTCTGTTATATAACGATAGAACCAGCTCTAACTGCACGATACATTAAAATATGACGAAAACGGATCGCTAAACAAATTTACATACATTTAATTAAACCAGGTAATTGTCTCGTCAAACAATGTCAAAGCGAAAGGAAAGTTACTAAAAACCGCCATAAATCAATGTTTGATTGATGTTCGGTCTAATAAAATATTCTACAATATTGTAATATGATGGATGGTTAAAGTTGTGTTAATGTAGGTCGTGCCTCTTGAATCGGAAAATACCCGGTAAAATTTGTGGAGTTTCCCTATATACGATATTTGGAATCAGCAGGGAATTATACAGTACATACTTTGCTTTTCACCAGAAAAATACATTTGCTGGTCGTTAAATCCTAACAAAACAAGTAAACTATTATTATCACAGCCACAACATTGCAGTGATTAAATAGTTAATCTCTGGTTAGGACGAAGGACTAGACTTGTTAATGGCTCCAATCTCAGGAAAATATACAGAGCAAAATTTTAAAAATATCAACCTTATGGGAACGGAGCTAACTTGTCAACTAATGATAAAGAAATACAAGAATGCTATCGACCTAATAAATATTAATTAAGGTAGAGGATTTCAGTGTTTGACAACTGCACTATCAATTCATCTGGTGCAAACACGTCAATGACGTAATATTAATAGAAGGATCAACTTTGAGCAAATTGTTACACAGTGAAATCTCCACACGCTGTAAGGAAATTATCAAAATTGACAGCGATTTGAGGAGAAAGTGAGAGAGGCGAAAAAGATTAGTTGCTAGTAGGAGGACGGCTATGCATATTTCCCATAACAAGGGAAGGCTTCCATTTATCGACTCCATGAGTCATCAAAAATCGTATAGACATCGACTATATCGCTTGATATAACAGGGACAAAATTTCTCTCCCAAGCCCTGTCTAAGTTTTTCCACATAGCTATACCCACTTTTTGCTCTGAGTTAATAAGAATTTTTGCAGTCTGAAACTTGCCGTCTGTGGAAGTAATTCCTCACTTCTATGACCAGTAAATAAGTAAGTAAGTAAGCAAGTACAAGTAAGTTAGCATGTATGTATGTATGTATGTATGTATGTACGTACGTATGTATGTATGTATGTATGTATGTATGTATGTATGTATGTATGTATGTATGTATGTATGTATGTATGTATGTATGTATGTATGTATGTATGTATGTATGTATGTATGTATGTATGTATGTATGTATGTATGTATGTATGCATGCATGCATGCATGCATGTATCTACCTACCTACCTTCCTACCTACCTACCTACCTGTCTTTCTGTCTGTCTGTCTGTCTGTCTGTATGTCTGTCTGTCTGTCTCTGTCTGTCTGTCTGTCTGTCTGTCTGTCTGTCTGTCTGTCTGTCTATCTATCTATCTATCTATCTATCTATCTATCTATCTATCTATCTATCTATCTATCTATCTATCTATCTTTGCATATATGTATATGTGCACGTATGATTAATGGGCGGATGAATGTATGTATGGGTGGATGGATGGATGTATGAATGCATGCAGGGAGTGAGGGGGGAAGTGAGATTAGTGGGTAGGGAGGTAAGTATGTATAGGTTTGAAATTACGTTCGCATATACATACAGTGTGTGCACGAATGCATATATACGGATTGTGTGACCAGAGATCGATATACAGATTGATGAGTAAATAAACAACAGATAGACAGGTATGTTCTTCTCCAAATACACGACAAATAACATTCCACGTTTTTGTGTCTTGGTTTTTGGATGCCTGAAAGTTCTGACAGTTTTTCTGTCTCTCGGTGTCTCTCCGTTTGTGTGTCTGTGTCTTTGTTTATCCCATATTAGATATATCAGTATAAGGCAAACATAGCTAGCTTTTGATTAAAATCAATTTTCTCATATCTTATACATTTTTACTTAAAATGACGCTTTTTGAAAATTTGGAACATCAAGTATGCCAGAAACCCATAATGCAATACCATTATATATATGTCCATCGGTGTACATCAAGAGCTATCGGGTTTCTTCCATTCTATTTTCCACTCGCGATCAAAATGTAGGAAGTATGAGTTACATTCTCTCTACAAAAGGCAATCGATATGCTATCAGAAATCTCAATATGGCTTGGAATATGGTTAACTGACCAGTTGCTACGGGTATTGTCATGTGATGAGTTTAATGTTTCACAATATTTTGAGTTAAAATCTGACGAGATGTCGATGAACACGATATCCACGAGAGTAAGACTACGTCATAAACACACGTGTAACCGTTTCTCAACGGATTTAAATACAATAAAACTACATTGTGTGCCCTCCTGTCACCGAAGAAAGCATATTGTCATCACCGCTGTGGCTACAATAAGTCGCAACAACTTCGCATCGAGCACAAGCGAAACGTGGCTGTATGAGCGTGATCCACGTGATCAGGATGACGTTGAAGTAAAATATGATTTTGAAATATTGCGTCGTTTTTGTACCACAGGTATTTGGGGAGTCTCAAGATCATTACATGTACAGAGCTACTTAGTGCGAGATGAATGACAACAACTTCGATCCTTGGGTCAAGATGAATAATCTAAAAAAGCCAGAAGAAATGAAAGGGTAAGTAGATTTTCAGTGTTGTCAGTAATAAAAATAAACCGAGGAACAGATACAGGAAATTCAATACATCATGTGTAATTTGAGACCCATCAATGTGTTCAGTTTGATAAATACATATTTAACTATTCGTTGCTACTTGCATGAGCTGCTGTGGCGCTCAGCCAGATTCGAATTAGAATCTCGTAGGGTGAAAGGGAGGCTGTTTTCTTTGAGGCGGGGCGTTGTTTCGCGCTCACTGTAGAAAACACTGACAAAAATGTCTATATATCGAAAATTTGGAGTTTCATCCCCCTATTACCTCTGTCACTTACCTTTCGAGCTGTAAATGGTCAGAGCAGCAATCACTCGCAATGCTAGCTGTGGGTCCATAGCTGTGGTGTTTTCAGACGGGATTCCTGCCTTTTACGGGCTGGTTTTGACTTTTACGATTGTGGTTGCGGGGTTAAAATCGTAAAAGTCAAAACCAGCCCGTAAAAGGCAGGAATCCTGTCTGAAAACACCACAACTATGGACCCACAGCTACGAGGAAGTATGCTTCTCGAAATCGAAAGACCTGACTTAAACCTTTGCTCAAACTTTCCCGAACAAAACTTTGAACCGTTAAATTTCAAAATCAAGAATAAAACTCAGGGGGTCTCCGTGCAAACCTTTTGGTACAAAAGAAACAAATTACCCTACATTTACCGACACCTGAATTCAAAATGGCCGCCATCCCCATGTTAACTACATGGGAAAATTTCGATTTTCACAAGGGCACAGAGTAAGATAGACAGAGTGGTAACTCCTGCATGCCTTGTGTTCCGTGGTCGTCTCGGTAGACTATTGGCTTTTCATATTAAAATGAGCTTCAAAGGTGTTAAACTTTTTGGAGGCTTTGTTTGTGGTTGATAATTACACGAGATTATGCGAAATATACGACGAGATGGCATCGTACTGCCAGTCGCGTAGCAACCATAGTTACTTTGTGAGCTCTCAGGCCAGAAACACTGCTTCACGCCAATCAAAACATAACACGCCAGCAGTTTCATAAACATGTCCTTCCTTGACGCACGTGTGAAAGACGGTATGACTGACCGTAAACCATTGAGTAAAACCAGACAGTATCGATAAAAGACTTTCAAATTTGGTTCAAACACACTCATTATATATTCATAAAAATATGAGAGGAATTTTTAAAACGGTAAAACTCACTTTCCTGAAGCTCAAAACACTCCCGTTTTCGCCAGCACGTCAATTCTGCTCAGCACCACACGAAAACAACAACACAAACTTTGCCGAACATACTTTCGCTTAACAATTGGCGAAAATCCGAAAATTACCGAAGGATTCATGGTCGGCACTCTTCGGAAAAGAGAGGGGAGAGCAACCTGAGGCGAGGCGAACATGGATGGGTTACGTAACCGCTTCACGCCTTAAACAATACCCGTTGCGACTCTATCTATCTTTCTCTATGACAAGGGTAAGCCAGCGAAAACTTGAGTTACTCCATTAGCTTTAACATGGAGTCCCCACAAGTGGTAGACCAAAAAGTATTATAAAAGTGTGAGTGTCCGAATATCTGTCATTGTTGCGCATTCCACCATAAAATAGTAAAAAAGGTTAATACTATTAATAGTACACGGTCACCGTGAATTTGCATATTCCATAAATGGTAAAGGGGCGGGGCTTAGCGTACTACACCCGTACACCTGTAGCTGTCGGTCCTCCATATTTGATACGTCAAATGACATGCAGACGACGCTGCTAAGTCTGCCATTGCTAGTCGTGTGGGCGCCCTTTTTAAAAAGTGGCCATCCGCGTAAAATCTGCGATTGTCTATTAAAAAACAGGTGACCGAATACCTTTAAGGCGTTATACATTCCATTTGGTATAGAATCTGAGATTCAGTCCCATACTGTTCACGACGGTTAACCAATCAACGCTTTCTACGAAGGTCATCTCACGACAAGATCATCTGCATAAAAATGGTTAAACGCTCCTCCATCTGTAACCTTTGACATACTTTCCTGTATTTTGTTCAATTGTAAAATACAGTTTCTCCTGCCAATCCTAGAATACTGTCGAAATGCTCGCCGGTCCACTTGTCAAGATACAATGTAGTTTGAATGTGTGCAAAAGCCCATCATGTTATAGACTTGCTCCAAGTCTGTGGGCATATCAATATCAAAACATATAATGATAAATTGAAGAACTAAACACCAGCAGACCGCTGCGTCGATCGTTGGCAGTAACTCAGCTGCCGAGGAAAGCCAGGCGACTGGGGGCCAGTCTAATCATGTTATTATTTTAGTGCGGACTCGAATTTCTTGTTCAACGATAACATCGCATATTGCACACAGTGCGTTTTGTGTGCAAGGCTGGTAAATCTGTCCTTCAACCTACTTCGCGTACTAGAAGAATACGAAAAAATGTAAGTATTACATTGTTTGTAAACAGGAAACTCGCCCGGCGCAGCTCCGACGACTGTTTCCCTTCAAACGTACAGTGAAACATGTCTAAACCAAACACAAAAGGGACTGAGGAAACTGTCTGGTTTACAGAGATGCCTGGTTTATAGAGGTTTCTTAAACATGGGACTCTACGTGGAAGGGACTAGAAATGGTGTTCAGTATAGACAGGTTTCCAGATAAGACAGGGTTCAGTTTAGACAGGTTTCTTTGTATTTGCATTTGGGGCATACATGGCTTGTAGTTAGGGTGACTTTAAATTGGTACAATATTCTGTATAGAAGATGTTTTGCACTGAATCTACTTGGAGAGTTAACATATCAGACAAGAACTGCGGAACGTTTCCAGTCACAGATTTGAAAGTTAAAATTGCTAGCTCAAAGACAACACACAAGAATCCTGCGCGCCTCGATATGAGAGCATTGACAGGAACCAGCCATTCTATATAAGGTTGTCCTCGATGATATTAATTTCTTGTCGAGGGGACTGTGAACCTCCTCTCCTCTGCCTAGGCCCGAACTTTTCCAGGGCACTGAAGTCGAAACTAAATCTTACCTGCAGTTTAATTTAGCTGAGTCAGCTTTCTCGCATATTTTTTCGTTAAACAGGGAAAGCATAGCCCTTCAAAAAACGTTTATTTGGAGGGTCTAATAAGTAATAGTGTTTAAAATATTCGCAAACAGCAATGAGAATTATAGAAAATGTAAGTGAGTTATTTTTATAAACATATCGCATGGAAAAACATGTTGATTTAATTTAGCTTTGATTTAATTTAGTTAAAATTGTTTAATTTGGTTATATACATGTATATCATTTAATTTAGTTTCTAGGATGAACACACTTGAACCAGACAATGTGAAAGCTTGTAGATGAAGAAATAAGCGTGACGCAGTCTTGGAGTGTCTTGACAACCACATCGCAATTTTCACATGAGATCAAAGAAACGGGCCCTATTTATGCCTGTACATTTAACACCAAAGTTTAAAAGCATCGCTTGCACTATAATGAAAGTTAGGTACATGTGAATTTTCCCGGAGACAAAATGAAAACTCGTTTGACTGGACATTGAAGGACTAGATTGCTATTCTTGCCAGCTAATTCACAACAAGAAACAGTATGCACATAAATCAAGCTCAACTCGCGCGTGGTTAATGTTTTTCGCAAATGGGGTAATGACATAACTGAACGTCGCTTGGCAAGGTTAGTTGCTCATAAGTGTTGATAAATGTCGCGGGGCTGCCGTACTCCAATTGGGTCCTAAGCTCCATTAGCTATAACTGATGATGTATTGTCTACGTACACTGTCCTTCTGCTTGTGAAATAAACTCCTTGTTCAATCCCAGAAAGTGTGTCGATACGCTAGATGTACATCTTGTTAACACATACTTTTGTGTCTGATTCAAATGTTACTGCCGAAATGGGAAATTGGCGTCCGGCTAAGAATAATAGTTATCAATATGACATTAAACTGGTCCAATAATCATTTCCATTCAAGGTAATATATTACCAGGTCCATGGGACAATTGTGATTTACAAATTTAAGTAGGACCACCCTGAACCACTGATAGTTAGTGGTGGTACCAGGTGTCCGGAATGGGTAAGCGTACCCTGCTAGCATGCTACACCCGTCAGGATTGGTCCCAAATTGTCTAAATATTGTATGAAAAGATACAGGATATGAATCACCGTAATAAGTCAAAGCCGGGAATGCTGTCGTTAATCATTTGAGTGACCGAGGTGTCATATTTGGCCACAATGTCGTCATATCGACCGTAGAACTTTTTGAAAGTCCTAACGAGTAATTTTGTTGTGTATCCTTGTCTCAGTAATTTTGATGCCAATGAACTGTGTCTCAGTTGAAAATCAGCGTAGGAATTACAAGCCCTACAATACCTGAGAAGTTGAGACACGTACACACCATAAGCAGGTGCAGATGGAATATTACTTGATAAGTGGGGATAATTTATGATTTCAAAATCGAAACCATCCCTTTTGTCATACAGTTTAGTGTGTAGCCAATCAGTACCCACTTGTAGGAACAGATCAAGATATGAAGCAGAGTTCCTACCCTCTGTTGTTTCTTTGATTTCCAACTCATCAAGGTAAAGGTCCGCTTTTATTTATTTTATATATCAATGACCTGCCCATGTCTATCCATCATTCGACCATGTTTCTTTATGCCGACGATTCGAAATTTTCTCGGATCATCAAAACTGAATCGGATTGCAGACTATTGCAATCAGATATCTCTCTTGTTGGTAATTGGTGCAAAGCATGGAAAGTTAAACTAAATCTTAAAAAATGTTTTGTTATTTCATTCTCCAACAAGCGTATTCCGGTTCATTCCAATTATAAGCTTTATAAGCAATCAATCACACGTGTTGATGTCATCAAGGATCTTGGTGTTTATTTCTCCCAAAATCTAAGCTTTGTACATCACATCAATTGCACAATCAAAAGAGCACATCAATTGGTCGGTTTTATTAAACGGACTTGCTGCGACTTCACTAATACCACTGCCATCAAAAGTATTTACATTGCACTTGTTAGGAGAATCCTTGAGTATTGTTCAGTAGTGTGGTCTCCACACCAGAAGTCGTACATTGACAAAATTGAACGAGTTCAGAAGAAATTTATTAATTTTTTTTTGTTTTAAGGAGGGTATGGAGTACAATGTTGATAATTATTTTACATTATGTTCTTATTTTAAACTTTCGCCTCTTTTTATTTGTCGTCAAGTTTTAGATCTTTGTTTTCTTCACAAGTGTGCGATTGTCCAGATATTAATAGCTCCTTCACTTTCTTTGTGCCCCCAAGGCGTCTCGGGTCTTCTGACCTTTTCCGGATACCAAATCACCGCGTTAACCTGTCTAAATATTGTTTTTCGTCTCGGGCAATGTCACTTTTAAATAGTGTCTATCGTTTTGATATTGATTTGTTTACCAGTCTTAGTGCTTTTAAAACCCAAGTGTCATCTGTTTTATTATCTCTTGCTGATAGTCATTTTACTACCGAGAGTTTTTGATATTTGTCAGTCTCTGTTGTTACTTGTTTAGTGCCTTTTTTAATTAGTTTCTGCATGTTGTAATTTGTCTTTTTCATGTTTTAATTTTTCTCTGTTTGCATCCAGTTATTGGGCTATGCCTGTTGGATGTCAGAATAAATAAATAAATAAATAAATAAATAAATAAATAAATAAATATGTCTGGATTGTCTAGACCAATCAGATCATCGATATATCTGTGCGTGTTGTTAAAACGCCTTGCAAGTTTTTTAGACCCTGCTTTGTAGAGAGATTGTAGGAACTCTGCTTCATATGAATACAGAAATAAGTCTGCAAGAAGGGGTGCACAATTGTACCCATTGGTACGCCGATAGATTGTTGAAATGTCATACCGCAAACGTAACAAATATGTTGTCGATTAAGAAATTAAGCATTTTAATAATTTCTTCATTCTGTGTATTTGTGCTGGGCATCCATGTTGTTACTGAAATAACCTGACCCATGTTTGATGGTAATGTATTGGTACCTTCTACTGTCATTTTTATGCAGGAAAGCTTGTTTAACAAGAGATGACAGCCTTGTTTTAAGTTTATCGTGGGGAATAGTGGTGTATAATGTGGAAAAGTCAAATGTTCGGATTGAGCTGAACTTGTTTTTCTTGACTTTTAAATCAAGCAACAATTCCTTCGAATTTTTTAATATCCACATTTGATTCAACCCACTCGTTTCATACACTTTGTGACAATATCGAAAAAGACCATTTTTGATGGTTGTTAAAATTATAGTCAATAATTGTGACAGATGTTTGGTAGTGCAATTGCTTGATCCTGCAATAAAGCGTTGTTTGTAAGGGTTCTTGTGCAGTTTAGGTATCCAATACAACATAGGCAGTTTTTTTACCTTCTCTTTCAAAGGAATACCAAATTCATTGAGCACAGATGAATGATTTGAAAAAATGTCTTCATCAGTGAGGGAGGAAAGAGTGTAGGTTGTATTACTCTTATCTGAATGAAGGTTTAATTCATCTATTATACACTGGATATAATAATTCCCACAGACAAAGATAATGTTGTTTGAAGCTTTGTCTGCAGGAACTACAACATATTCGTCGTGTAAAGCATCGAGGCATGCTTTGACAGACGGGTCATCTAATACTGAGGAAGTATTTACATCTTTACTGTGAGAACGGAGATGTGAAATACGTGATTTTAATTTATCTCTGACTTTGCTCAGCCAGTCAGAGAGGCATTCCACATCAACTTCCTCAACTGCAGCCCACTGTCTTGCATATACAACGACATCGCATATTATTAACAATTTGTCGCGTTGGAGGGGTTAGTACTTTGTTCAACTAATGTGCTATATCTGTTTTGATGTACCTCATTAAATGTAAACAAAGAGTATAATATCAGGAAAAAATATTCTGAAGCAAGGCAGGGAAAATGCCACAATTCAAATTGATATTAGGAGTCTGTGAAAAAGCACCTCTAACACTTGTAGGATGAACGAGATAGCGTCACGGAAATTGACAATAAAACATCCATGGAAATTCAATGGATACCATCTGGCCACGCCGTTTGATCAAGATCATATATCAGGAAATTGCGAACCATTTCTATGAGAAAAGATGCGCATGTGTCATGTTCTCCAGTAAGCTCTTTACTAAATGTATTGAAATTTAATAACGGATCTCCGATATAACGCGTTATAACATCCGCAGTCGTCCTTGGTTCAAATCTGACGGATTTAAATGTCTGATTAGATCATTTAGATTAGGGTCAGTGGCCTTTTATTGGGCATATTTGTGTGGGCTTGAATAGGTGTGTACAGTTAATTGTAGCAAGTCGAAGGTCAGTCATTGTAGAAAGGAAATTTCCAGAAGAAGTGTCTTTGATTCCCGTATGTGGGAAATTTCACTTGGGAATGGGAAATGGGAAATGTTCATGGGAAACCATCTTGGGGTTGTATTTAACGAATTCTTGGATATTTCTGAAGTAAGTCCCAAGTTGTCAACAGAGCATTAGTTGTTTTGAATTCAAAAGTTGAAATTATAAAAAATCTTTGGTTTGAATCTTATACAAAATTATACAATGCATGTATTAGATTGCTGTTCTGCATTTTGGGGTTTTTGAAAAAATGATAAAAGTGATGTAGTTATAAAAACTGAGCATTAACATTTTAGTTGAAAGGCTCATAGGTTTACACCAACTCAAACAATTAGAATTCATGTAAAAATCGCAGACTTGCCAATATGTTTAGGATTCGGCTTTTTACCTTGGACGAACAAAGGCTTATAAAAAGGGTTTTCTGATGGGATTTGCTTTAAATAACAATAATATTCCCAGGTGAGATTTGTGAGATCTTTGATCTTTGATATATTAAATGTATAGATATGGAAAATTTACTTCATATTGAAATTTCCATGGTTATCAGAAATAATACTCGCCCATTCAAGAGAGTGGCTGGAAAATACCAGACAAAGGGAAAGTTACGTGTCTATATTTTGTTTAAAATTCAATACGGAGTGAAAAGTTTTATAACGTCAAATCTATCTCGTCGGCAGCGCTCATTGATAACACAGCTTCGTGTTGGTGTGTCGTCTCTTCGGACAGAAATGGGAGATTTCGCCATGTAAGTTAAGATGGAAGGCTTTGTGAATTTTTTTGTCAGAGTCATTCTATTGGAAATGAGATTCACTTTCTTGTGTACGGTATATTTGAGGATGATGTAAGAACAACTTAATTACGATGTCTCACTGTAAGCTTCAACGGATGATAGTCCATAGACACAAATATTGAATTTTTTTATTTCAGCAAAATAATGTTGGAAACACGGCTAATTTTATCGAAAGAGGATTTCTTCGAAGGAAAGATAGTTTGCACAAATGTGCTTAGCATGATCTATCTTCTTTTTTCGATATTGTCATATCTTTGATATTCCAAATTTTCAAAGTGACATGTAAATCCATTGTGCTGGGAGGCTATCGTTTACTGTAATTTTTGTCGGAAAGAAATGATTTCACCTCATGTCACTATTATCAACTAATTACATACAGGCAGACAGACAGATGGACAGACGGACAGACAGATAGACAAACACAAATACATACATACATACATACATACATACATACATACATACATACATACATACATACATACATACATACATACATACATACATACATACATACACACACACATACATACATACATACATACATACATAACATACATACATACATACACACACACACATACATACATACATATATACATACATACATACACACACACACACACACATACATACATACATACATACATACATACATACATACATACATACATACATACATACATACATACATACATACATACATACATACATACATACATACATACATACATACATACATACATACATACATACATACATACATACATACATACATACATACATACATACATACACAAACACTATGTGTGTATGGAAACTTTGTTTGATGAATTAAGTACGGACTTATAGTGCACTTTTGATATTATGCATTCACTACATATTGAAAGCTGAAACTAATTGGGTTTTTCAATGCGCCAATAGGGTAGATCATATGTATTTGCTAAAAGAGGAAATGTGGAACGGAATCCTAAATTACAATGGTCTACTATCATTCCTTAGAAGTTAAGTTTTAACTTACTTTTAAATTACGTCTTTTCCACTTTCTTGGTGGTATTTTTGTACTGAATAGTACACCCGCAATTATTAAGCCTACGATTTTGTACAGTTAATGAGCGTGGACAATCCGTGTAGGCTATAAACAGTGTGAGTGATGCATAGGGATGTAAGTGACATTTTTGCTTTCGGCGACCATGTTCAAGATTTGAAAACGATGTACCTGTAATTTAGTGCCTCCGGTCCGACACAGCTTGCGCATGAACACTGTAGATACATACTCAGCCTTGACTGCAGGTAGCCGATTGTCAGCTGTCATTTAATCAACCGTGCATCGTTGGTTTTGTTTCAGTACAAACAGAAGTTCTGCTTCCACCAACTGCGATTAATCAAGAGCCACATGGCCATGGGAGTAAAACTCTCGATGCTATCGGTCTCCACAGTGACTGATTAAGGTTCAATGCGTCCCGGGGACAGATAATTGGACTCTAAAACTTTTAGAATACTATCTTGGACTACCACTTGTGGGGGGGGGGGGGAGCTCATTTTGAAGCTCTTAGAGCAAAACAAGTTTCCACTGCCTTATTTCTGTGAAAATCGAAAATTTAATGTTTTCCCGTAGGACTAACACAGGAATGGCGGCCATTTTGTATTTGAAATATGGGTAAAAGTTAGGTAATTTGATTGTCTTTTACCAAGATTTACCCCGTGATTCCCGATTTTTACTCTTGATGTGGAAGAGAGAATTGAAATTTTGCTCGAAGGAAGTTTGAGCAAAATTGAAGTCTTTCATTTTCTAGGCGAGAACTACCTCGATCTTTGTCGCTGACCTTTGACCCCTACACGCACTGGCATATTTGGCTTATCGGAAAATGAAACTCGAGAGGCCATACTATTAACACTGTGGTTGTCTCATTTATTGTAGTTAACAGACAAACAGATCAACATACAGATGTCAACGGTGTGATTTGCCTGATTGAGCCGACAAAATTAATTATCGCTCAGGGAAAGTTTCACATCAAAATTAGCTTATGTCTCATTTTCATCACGTCTATATTACACCTTATTGTAATATTTAATAAAAACATCCGTTTATTTTCGCAATATATATTCTCATACACTTTATTCCATCAAATGACGGTGTTTTCTCACCATCGTGCCTAATAAATCTGACTAAATTACAGGGTCGACAACAACTTAGCACATGCTCAAGATGAAAAGTACTGGGGTTATCAAGATCCAGAACGTGCTCCCGGGAAAACTGGAGACGACAGCAAGGACTTGGATAAAAGTAAAAACGCTAAATCCTTCGGCAGCATTGTGAGGAAATTTGGCTTGGAGACAACGGCTCACGGGATTCCCCGCATCGCAGGGGCTAAATCGACTCTCGGTCGTCTGATTTGGTCCACGTTGTTTCTGATCGCTGCGGGAGCATTCGCGAGGCAGTTTATCATTTTGGTCGACCTGTACTACAGAGAACGACCCGTGACTGTGCATATGAAGGTAGTGTCCAAGGACTCGTTGGATTTCCCCTCAGTTACGGTCTGCAACACGAACATGTTGCGAAACTCAGCCGTGCGAAACAGCGTGCACAACGAACTGACCAAAGCCGTGGAGGGCACGGAGATCCTGCCGTATTACGGTAAGTTAATCGAACATTGAATGCCTTTTAAACGTTAATGTCCACTTTGTATAGAATATAGGCCTCCGTGACCTGGAGGACTCGGAATTCAGTTCAACAAGTATTTCACAAGCAACGAAATCAGGATAGGTTAGACTGTTTTAGGACTAAGGGATAACATTCTTAGTACATATGCTTTTTTTATGAGTAAAGGCAGATATAAACAACCAAAACCCTAGAAAACTTAAACTTAAACTAAGTGACATTGAAGATCAAAGCGTCTTCGATAGGAAACGCCCAGCTTCGATGTCGACAAACACTTTTCCATACGCGCGACTATGTTTTATTTTTGCTAAATGCCATAAATGAATATATAATTTTTACTCTAGTTTATTGACTAATAATATCAGAGAAAAAGGGAAGTTTAAAGTGCCAGAAAATGTAACTTTTGATGATTTTTTAATTGGATTTGTTTATATGTCAGTTGCAAGTTCTCGTTCTACTCTTTCACTTAAAAAAATAATATGAAGATTGCAAATACTATTTATGGATTGCAAACACGGCGTCTACTTGTCAGAAATGCCCTGCCGTTGTTTACATTTTAATTCTGGTCCGGAGCACAATTCACTTGTCAGCAGTAACAATGCAGTCTACGCATGTACAGGCTGAGTTGACGAGCTGAATACTGTGTATCTCAGCATGTTTTGGGGAGAAGAACAAACAAATTTGATTGAAATTACAAACAAAAATAGTGAAAATATAACGAAAATTTACATGCAGCTACTACAGTACATTGTCTTGCGCGCGGCAGTTGATAACTCATCATGGCCAGTGAACGTCCTCACTCGAATTTTTGATTTTATTTTTTTTTTATAACTAAATGATGATTAATGAAGTATAAATGACCGCCAGTATTATCCCAACGCGAGTTTTTTGTAATATTGCATTCCCTGTAAATTGTAACCTGAAAGTTTACATTAATTTTGAGGTTTTTTAGAGAGATTGAGAGGACGGGAATTTCCCATGTTTTGAGACTGCGCATAGAAATATTGTTCAATTGCTACATAACGGAAACAGTTACGTTCCTATCAGAAGTTGAACATGCTTTTAATATTAATGTCTGAATTGCTTCCGTGGATGCGTACTGTTTGCTATGAATTGAAGACAGGCGTGGAAAAAACAATGTCTAGCAATTACTAGACCCTAAATATTCATTGGTCTGGATCGGATATCTTTAGAAATGGAAAAGTAATGAAAGCATAAGAATCTTAATTGTTACAAACATGACAGTGTCTGAATTCATTCAAAGGTCACTGACTTGAAAACGCACTTGGCTAGCCATTACCCTATTATATGGGTTTCAGCAATATGCACATGCGCGGAATTTGTTGGTCAAACAGTAAGCTTGACGTGTGTCTTTCATGATTTGCATTGACATCATGTTAATCGTATCTACCAGTGGAAAAAAATAAAGTTTACATTTTGATGTCATCCCCATAAATAGATAACTGATAACATTGATTTAGTTACCCTGAAGCCTGACGTAGAACACAAAGGATTTGTCGATTTTCACTTGCAACCACGTGATTGTTTATGTTTTTTCAAGAGTGATATTACTATTGTTTTGTTTTGTTTTGTTGCGATACGGAAAATATTTTTAATGGAATCAACGAATAGAAGACATATTAAAGTCATTATGTTCGTCAAATGGGTGACAGTTACGGCGCTTACTTATACTCCTATCCTCTCGACACCACCATTGCCTTGCTCTATTCAAGTAATTTCAATAAAGACGGCTACAAGGGAAATTCGCTGTAGCATCGAATTTCTTTTAACCATTTGAGTGCCAAAGTCAACTTTTGTCTCCTGTATAAAATGTAACCCGCACAAATTTTTTTCCGATTTTTTCAAAAATTTTGATCAAAAATTGTAGCCAATGAAAAGTGATGTCCATCTAGTCCAAAATTGTCCAAAAAATTACAGAGAAATTTTAAAAAGTTGGTACAATTTTACACTAAAATTTTGGTTGGAAAATTTACAGCACTCAAAGGGTTACATTTTCTGACCATCGATAGTAAACGCCACCTGTGTATTAACGATGACGAATCATGATGTATCGGGCAAGAAGTGGCACGTGTTTGCTCAACAATAACCACACTTAAGCACATGAACCTCTGCTCGACCTTGTGGTGAAATATGCGTTAAATGGCAATACATGTTTATGTGGAAAGAAAGGGGAGGTCAGAGAGAGGAGTGAGGGAGGATGGCAGTATAGGAGGATTAAATATGTTTGTAAATATTACATCCCTGTTTGATATGCAAACAGTTAAGTCTACCACTCTCTGATGATCTGTGAAGCGAAAAGACTCCCTACATCATGAATATAGCAAATTAGATCATTCCGAACTACAATGAAATGATTTGCAAATAGATATGTGTAAAAGCAGATAATAGTCTGAGAAACCGTCAAATAATACAACGCCAGACAGACGTACATGCTCGCTGCTGTCAGAGTTCTGAAGTCTGCTTTGTGATTTTTTTACAAACGGGAAGCATATGTCATTTTCTTTCAAAAGCTAGGCTATTAACGTTTTTCTGAAATTGGATAATATATCGAACAATTCAAATACGTCAATCCGTGTTACCTTAGCGGATAGGGCAATTAGGTCGGCATTTAAAATAAAAAAATAGCGTCTGCAAACCCTCTACACTGTCCGTCAGGTGAAACCGGTATATTACCATGGCAACCAACAGGTTATGTAAATTTACGAAGCAACGATTGATCGCCGTTGCGCACAGAGTTTGCATCTATCCCATTCTCTCCGTTGATACAGGTAACGGCTGTGCAATTCACTATTTGACAATTACCAATGCAGCGTGCGGTGCCCGTCCGTCTGTTATCGCGTTTTGTACCACTACCCTTTGCAAACACCTACAGCATGGTCGCTGGCGGCAAATCTGTTCCGATGACCTGGATACGGATGTCACTCATCCGAGTGTCCAAGATAACATTGCTATATTCTTGAATGCACCCTACTGACAAGCGACAGCAACATCCGGATTATTCATAACTGAATTTTCCAGAGCCATCAGAATGCGATGTAATCAGTTTATCGATCAAACATAGAAGAGCAAACTAAAGCTGACTTTTCAAACTAAAACCTCACACAATATGTATCTTTTCAGGGCAAGGTGACACGTTTTGAGAAAGCAGGGCACGATGAAATAACATTCATGAAGAGAGACGCTGAAACTTCAAAATTTAATGAAATTAATTCTTATCCAGCCGCCAGACAAATGGCCGCGATAGCTTGTTGACAGTGCCTGCGTCAAGAAATTCGATAGCGCAATTTAATTCGCTCTTAAAATAAATAATATTGAAATATTGATACACGAAATAGCTTCTCTTGACCCTATCGAGCAGGCAAGCACCAATATATTACGCCCTAGTGACTGATATTGCAAAATTATATCGCAAACAAGTCGTTAATTTGAAAACGTATTGAAGAGAATTTCATTTTGATGTTTGTGGGTGGTAAAGTAATGGGATCGAATTTCACCATATGAAAATTCAACAGTGTCGAAGCATATATAGGCGGTAAAGGCGGACTATGGTCTGAACGGGTATGTTAATTCTTGAGTCTTTCGTGAGATAATTTATGTATTCATTATATGTTTATTTATTTATTTATTTATTATTTTTTATTTCTTTCTTTCTTTATTTTATTTAAATGTTTAAAGAAAGATTTGTTGCCCTACTTTTCAAAACTTTCAACATCTAACGCTTTTGAAAAAAAAAACAAATTTAGTCGAAAGCTGGTATCAAACGACCTTATGCCCTCTCGCTGGGTTTTGAGGATAATTATGTCGAGAGGGCAAAACGTCACAGTTCGATATTTAAATTGAATAAAAGAAGACATATTTGATGCGAGAAAGAAGGGGTAGAACGTTAAACATTTTGCTTTGCGCATGGACCATCTTTTCTTATTTACACTGTCTTGGACATTTACGACCAGCCTAGCGGCTGTATCAAGTTCGTCGCTTTCGACCCGTGCATTGACTTTTTGACGATAGTAGTGATAGAAACGGAACCCCAGAGGCACATAGATGTGATTAATTAATGATATTCGTAGTTTGCAATGAATGACGTCAACGAAATGATTGAGGGATATACCTTTCGGGGTGATATATGCCAATTGTGCCGGAATGAATTTTATATCAAAGACGAAGTAGCTTTTCCGTGCAGAACAGTTCAAATGCGAACAAATATACGAAACGAATAGTTAGATGGGCTTTTTCGTCGATACTGAGGCAGCTTTTTGAGTTTTGATATTCACTGTACATGTATTGTATATGCTCTATAATCCTTCCCACGTAAAGCTATGGAAAGCGCTCAAATAATTACCCAATGCATGCTTTATCACGCGTAGAAACGTCGACAATAGCAGTCAGCATTGGAATATCGATGAAGAAAATGAAATCTGTGCATATTGGCGATCAATATTTATGAATTACAATCCCCCCAATGCACGGATTTACGGTTGCTCAAATGCGAAGTTTAATCCTCGCCTATTCCGTCTGTGCTATTCATGCAGGCCAAGGGTTGCTTGCAGTATCTTTTGAATCGCCTGAGTCCCGGCTAATACTGAGGAATTGTTTGATAAACCCATGCAGGCACAGGCGAGCTCGGCGTCAGCAAACGCCATAGCTCACAGGTAAATACGTACAGTGCCTTTGAGTAAATACAAAAATGTGAGTGGACCTGAAGTACAGACAAATTAGTCTGCGAAATGAGTTACCATGGTGATACCTCAATCAAGGAGAGACTGGCTCATATTTTGTAATATTTTAAGGAAAAGGGACAATCCAACTGACTGAAATACAAATGACAAACTCAAAAAGAAAAGATAACACGATTGGAACTAATTTGGGATAATTGGATCTTCATGTTTTTTAAATTTCTCAAAAGTGTTTGGTGCCATATAGCTGAATGTTGTAATATTACAAATTACTCATAAAAGCGAGTGTGTAACTTAAAAAGAAAAGCCGATGAGCTTACATTTGCAGATTAAAACGACCTTACTTCACCATCCAATTATCCCAAATTAGTTCCAATTGTTAGATAGATAAATATATATTTAAGCAGATCAATATGGTTTGAATAATCTAACTTAATTTCATGCGTACGAAACACTGATCAAGCCCGAATATGTTTCGAAAAACTTTTGTGCCTTTGCGTGACAAAGTTCTGACATAAACTCATAGAATAACGCTTTATATCTTCGAAAATGTATTTACCATATATTGGTTGTAGAGAGATGTCAAAATTTTGATTACTCATGCTACATTTGTTTGGCATTAGCTTCGCTCTGTTTTTGCAAATGCACCTTGCAGTTCGACTTCTCGTTAGAGGAATAGACGATTTATTTATAGCGCGTTAAAGTTGCAGGTTGTTACACGTGTCCGATTGCTACAAATACACAATGAGGCGTATTCGTCTCCAGCGGAGCATCACGGAAAATATGTAATGTATGATTTATCAGGAAATATGATTATCATTAATGGGCCCTAAAGTCATATGAATCTTTCACTTTGAATTGAAGATTTTTTCCGTACCGCTGAACGGTTCGTTAATTAGCGACAGGTCTGATGCAGGCCGTGTAAAACTGGTCGATGTCCGATATGGTACAGTCGGAGGTGGCCCACCTTTAAAAAAAAAAACCTTCCGCCTGCCTCTTACGGTAGTTCGCGCCTTGAAATTGAAAGACTTAAACTTTCGCTCAAACTTTCCTTAAGCAAACTTTCAACCATTCCCTTTTTAAATCAAGAATAAAAAAACGAGGGTCACCATACAAATTTTGGCACTGGAGAAACAAACCACTCAATATTTACCGATATTTGAAATTCAAAATGGCCGCCAACCATGTATCATCTCTATTTGGGAAAGTAAAATTCCTGGTTTTCACGGAGGTAAGCCGATGAAAATTGTATTTACCCCATAACTTCAGAATGATCACTGACAAGTGGTAGGCCAAGCAAATATCGTAAATGTTTGAGGGTTCGACTATCTGTCCCCAAGGCGCATTCTACCTTAAACCGTATTGGACAAACACGAAAAAACAAGTGGGTCAAGTCCCAATACTACTAAGCCATTTCCCGCCAAAACACGCGCCAACGCACATACGAAAATTCGACGGAAACTTTCAAACAAGACTTCCATATTTCAACCTACAAAAGGAAATGCTGCAATCTGCAGTAGCGACGTCACAATAAAAGCCGCCAATTTATAGCTCCATTGTGGAGGGACTGTGCTCTGTAAGTGATGTACTTTCAAGTGTTTTTTTTCTCTTCTGAAAATACCGTTTGTTGTAATTCTCGATATCAAATCAAAACGCCTGGAGTTCGGCTTGTCATCAAAGGCAGTGTGCTTGTAATTTTCAGTGTTACTATTGATAAGTTCAGTTTAGTCCTGGCTGCGATTCAACTGTCAACAATAATATTGCTTTTTTTGCAAAATCAGTCGTTTTTCAATGTTCAGTTCAACATGCTTGGCCACTGTCACGGACAAAACGGTGACGTACGTCTTCACCGCCCTGAAAACAAATGCAGACCTGGGGTGCCGAGAGTATAACCGAATTCAGTCACTCGCGGTGCCTGCGTTATTTGGCAATATTCGTCGACTAGCGTTCCTTGACCTTCACCTTGTGATGTGTACGTGAATATCATATGTGCTGACGTCATCGCGTATAGATTCTCATAAAAAGTCGGCATAAATGATAGTTAATGACAGTTATGGAAAGTAATAAATATATTTTGTGCATGTATGATCGACATTAATACTCAGTGCCTCTAGCAGGAGATAAATTTGACAATAAACTTCCCATGATTGAACATTATAAAGTTGTAAAATGCTGTTTACAATTTTAAAATAACTTGTTTCCGAGTAAAACCTGTTTCGTTGTAATTACAACGACTGTCAGATTCACATTAAACGTGTGACTAATTCTCATTATTGTGTAAATTAATACCTTTTCGCAAACACATTAAAAAATAATTTGACAGCGCGACACTTCTGATGAAAGATGCCGATATCACGTGCAAACCCTTTCGGGGAAAAACTATCTGATGGCCATGATAGTTGCAGCAAAAGAAAGAAATTACAGCTCCATTACTGTCGCATTTTAACGAGCTGTTTACGAGCATTTTACTGTTTATTTAAAGGTATAAATTCGTCGGAACTGCGCTCAAAGGTCGTATGGGACCCATACGAAAATGTAAACACTGTATCCAAGACACGATGGTGATGGATGAAAGTTAAAACATGTCTGTCATAATCTACATCGTATAATTTAAATGTTGCAGCTATGATGATGAGGTGCATCTATGCACGAAATACATTGTTTGTGAACAAGAAACTCGCACAGGCGCAGTTCCAACGATTGTTTTTGTTTTCCTTCCTAATCTATGTCGTTTTGTCAACTGTTAACTTGTCAACACATGCTGTCTGTTCAGTTGACAAAAGAATTGAAGTCTGGATCAGAATGCTTCGTTAATAACTTTGCATATTATAATACACTAAATGCTTTATGAGTTGTTTTACGTAACATATACTAAGAAGATGAATACGAAATAATACGTGCTTTCTAACAAAAAGAATGAAAGTATTATTCCAAAGTTACAGCTATAGTCCTTCTTTGTTATTTGGTTCTACTAAACATTAAAAATCGGTCAGCAATATACACATATTGACTGACCATGAGGGCAACAGCATACGTCTGTACCCCGAGGGACTGTGAGTCACCCCCAAAAACAGACTGTTTCCCGAGGCCGTAGGCCGAGGGAAACAGTCTATTTTGGGGGGTTACTCACAGGCCAAAGGGTTAAAGACGTATGCTGTTGCCCTCATGGCCAGTCAATATGTGTTTTATAACACATCTCATCCGTAGCCATGATAAGAACGTACTATACACAAAACTTGTCTCATGTAGGCCTATGATGTAATATGTTGGAGTGGTTCAGTAAGAAAACGTTTTTCCTAACAGGATCGCAATACTTCTGCAAAACGTTCAATGCACCTTTGATTATAGTTTTCGTCCGTTTCGATTCCTTGATGGAAACCAAAGCATTCAATTCTTCTTCAGAAAGTAGGATAAACCAAAAAAATTCTCGACTATCGTTTCAATCGGCCGCAGACGACATCTTTGTTTACATTCCGGTCCGCGCACGCGTCAGTGTCGTTTTTGACGTCAGCGGGCATCATTTTTCGGAACTGATGCCTGGCAGGCAACAGTTCCAACAAATGATGCCTGATGACGTCGTTTACGTTGATCAGCACAAAAAGAATGCATCCCACGTGACTATCAACTGGCGAATTAGAATACAGACTGCGGATGAGGTGTGTTACAATGCTGACTGTCTGCAATAATGCATCTATTCGCTCTACATACAACAGCGTCGCAATACGCGCGTGTAAAATCATATACCTCGATGTCGATTTGAAGAATAAAAAAGCAATTTACTTTTAAATGCAATAGTAATTGGTAAGAATTGGCAAGTATGTGTTGCGGGCAGCAGTCAAGTGTGACGTTCGTTCAAAAAGCGGTCTAAGAGCTCGCTTGACAGACAGGTGGATATTTTTGGCGGGAAATTGGCAAGCAGACGATATTTCCTCGCCGATGGGCGGGAAACCCTTTATTCGCTCTGCGGGCAACTCAAAACAGGCCTAATAGAGCGGCCAGGAAAGTATTGTCCATTTGTTTTCCGCAGTTCACCGATATTGAGTGGGAGACTCGAGTAAAATGGCCGTTGTGAGGTTACAGAGAGGAATGGGGAGGCGGCAAGAATTTCTGGTGAGGTAGGAAGAACGGAAATGCTGCGTGGGAGAGGAAATTGTTCGAGATTTAGAGGGAGGCCTGCCACAAACTCCTATTTTTCTTTCAACAATTCCTTTATAATTGTTCAACAAATCATATGTATTTGTGAAATCTCCTCTGCTAGCAATTTCTTAAAATTGGCTGGATGGTGTGCCCCTTAGAAATAGAATAAGAACAGTAAATTTGAAAATACATGTAGAAAGTTAATACGCAAAGTGTAGCCGAACTGAAAGTCGTAGGGTGGAATTTGAGAAGAGACTTGTAAAATGAGAAGACGTTATTTTGACATTAATTGGACAGGATGCTCTATTTATCCAATTGATAAGTAAATCCATTTAGTACGATTACCTATAACTCTCTGTGCGGTTAACAAGTCAACATGGTGCTTGGAATGAATAAATGGCAGTTTACGAGATATGTTTAGACAGGATAAAGTCTAATTTAGGTTTACATCTTAGCTGGTTGGTCATTCTCTTTTCCAAGAGCATGATATAATGCAGTGTTATCTCAGTCTCGACGCAGTCCGGGACCGCAAGCGATGATTATGAACTCATACCCATGTAATCGCCTCAAGCATCAATTATCTTATTTTCAGACAAGCAGGAATATCTCTGCATCAAGTGCTAAGCACTATTAATCGTCAGTCAGTCGTTCCACTTTCGCCTACTTTCTCGTCATCTGTGCCAGTACACGCTGTTTAATTTGGCGAAAACAGATGAACAGATTAAAAAAAGAAATTGCAGCTTACAGTAAAGGCATAGATCTTCGGCCAGGGAGCAGGCTGACAGTGAACGTTTATTTGATTTTAATCCCAGTCTTCCCTTAAAAGTTGTGTTTAGTTAATCACATTATTCACAGATAAGCTGATGAAAAAAAAGTCTGGTCTTTTACGCGTGATTCATCATGCTATTAAACCATGATGGCAGTGGGCATGTTCCTCAGTAATAGAATGGATGTGGACACGGGCGAGTGAGGCATTGTTCGTGATCATATCACACCCTTCCATTGTGATCATCACCCTGTTGCTTCTGACCTTATAAATTTGTGAATGTGATGTGTAAATATCATCGATAAATTTGCGCATTTCAAATTAATAATGCTTTCAATCATGCTGGTCCATTTCTGTAAGGCGAACCAGATGTTGTTCAGAATCTTCTTTGGACATGCGCAGTCACAGGACTTCCCACCATAGAGTAAACGGGTATATTGGTTAGGGTGTCTGTTCACTATGAATAGTGGATTACAAACTGACAGTGACTGACCTACATGGTGATAATTCAGATATGTCTGATTCGCCTGTGATTTAGATGTAAGGATGGAAAAGTAATCAAATATCATGATGTAACTGATCCAACGCCCACGCCTGCCCGAAGTTACAAAAAGGTCCGCACGTTGTCCAGACATTGAGTCGACGATATCGACATCCTGTGTAACGCCTCCATGGCATAATTTACTAGTATAGTAAATGAAATGGAGAATTGCACTACAAGAGAAAGAGGCTGTGGGCTTTAAATCTTTCAACCCCAGTTCCCTGTATACAGGTCCAACTTTACCATAGAAAACAATGGATTTGGGACAAACCATGGTGGTGAAAGGGTTAAAGTAGAATGCGCCTGTCGAACAGATATTCCCACTCTCACGTTTTTACAATTCGTTTTTGGTCTACCGCTTGTGGGGGTGGTTTAATTTGAAGTTAGAGAAGTAAGTGAAGTCTTCACCCCTTATGTTTTTTTTGAAAATCGAAAATTAATTTACCCCATACAGTTAACACGGGTATGGCGGCCATTTTTATTTATAAAATATAAGTAATTTTTCGGTAATTTGCCTCTCTAATGCTAAATTTTGCACGATGACCCCTAATTTTTACTCTTGATTTCGAAAGTGTATAGTTTTAAGCTTCCATGAGGAAAGTTTGAGCAAAGTTTTATGTCTTTTAATTTCAAGGTCGTTCGCTTATCGTCATTTTGCAGATGCACTGAATGTGTACCCAACGAAATCGTCTGCACACTGCGGCGTTGATTTGGTAAAAATGTTTCCTATGGTGTTTTCTTATACGTTCTCCTTCACTGTTTGATGCGACCAACCATGGCTAGGGTCTCACTTAGCGATAGTCTGGTAGAGCTATAGAGCTTAGGAGGGGTACGTAATAAAAATAGTAAAAATTAAACCTGCAAGAAGCTTCAAGAGCCTGATCCCTTGCATACATTGGCTGAACGTAACAGCACAGGGAACTCTGCTCTCTTGTTTGTTTGTTTATGCATTCGTTTATTTCTTATATATGATTATTTCCATATACGATAAAGAACTAATAAAGAGTTGTATTTGTATTCATTTATTATCAATAAAGAATGATGTTTGTTTTGTTTGTTTGTTTGTTTGTTTACAAATATAGTCAATTAATGATACTTTAAACAGTTTCTAATACAATCCACATGAGGAGTAGCACTCATGTATGTCCATAACTCTCTCTCTTTCTCTGAATACTCACCCTTTTTAATGAGTCTTTATTGGTTCTTTATTGCAAATGGAAATAACCATACATAACAAACAAACAAACAAACACGCATAAGCAAACAAACAAACAAAGAATGAGACAGAGTTCCCTGTGGCAACAGCCGTAACCTTTGATGTGGCTTCCAGTGCATGTTATTATTCATCTGCTTCTAAAATACAATGGTAATGTTAAAATGCTGAGTGTTGGACACATGCAGAGTGTTGGACACATTAAATATCATGTGTATAAGGTTTATGGCTGTTAACTGACCCTCAATGACTCACAATTGTAGCCTAATAAGTAATATTTTTGCTGAAAAATGAGTGCTGGTCAGGACTTAAAATGTTGCCAACAACATGATTGGATCTATCATTGGAGCTATGTGCATATACATGATATGTAATGTGTCCAAGACTGCATTTTGACATTATTTCAGAAAAAAGCAACGAAGACATTATATTTTAGAAGCAGAATATTAACATGTAATTGAAACTACATCAAAGGTTATTTCAGATACAGGGAACTCTGCCTCCTTGTTTGCTTGTTTGTGCGTGTTTGTATATTTGTTGCATATGATTATTTCAATATACAATAAAGAACCAATAACGAACCAAATTGAATTCATTTCTGTTCATATTATAGAAAATCCTGCATTACAGTTTTACCGTTTATTATGTACGTTTTTTTCATATCCAGATCCAATCATAAAACATGCCTAGACAGACTTTGGCACAATAACTAACTCTTTGACTAGTATGTGCATGTCAAATGTCTTAACGGTAGGATCCAATACGGCCGCCATGCAGCCACTTTGTTCTGATTTTGACCCCAAGGACAAAGACCGGGGAACTAATAGATTTGGTTGTGTACGTGCGTCTGTTCGTCCGTTTACACAATTTCTCAGAGAGGCTAGGAGCAATTTCTTTCAAATTTGGTACAAGAATTACTCTCTATTTCATACATATGCACGTAGATTTATTATGTTATATGATCTAATACGGCCGCATGACGCCATTTTGTTTCCTGTATTTAATGTCCGCAGCCAAAACTCAGACAGGTTTGACCAATGTCTTTCAAACTTGGCACAAGAACAAGACACTGTAAATAACACTTGGAAACAAATTATTTTAGCAATACCATCCGATATGGCTGCTAGACGGCCATGTTTGTTTTTGATGATGGTGTGTTAATGAATAAAAAATTAGCTACAATATGTCAGGTCTTGTTCTTTGTACCAGGCAAAATGTGGTCAGTAAATACATGCTTTGTTGTTGCTGTTATTGTTGTGCTGACATTGTACTTATCCCGTTAATTCTGACCTTTTAAATTTGTGAATGTGATGTGTAAATATCATCAATACATTGGTGCATTTTAAATGAAACGATTTTCTCAACTATTCTGGTATTCTTCTGTAAGGCACTGGTGATGGCTTGAACCTCAGCAAGCAACGTGATGGTAATTTGCGATAAAAAGCAATTTTCAGTCCAGTCCATCCATATACAGGTGCATGATAACCGATAGAGTTTGGTCAAGAGAGCAGTGCATGTACACACATTTTGCCCCTGTTAAGCTTTCCACACAAAGTGTCTTGCGGTTGCAGAGACACAGGGTAACGTCAACCTCGCTAGGAAAATAATTGCCATCACAAAAAGTTTGAGTAGAGCTAAGAGGTCGTTAAGGGGTCAACCATCAGATCTCGGAAGGGGGTATAATCATAAATAAAATATAAATCTTAAAAGAACAGAATGCTAGGAACATTTTTGCAGCCATGCAGAGTTTTGAAAAAAAAGAAGCCAATATTCGCGTTCATATATAAGACAATGTGAATTATAGCGGGAATAGTAAACATTGTGTGCATAATGCAAACATGCATCCAGACTAGCATTTATTTAAGCAACAAACCACACCCAACGAGTGTATATCGTGAGATTTTGACCAGTTCACGACATAAGCTTATGTGCGGGGAAAAATAGCGCGCTCGTACGTGGATCGAAGTGGTCAAAATCGAGTGATATACCCCCTGCTGAGGTACTATTATATCATAATATTAAATTGAAATTCTGGCGTGAAACGTCAAAAGGGAATATTTCTCTGCTGAGAGCTTGTGAGTGTTCCAACCATGCTATATTGCGATAATAACATGGTTATTTACACATCTTTAGTGATCAGTTTGCGGTATTTGCGCCATTAATATACTGGTATGATATAATTAAGCAATAAAGCACATCCAACGACGGTATATCACGAGATTTTGACCAGTTCACGAAATATATACACGATCGACAGACAGCGAGTGCATATGTGAAGTGAAGTGGTCAAAACCGAATTATCAATAAACTTCAATAAATATCAATAACACAATTTTTTTACACTAATTGCACTAATTGCACTAATACAATTACACTAATTGCATTGTTTTTGCAGCACTGATACTTGACTAATCACATACTTTTTGAGAAAGAAAGAGGGGCTGAAACACAAAAATAATTAAACAATATTTCACAGGTAAGGTACTGTCCATTAATTGCATGTACGATGTATGAGCCCATATGATATTAATGAGTACCCGTTCAAGAAGCCCTGATGTTGGTAGGTCTTGTATTTATAATTTTGAAAACGTATGCGAAGTCTGTGGTAAAGTTAAAGCTGACGAATGTCCGTCTAATCCTGCGGCAACGTAAACCTCTGCATTACGCTATGAATACTTTTTCGCCGGAGGGAAACAGGTTGCTCGGCCCTCAAGTAAAAATCATCCAAATGGGTTGAATTCTATGCAATCTTCATGCCACTCAGCTTAGTGATCTTATAGTCGTGCCACTCAGCTCAGTAATCTTTATGTCATACCACTCAGCTTAGCTAAGTCAACAGGTGCTGGGCAGTTCAGCTGGTCGTGCATTAGAAATGTAAAGACGGCGATGTATGCTGTTTGAAAGGGGGTTAAATAGTATGCAAATATTTAATTTCCAGCTATGAAATGAAAATGTATCATTGGTGGAGAAATGGTACATTGTCAGATAGTTATTTGCGGTGACAACATATTCAGAGTTGATATGAAGCACTCGTGGCATAATTTGGCTGCTTGACAGTCACAGATGACAATTTCAAAATCAATAGTTTTCTTCAGCATGGAATGTTATGATATCGGAAACCAGAACAATTGTTGAATGTTCCAATCGCGATCAATTTGCCATGTTCTGCTGCAACTTAACCATATCCGCATAGGAACACGACCAGATTTTCTAGGCTTAATTCTTTCCTACGGATAATGCAAATTATCTTGTGGTATGCTTAATATATACACAACGACATTACACAGAATACGTGCTGAACAAAAGATGCAAAATGAAACCTCTTAGGGATGCATATCCAAACGACTTCATGCAACTAGGAACATTCCGCAAAAATGCTTGATCCCATCATGCCTTGCATTTCCCGATCGATCGATCGGCAAATTTTATCAAAGCGGTATTCCTTACAGGTTACAAATACATATTGTTAAATGTTCTGCATACAAATTTTAGCACAATTAAACAAGGACATTCGACAGTTAGGTGCTAATCATAGACTCCCATTTCGATTTCATGACAGCGCCCTGTTTGGAAGGCGATTTCATATGCAGCAACGGTATAACGTGTCTGAAATCATATCTCGTGTGTGATGGCGCTGCACAGTGTCTCGATGGTAGTGATGAAGACGACTGCACGTACGGTGAGGAAGAAAGGCTTTATTGTACCTATCTATCTATCTATCTATCTATCTATCTATCTATCTATCTATCTATCTATCTATCTATCTATCTATCTACTTGGGTCTCTATCTATCCAACTTTCTATTTGTCTCACTGCATATCCTAAAGTTTCTGTCTATCTTCTCATCTTTTGGTAGCTTCATGATCTTCTATATATCTATTACATTCTACCATGCTATCTATCCATCCATGTATCCCAAGGAATGTCGAAATTGCGATACAAAGTTTTGTTAAATGATCAAATTTTCCAAATATTTTTTGTTCACTATACTGTAAGGTATCGTAAACAAACCTGTAATGTAATCTTTTTCAAATCTTTTTACTTGGGTGAGTATTCCATGCAACAACTATAGTTTCTTGATCCACTCTGTAGAGTACGGTGAAATAGTCAGTATTCCGATTGTCAAAACAGCTCTTGTTGAGCGGCACGCACTTCTATATTAATATTTTGATTTGAGTTGACACATTCAATCATCATGACAATCTGGGAAGGCACACTATTATAGCCTGTGAAAAGGGAATTCAATTTCAACATGTTAATAGTTTCATTTGCATATGTCAAAGGTGACTGCGCCAGTAACCAATTCAAGTGTGAACAGGGAAGTCCCTTTGGTCTGTGCTTAGACGAAACAAGAATGTGTGATGGCCACCCGGATTGTTACGATGGATCTGATGAGAAATCCTGTGGTAAGTATTTGTTTCATCGAAATCATCGATGCACTAAGTGATTGGTCTACACTCGGTCGCTCATGCATTCTCACTTTGTCTCGAATGTACCTACACAGTCATAAGTTCCAACACTGTTATCACGGAGCAGCAGATAACGTGCTCTAGAAGCAAAACTGTCGTCTGCGATGGAAAATTTTGCACGTCTTTAATTGTTCAAGCCTTGTGTGGAACAACAGCGATGAAGTGTCTCGATTTATTTAGAGGAGACGATCGTTACTTGATGATCTTAGATGGTGAATGTTGCACGCATAATGTACTTTTGACTTGCATGTAGAAGTGGGAAAAAACTGCGGTAATATTGTCATTTTCTTGAAAATTTCACGAGTGCCGGTAAGAAAAGTGAGTCAAAGATTGTACAAGAAAAAAAAAGAGAAAGAAGGTTCAGAGTTTGTTCTCTGGTAACAGAAAATATTATGAAATATAACACAATGCAAGCCTTCGATTTTACATTATTTTTTACAAACCATAACATCATTTTGCGTTATACCTACTCGGTCAGCATCCCATTTACCCTTTTCGGAATGATTGCGTACCGGAGGAGGACATCTAAAGACCTTAACTTAATTTAATAAACAATACTTCAAATCTTTGCCGGCCTTTTGCTTTATGGAAGGGTGATAGGAAAGACAATAGTTGAAAGTTTAAAAGTGTTTTAGAAACGCCCTGTCTTAATGTTTTGATATATACTCGATCTAATTACGTGTTATATATATATATATATATATATATATATATATATATAATATATATATATATATATATATATATATATATATATATATATATATATATATATAACAAAATCATAGAATTTGGATGGTCTCAACAAAACACAACTTATGGTTCTTACAGTGACAAGCTTTCGCCTTGTTCACAAGGCATCGTCAGGTCCAACTGATGAACAGAATCCAGGGGTAAAGTACAGCCAACGGGAAAGTACAGGTGTGAAAAAAAAAAGGACAATAGGGTGTTAACGGAGTTCAATGTTATGAGCAGATGACAGGAACAATAATAAAATGAGATTGAACTGGGATTGTTGGAACTCGAACGTGTCAATTACACGGTTAGAGGTGTTTCTGTGTTTAGTCCATCGGGGAACAAAGTACGTAGTTTCTTGATCCAAAACGTTTCTCTGGCATCTAAGTTGACCGGTCTTTGTTGGTTATTTGTTTCGATCGCTACAACTGTGAAGTTATCTTCTGAGTGTCCAGGACTATTATAATGGGGTGCAACTAGTGGACTTGTACTGTATTGCTGTCTTCTGATACAGCTACGATGACCACTGATACGCTGTTTGAGGATATTAGTTGTCTGTCCGACGTACATTTGTTTACATTTACTACAAATTATGCAATAAACTACCCATGATGACTTGCAGGTGAGCTCGCCTCTGATGTTGAAGTGTTCTCCTGTAGAAGTGCTGGTGATGGTGTCCGTGGTCAACATGAATTTGCAATTGACGCATCGCGTAGCGTTGCATGGATGGGACGTGTTTAATCGATGACTTACTTTCTGTTTGTTGTGTACTAGGATATCACGTAGGTTTCTACATCGTCTGTACGAAATCAATGGAATTGTAGGCATGGCGTCCTTCATGGTATCTGACTGCATGAGTATATGATGATGAGCGGAGACTATCTTTTTAACATCGGGACCTAATAGATTGTAATTGGTGACATATGTCAGTCTTGTTTCTGGTGATTTGGTTTTATACTGCAGTAAGTCTCTGCGATTAAGTGCGCGAACTTTGTTAATTATTGGGGCGATGTGCTTACTCTTGTATCCAGATTTAACGAGATTACTGGCGAATGTGTCAAGTCGATTTTCCATCCAATTATCTAACGAACATATCCGGCGGATACGGATAGCTCCACTATACGGTACTGAGCGGAATATGTGGGGTGGGTGACATGAGGTCGGGGAGATGTAGGATCCAGAATCTGTTGGTTTGGTGTGTAGGTCAGTTTCTAGTCTATCCCTGTGTCGTATGATGTTTACATCAAGGAATGTTCTGCTAGATTTGCTATATTCAACATCGAACTTGATTGTAGGATGGACACTGTTGATATGTTGTATATATTGTTGTAATTCGACTTCGGTGATAGTAAATAGATCAATTAAGTCATCAACAAATCTTCTGTGCCACAGGGAATGAACTGATGTACTGAGTAGAAATGACTTACGAAACCAAGTCATGTAGATATTGGCATACTTGACAGCAAATGGTATCCCCATTGCGGTGCCCGTAACTTGACGAAAATGCCCATCCTTAAACGAAAAATGGTTATTTGTCAAGATAAACTGAACAAGTTTTATAATGTCTTCAATTTGTGTCATGGTGTATCGTGAATGAAGGCGTAGAGCAGTTTCCATGGCGACGAGCCCTTCTTGGTGTGGTATGTTGGTATAGAGACTGCGTACATCCATGGTAACAAGTAGTAAATCTCTCGGAAGTGGGGCATGTGTATTGTTAAAGTGGTTAAGATGGGCAAGAAATTCTGTGGAATCTTGCACAAGTTCGCCCCTGCAGTAATCTGCTTCTATGGCTGTTAGGATGAAGTCCAACCAAAGAGCAACTGGTCTACATGGACTATTTATATGGCTACAAATCGGTCTACCCGGTGGTATAACATGATTATCAAGTTGTTCTTGTGACAGCTTATGAATTTTCGGTAGAATGTAGAAGTATGCTTCCTCCGAATCGTTGATATTGCACAAGGCATCGAATGTGGCTTCATCAATGACGTCATGACGATAAAGAATGTTACAGTGTTCTTTCAATGATTTGACGACGGACACAGTGACATCTGAATCTTCTCTTTCATAAAAATTCGTATCATTCAGTTGTCTTCGGCATTCTTTATCGTAGTCTGTTTTATTAAGTACAACCAGAGCTCCTCCTTTGTCAGCTTTGGTGATAACTATGTTTTCATTATCTTTGAGTTCATTAAGCGCGGCGCGTTCTTGTAGTGTCAAATTGTCGACGGTGGAGTTGAATATATATATATATATAAAGATAAAGTGAAAGGATTCTTAGTCCCACACTCTCGTTTATACGTTTACGTGACAAAGCATTGAGCTACTCTAACATGAACAAGCGATGCAATCTTTGTATATCAGAAAAGTTGCACATTAAAAATGCTGACAAATCTACACTGTTAAAAGCACGCTCTGAGTTTGTTTCAAAATGTCGCCACCAAAAATATAATTTATCAAATTTTAACACCACCTTCAAATAGAATGGTACGTCCCAAATATTTAAACGAGAGTGTGGGGCTAAGAATCCTTTCACTTCATCTGTCTGAAGATTGCAGGATGCATGAAACTAGAGTAATAGATATTATTACTTTGTACTTGAAGAAATCGAGCACCTTAGTTTCCCACGAGGTCATATATATATATATATATATATATATATAATATATATATATATATATATATATATATATATATATATATATATATATATATATATATATATATATATATATATATATATATATATATATATATATATATATATATATATATATATTTAATGTAATTAGATCGAGTGCATATCAAAATATCAAATCCTGGTCACAGTTTCACGGATAACACCGATCGTAAGATGACAAGTAGAATTCGACGGACTTTCTGTCTGTGATCGAGCTTCGAGGTTGGGAAAGTGACAATATTATGCCAGTGCTTCGTTGCATTATCATTTCATAAACGGCTGCTTAGTGTGATGAGCATCAAATCCTGCCTTGCATGTCATAATGAAACTTGGAATGACACTGCATTGCCGTGTTTAAAATGTAGCATTAATACGCTTGGCATTTCCTTTCAAATCATTGACGTCTTCTTTATTTGTATGCTATAAAATAATGTTCTCCGGTCAGAAAACTGACGATATGTCAGTACTTTGTAGGCCTTTGGATTGACGGTGAAGGTGGATCTGTGAAAAGGCATGTTCCATCAGAAAATAATGGGGTGCGGGGTGACTCAGAGCTTGGTCTCTCAAAAAGTAGGTTGGGACATCATTTTTGTTGTTATTTCCTTTCTCAATATCGCACTTTCTGAAACCATTCGACGTGAAATTATCGAGAAAATGGCAATATCCTTTCTCATTGTTTGGACCTCGACCAAGAATGATTCCGCAGAACATACATTTCCCAAGGCCGCTGCTCGTGAAAACTTGACCGTCTTGGGACGAGAAAACAGAGAATATCATAAAACACATTAAACAATGTAGTCAGTCGATTAGCGTTTATATCTACGCTTGATTATTCGGTTTAAAAAGCAAGCACCAAGACCGACCAAAAGTTTAAAATATTACCAACGTAACAAAATATAAAATTGAACGCACGACAGACACGGAGAACGACAAGAGTCAGGTACAACATATTGCATGACGCGACGATGAATCTTTTGTTCTGTGTGTATCAGATATAAATTCAGCAAAAAGTAGCATTGCAGTGAAGTTTTGTCGTTCACTATTTGTAGGTGTTAGTTCAGTAAGAGCCTCTTCAAAACATTTAAGAACCTTGTGCAAAAAAATGACAGGAAACATTTTAAAAACACTGAAATGCTGTAAGCAGTGTTACTGCTATGATTCTGATATTCAACTATTAAACAATATTTCATCGTTTCCAAGACTCGACATCACCTTCATCACTACATGACTATTTTTGAAGTTTGTAGCATTGTCGAGTTCGAGTGCAAATCAGGCGGGAACTACGGACACTGTATACCGATCGAGAAACATTGCGATGGCATTGAACACTGCAACGATGGCGAAGATGAGAAGCTGGAGAACTGCAGTGAGTATGACTGTAGTGTGTGTTTTACTTCCGCTTCCGCTCTGGACCGGAAGTATAATGCCACAAGAGCTGTCATGTAGTCAGTATGATTACTTCCACTTTTCCCAACTTGACAGGGGCGAGATTAAATATGACAAATCACAAACTTGAAATAACACAAAAATTTAATGTAAATCAGGTATGCGCTCATCGAATGATCAGTACCTTTGCTGTTATCTTTACTCTGCAATATGTCGCAATATCGACTTCTGCACGATAATGCTGCTAACTTCCTATGCTCTATACTTCAAAACAGTGAATAAACATGGCTTTGTCTGTGATGGAGACAAACGAATTCCCTACAGCTGGCTTTGTGACAAAATTCCAGACTGCGTGGACGTCAGTGACGAAATGGAATGCATAACGTACGGTAATTACTGCATATTTTAGTAGGCCTAATTCCCGACGCTGGAACGGTTGAGCCGCTGGATAAGCAGTCTATCGTGATAAAATAAAGCCCAATAATGTTACAATTGAAATATTCAATATATGCACACAAATTTGCATACATCATATATTTCATCTATCTGAAGATTGCGTGAATGCATGAAACTTGAGTAATAGGTACCGTGTATGTAAAAATGTACGTAAATATATATATATATATATATATATATATATATATATATATATATATATATATATATATATATATATATATATATGAGGGTTGTAAAATACGAAAGTTTGTGACTACATGCACAGGTTTTTGTGTATTTTATGGCACAATACTGATAATGATATTATTTCATGACACTTTCATTTGCCATCATATCAAAAGGGTTGTACTCCAGACTTATCAGTCACATCTCCACCATTTGACAGATAGTTGCATGCCAGGATTGTTTACCTGCTCAAATCAGAAGTGCGTCCTGCAGAATAAAGTGTGCGATTTTCATGACGACTGCGGGGATTGGAGCGATGAAGCAAACTGCACGTACGGTAAGCTGTATTTAGTTATTCATAACTAACTATTTCCCTATCCGGTAGCACCACCTCCTTGGCGCCTTGTTTCATGGAACTAGATCCGGCAACAACTGGTTCGTTTTCTTCTGCGTTTGTGGTCAGGTTTACTGCCGTATTAAGGTAGAAAACGCCTCGAAATCGAAAGACTTTAGAACTCATGCTCAATCTTTTCTCGAGGAAACTTTCAACCAATTGGTATCGAAATCAAGAATAAAAATCAGAACAAAATTTGACTCCAGAGATACGAAGAGCCCGATGTTTACTGACATTTGAAATTCAAAATGGCCGCCATCGCACGTGTTAACTCTACATGGAGAATATTAAATTTTCTCTTTTACATACACCACTAGCTTCGTAAAGCACACCAGAAAAGTATTGTAAAAATTGGGGAGTCCGAATATCTGTCCCAAAGGCGCATCCCACCTTTAGATGGGTCGTTTTTGATGGTTGCCTGCAGAAATAGAAGTGATTATATATTATATGAATAAGATAAATATTGATGTCAATTGTTTACGATGAAAACGGAAGGTCATATGCAAATCAATGCTTGACATTGCCGTCCAATGCAAATGCAAACCGACTGTGGTATTGTTCATTTTGCTGGTCACGAGTATGCGAAAGATGTATCATCAGCAATTGCTGTGGACATCTAAAAGGGAAACACTTGATATTACGTAATGAGACTTGCATATCAACGTCCTTCTGGCGGACTGGGTAATGAAATTTAAATACATGTAGAGTATAGCTTATTCACGCCAGTTTTAGAATTTACAACCATATGCATAATGAATGAGTAAATTATGTCAATGCCTCGTTCTGATTGGTCGAGAGCTCACGTCCGCATTTGTATAAAACGTGTGGAAAATTGACCGTTCAACTTGCATGATAGGTTTAATCTGACGCAAAGGTCGTTCTTGCAATTAGGAAACTTCTTGATCGGACCGAATTAAGTGATACATGGAGGCTATTAGAATACTAGATAAACTTTTTGAAGTTTTTAAAAAATAAAAACTGTCCTGTTGGACCATTTGGTATACGTTTCGTACAAGAGATTTTGCTTTTTGTCTGTTTTGTAGCCAGCTTCTGACTATACGTGTAGTGTATCAGTTGTGTGCGCAGTCATCGGCCGCGGACGCTGCCCTCCCCGCCGATGCTGATGCTCATGGCGCGGAGAAAATAACCCTATCACGCCAAAGACACATTCTGTTAATAGGCAACAACATCACTTCAACGTTAACAGGTGCTTTTATTGTTGCCTACAACAGCTCCGTGTGAGGAAGGTCAAGTTCGATGTCCCCATGGAAGATGTGTCAAGCGACTCAAAATGTGCGATATTTACGCAGGATGCGGCGATAACGTGACAGATGGCCAATGTGTTCGAAGCAGTAAGCACGCGTTTCCTTTTGAAGACTGATTTTCTCGTCGCACTTTTTTGATAATGCAATTACGTTAAACCACAAATGGTACAGGTTCTAAAAGCTGTTCGATATAACCAATAAACAAGAACCATTTTATATATTATACGGATAGTTTTCAATCGGATTCGAACCCACAACACACGGCATCAGTCGCCTAGCTGAGAGGCCACAGACAGAACCACTCGGCTAAATCTCCACTCCCAAAAAGAGTGGTTCAATAGCCGGCTAAGTTGTTACATGTTTCTGACTGAGACCGCTCAACACGTTGTAGAGTTCGTGAAGCACTCACGCACGCATGCTCACTATCATACATCGCACATACACACTTTATCGAAGCGAAGAAACGAATTTCATCGCTTTAACTGGGCGAACGATAACCTCGGGGACAATTATGTTACTAATGATCATCACAATAAATTCGTTAAGAAAGGATGTATATACTGGTACATACATAACGGATATGATGACGAGACAGATTCCTCAAATCGTTATTTTAATTACTTAGCATATAGAGAATATGTAAACGAGAAAAATCACGAAAATGCATGGTACTGTATCTATTAGACATGCTTCATCATCATAATCTAGTATTTATGGCACGGTCTAATAACGTCATTTATTTATTAAAAATCATACTGGTGTCATTCCCACAAAGTGCCCTGTCCAGGTCGCCATGTTCGCTGTGAAGATGGCAGTTGTGAACACGAATCAACCGGCTGCAAAGAAGACTACGTAGGTAAGTCAAAACCAGTCGCGATACCTCGCCAACTATAAGTTCGATTATCACGGGTCTTCGTTTTTTATAAACATGTATCGAAAAATTTAACTACTTTTGCAATATTAATATTAAAATGTATTATGCATATATACCTAAACACCGTTCTCTCATTTGAACACGTGATGGCGTGGCGCGTGCTTGGTCCTGCTAAGATCAATACAAGTCATATAAATATCCTATTAATCTGTTCTATGTGCTCAACAAGAACCACATAAACTTAAAAAGAGCGGGTAAATAATCCTCATACTGACAATGCTATAGGAAGAAGTTCACTTTTACAATACAACATAGTAATTGTTACTTTTACAATACATTGTAATTAGCAGTATAACGTTCTTTATAAAAGCTACAGGGGTCGTAATGGTTGCTATAATGTCATGTCATTAATCTATAGACCCGTTTACAATTAACATTTTTTAAGAATTCAGACATACACGGTATGCCAACAAAACAGTTCCCGGCAGAAAGGTACCTAGTCCGTTCCTTTGCGAACTGGCGTTCTTGTTTTACCGCATCAAGGTTGGAACAAAGGCTCGACGGGCAATTATTTATTGTCAGCGGGCGGGGAATTCTTATTACATTGCTCAGCTGGCGACTTAAAAAACCCAGCAGAATTCGGTTGATGACAAATTTTAATGCCATTATCCTATGGCCGAGAGGGACAATAGGAATGTTTTTGAATAGTGCACTTACTAATAGAAGCACCTCCGCTCAATATTTCTGGAAATCGGCCTCTTAGGTGCCCCCCCCCCCCATATTGGCTATAACATTAACTCCTTATCCGTTCCCCGACCAGGACCTCTTCCGTTTTCGTACCCGGACAGCGAATTTCAGAAGACCGTCGGACGAGCGCTGATGTCGTCACCGAGGAAGGTGCTCACAAACACATCGACCGAGCGGTGTCTGATCGCGTGCCTGGATGAAACTGAGTTCGCCTGTCGTGCGGTGAACGCACTGCGTAACTCCGTGTGCGAACTACTGGAAGAAAGCCACAGCTACTCGGCTAACACTTTGTTGGTCAGCAATGTCAGTGTGTATTTTGAAAACAGGAAAGGTAAATTGTGCACAGCTGTCCATGGTGTCAACGACACTCCTTTCCTCTCAAGTTTTAAGATTGTTTCGAGCAGAAACCACTACTTTTCCATCTGAGTAACTTCAAGCATACATATATTACTGAGATTCTCATGAGATATCTAATTTAAAATAATACGTCCATATTTCTTTCCATAGTCTTATTACAACAGCTTTCCTGTTGCCACTATCACCTGACAAATATAGTCTTTTCTTTCCACAGCAAGCTATCCTTTCGATAAAGTGACGGCCTATCCGAATTTTGCCCTACAAGGGTACATCGAGCTTACGGTGATGGACGTTGACGAGGAAGGGTGTATTCTGGCGTGCCTTGGCTCGTGGGGGTTCCGCTGTCGTTCGGTAGATTTTTGGAAAGGTCGCGGCATATGCTACGTGAACGCCGAGAACAAATGGAGTGCTAGTGTCAATCTAGTACCGGACCATCAGTTTATACACTACGAACTCCACGAAGGTGAGTAACTTTAATTGATACATGCATGATAGGTGACAGTGCACGCCAATAATATTGTGCCAAAAGGTGCTCTTTAAAACGACTCAACTCCCACCTACCCGGACCCCTCTCTCTCTCTCTCTCTCTCTCTCTCTCTCTCTCTCTCTCTCTCTCTCTCTCTCTCTCTCTCTCTCTCTCTCTCTCTCTCTCTCTCTCTCTCTCTCTCTCTCTCTCTCTCTCTCTCTCTCTCTCTCTGCCTCTTACACAGAGAGCATTTTGAAACCGTTCCCTCAAGTTTAAACTTTGATAATGTGTCATAGTGCCTTCTTTGTCTTTGCTGTTTCGCATAAGATATCATGTATACGGTGACACCAAATCCAAATGACAGATATCCCGGGTACTTCTTGGATGTTGATTTCTTCAAACTGGTCACAGCCAGTGACACTAGTACAAAAATTCCATTTTATTTCCTAATCGGATCCCCCCTCCCCTCATGACACTCGCTGGACTACTACTAAACTACACAATAAGAGAAAGGGTAATGCACCATAGATAACTTACAGCGAAAGAACGAATAACTTTTCTCAAGTCATATTTCCATCACTCCACTTGGTTCCCTTGGTTTGCCCAATGTCAAAATACGCCTACGAAGATACCAGAAACAACCTCAAGACTGCGGTAGACCTTGAATCAAAATCTTACAAAAAGACTGTTCCAATTGAATAATTGAGCGCATTGCCGTCCAGTTTTCTGAACTTTGCTGATTGGTAACTACTCGAGTGGAATTGGCTGTCTCTTGGTGGCGCCCTCGTGCAGATTCACCAGTCGATTTGAATATGTCTGACTAATCATTGCTTTACCCGCAGAGACCTATCCCTACAACCAGTTCAAGGAATATCCTGGTGTCACATCATCGTTAACCGAAGGAAAAAAAGTCGAAACATCGTCATCAATGGTTGGATGCCTTTCTCTGTGTATGAATGAAACCCTGTTCGACTGTGTGGCCGTCGACTGGTCAACCAGTGGTCTGTGCCTGCTGCAAGAAATATCGATGACGTCACCCAATGTCACTTTGCTCACCAGTGCGGAATTTTCCCACTTTGAGGTTGTAGATGGTAAGAGACAGCGGTTTCTGAGAGGCGATTTCATAATCATATAAATGATAAATAGCTACTAATATAGAAATAACGGGCGACGCGCTGACCATTAACGTTTATTTGTGGGCAAGGGGCGAGAGGAAAGCCAAAAATAAACGGGCGAGGCTTTCCTTGAGCCCACGCCCACAAATCAACGTTAATGGTCAGAGCGGAGTCTGTTATTTCCATTATATTATCAGCGAACTCAAGAAAACCGTCAAAATTTCCGAAAATTTCAGGGGCGAACGACAACTAGGCCCCAGAAACTGAGCAATACGCGACGCACTGTCACGTGCGCTGTAAAAAATTGGCAAATCCGGAGATGTTTTCAGAAAAAAGTATCTCAACTTGACCAACAAGTGCTCCATTTTATTTTGTGATTGATTATGATTTACGTTTGAGGTGTAAAGTTACGATACTTTGAGTTGTTAATTTTATTATTCATATTCACGGGCATGCAAACAAACCATTACTGTGTATTTGTGGTCAGTCACGTGGTTCAGCTCGACCAATCAAAATGTGACGGGCAGGGCATGGTAATATAAAATCACTTTGATGAAAACCACTCCAAGGCATATAGTGCACAATTTTAGGCCTTTGAGTGTTCTAACGTTAGTAATAATTCATTATAACTTGATTTGCATACTCAACCAATGCTCCTGAAAACACTTTAGAAATACACAAGAAGAAGAGAGTCATATGGATACTATTGAACTTTTGAGGCGTAATGCTGGTTTCATTGACTCTAATTTTGAAGAAGTTACTCTGATCCTGTCACAAGTATTTCAGCGTTCAAATTTTTTAAGAAATCCAACCTTGAAGGTAGAATGCGCCTCGGGGACAGATATTTGGACTCCCAAACTTTTACAATTCTTTTCTGATATACCTCTTGATGGGGTTCATTTTTAAGCTCTTGGTGTAAGAAACTGTTCACCGACTCAGTTTTTTGAAATTCGAAAATTTAAGTTTTGTATACAGAGTTAAAACAGGGATGGCGGCCATTGTGAATTTTAAATGTCGGTAAATCTTGGGAAATCCTTTCTTGTACCAAAATTTGCACGATAACGGTTTCCCAGATGTTTATTCTTGATTTTGAAAAAGAATAGTTGAAAGATTCCTTAAGGAAAGTTTGAGCAAAAAAAGTCTTTTACTTTCAAGGTACATACTACCGTAATCTGTTTGCTCCCATTCCCTGTAAAGGAATCAGCATACATCAATGGTACGGTAAACAACATGTTTTCACCGAACTAAGCTTATAATTAGAAAAAGGGTTAAAGACATTCAGCCATATTTGTAGCAGCTGATCATGATTTTAATTAAGAGGGAGAGGCATGCGAATGTGACACGCTGTCAAAACTTCGAAGTGATACTGATGATAACTGACAACAGCTTACATGCTTTTTGTGCCAATTATTGATATGCAAATCAGCCATAATCGAATAACTTTAACAGTAAACTTCTATCTCCATTCTGTGTAACATTCTAGCTTTTCCCAGGAGTTTCTTTTTCAAGACTGTGACTAGCGCCCTCACGTCGTATAATGACCACATCATTCGGCGTGTAGGCCTTGACCAGTGTTTGCGATTCTGTCTGGAGGGGCCAGAGTTCGTGTGCCACTCGGCCGATTATGCAAAAACGGCAAATTGCTACATGAGCACCGAGACGCCAGAAACAACTGCCACTGGACTTGGTACTTACTACAAGACCAATTATTACAAGAGCAAAACAGGTGTGTTTATTACCTGACTTCTAGGCGAGAGAAAGCCCTACTGGTATGGCCAAAATGCCGCCATTTTTTGCTGCTATATCTTGTTGTATATAAGGGTCAATATTTTGGTCGTATGGGTCCCATACTACCTTTGAGCGCAGTTCCGACGACTGTATCCCTTTAAGGCACACTGTATTACCGACGTTAAAGGGATACAGTCGTCGGAACTGCGCTCAAAGGTCGTATGGGACCCATACGACCAAAATAAACACTGTATCCAAGTTACGATGGTGATTGATGAAAGTTAAAACATGTCTGTCATAATCTACAACGTATAATTTAAATGTTGCAGCTATGATGATGCGGTGCATCCACATATCGTGCACGAAATACATTTTTTGTAAACAAGAAACTCGCACAGGTGCAGCTCTGACGACTGTTTCCCTTTAACTATAAGAAATGCAACACAAATGTGTTATTCGCTTGCAAGTTTTTTTCTGTTTCAAACAATTCTTCGGGTCAAAGAGACTGCACAGTTTTTCACTCGGTATGAAGTACGTAAACCTTGACTGTGTTCGCGACTCAATTCTTGTACGGATTTCTCCATTCGCCCTCCAAGCTGTCTGTTCAGGGGATGACTTCGCTTGCGAGCATGGATGGGAATGTGTCCAATCGTGGCTGGTCTGTGATGGCGTCCGACACTGCAGAGACGGAAGTGACGAAAAATATTGTGACGGTAATAATTCAACGTTTCGTTCTGTAAATTTTCGAACTCCAGCTAATGAATTTTGTCGTCTTCTTTCATGCTAATCAACTGTAAAGATGATTTTTGTATCCCAACAAGACTTAAATCGAGACAAATAAATATTACGTGTTTCCAGTAACCCGACCAACCGATCTAGAAAACTCGCCAACATTTGCCATTATTTTCGCATTTTCAAAAAATTTTGACTAAATTCTCTAAATTTTACCGCATTTTTATCGATCTCTGCCAATTGAAATTTAAAAATTTACAAGGTTCTCCGACCTACCTACCCTAATTTTCGGAGACATTTCACTGGAAACAGGATTTGTTTTATGGCCTCTGAGAATGTGTTTTATTTTACCAGCCTTGGAATATCATGACACAAATTTACGCTTTTCTACCTCAAAGAGTTTGTTGGCCTTGGATATTTAAAATAAATAAGTGAGTCAGAAAAGTTTCAAGCGGACAACCATGTTTTGAATATGGCGGATGTCAACAGGTAAAACACACAAGATTACAGAAGCCAAAGTACAGTTTTGGGTTTACATGAATTTCTATACAAGAAATGCCTGAAGTTGAGCAGATACATGGGTTCAGCCGGTTTCACGAACAAAAAGGACTATTTTGCCATGGAAACAAAATATATCTGCATTAAAAGTGTTCATTGAATCCCCACCCCAAAATTTTTGCAGTGGTGAAAAGCCCACTTTTACCCTCAATGCATTGCAATATCATGTAGTTTGCGCCCACCCACCCCACCCCGGCACATGACAAAAGCTATTTTACGTAGCGAGAAATAGTGAATATTTTTATCGTAAACATGCAAATGAGCAGCATCGACGCACTTCTGACACAAACGATTTCGATGTGTACCGGTCATTCGATGTCTTTAGTACATCGTCACTCCCTTAATCGTATGGGACATTTCATCTTCGACACAGGCTGCGGCGACGATGAATTCCTGTGCGAGAGAGGGCACTCGCACGGAGAGACTTGCATTTCCAAGGACAAAGTTTGCGATGGCTATCGAGACTGCCTTCATGGTTCCGATGAAACCCAAGAACAGTGCCGTGAGTATTTTGGAGAATGCGAGCCTAAAAGTACACATTAACAACAAATGTTCCGCTTAACACAGTAAAATTGGTATGCTTTTCCGTGCATATTATATTCTATGACTTGTGCAAAAAATATCAGCTATGCGCACACGATGGGTCATATATTGTACAGAGACGCTTATCCCAACAGAAATTCATGTATGCTGCGATAGTATCTGAGCGTTTCTTGTTATCATTTAGCGAATATTAGAATCCACTTTTTCTCTCAGAAGATAAGTGAGCCGTTTGAGAAGTGGTTTTACATGTAGTCTGTCTTTGATATGTAGGAATTTGTCGAGGTTTCTTGTGCGACGAGACACGCTGCATCAAGAAATCCAAAGTCTGTGACTTCATCGTTGACTGTAGAGACGGCACCGACGAACGTTCCTGTCACTATCGTAAGTACAGAGAGAGAGAGAGAGAGAGAGAGAGAGAGAGAGAGAGAGAGAGAGAGAGAGAGGTTGTACGTGGTCCTCGCTTTGTTTTAAAGTAAAAAAGTCATGTTCATCATCGAGGTACTAATACTTCCATGGGTTCACTCACAACTTACACAACTACAAAAGCATTGCACAGTGTGCCCCTATGTCACTATGACAATTGTAAATATACCATAAAAGGTATATAGTCACTTGTAATCTAAATGTGCCCATATATGGTCAAACGGGCCTTCCTTGGTATTCAAAATGCCCATGTGAGGGCGCTGTTTTTAAAAAGCGGCCACACACTTAAAATCTGTGATTGGCTAGATTTTCTCTTACGATGGTATCTGTGGCAAAATTAGAACAGGTGACAGTATACCTTTAAGGCCCGACTGCCTATCATATTTGCCGGCATCATATTATTATCACTACTACTCACGTGTTCAGCGTTTTTCTTCACCCACAGCTGTCTGCAATAGTGAAAAAGAACACACCTGTGTGAACAAACTCTGTATTCCATTGGACAAGGTGTGTGACACGGAAAATGATTGCTTTGACTGGACCGACGAATGGGATTGTGACTATCGTAAGTTTTTGTATCTTTCAAAGTTAACTTGGAGAAAGTCAAAAATTAACAAGAAAACAAAATGCATACTTGAACTTGAAGCCCTGGCATGACAAATGTATTACCAACTATACGCCATTCCATGCGTATTAGAGAACTCGAATAAACTTAACATTATGCCATCGATTCTTGTTGTAAATGGCAAAACAGAAATTGTTTTCTTCCTAAAAACAACTAGCGTTTTCATAGCCAAGGCGACTTCAGATGAGGTTATAAAGTGGGCACCCAATTTTTTTTGAACAGTACAGTATCTGCAATATACATTAAGATAATATGTGCCTCGAGAATTAAAAGACTTCAAATCTTTCTAAAGCTTTCCTCAAGCAAGTTTAACTTTCTTCCATGATTCTCTTTCAAAATCAGGAATAAAAATCGGGGATCGAAGTGCAAATTTTGGTACTAGAGAAACAAATTACCTAATATTTGAAATTAAAAATGGCTGCCATCCCTGTGTTATCTCTATGGGGAAATACAATTCCCGATTTTCACAAAACTAAGACGGTGAAAACTATATTTACTCCATAAGCTTCAAAATTAGCCCCCATAAAATTAGCCCCCAATTTTTGTGAGACTGCTGTCTTTTTTCCCATAGATAATGCATCTTGCCATTGATGAATGGGTCGCAGTGTGTATTTGAAGTGTGCTAATGCTATATGAAAGGTTAGGGTGACTTTAGTGGAAAAACCCGACTTTAGCAATCCCGGAGATTTCCTTAATTTATCCAAAACCTAATCGATAGATACTTTACCGTAAAATCAAGGATTACGGATTAACAGAAATACAAGCGTGCGCATGGCACCACACGCACCTGGTAGCAGGCAGCAAGGTATCACGTGACTGACTTCCTTATTGTTGTCTCTCCACTGAGGTGGCGAATGTTACATGTTGGTCAATGGTTACGACTACCGTGGTAAGGTGAACACGACCGTGTCGGGAAGGCACTGCCAGAAGTGGTCTTCTCAAACACCCCACAGCCATAACAGAACCGACGAGTTCTACTCGAACACGGGGCTGGGTGACCACAGCTACTGCCGAAATCCCGACAACGAGGCTGGGATCTGGTGCTACACTACCGATCCTGATGTTCGATGGGAATTCTGCGACGCCGGCAATCGCCAGCAACGTTGTGACGGCGGTGTGTATTCAATAAAAAAAACACGTCACATTTGTCTGAATGCCGCAAAACATGGTTATTGTAATCGCACACGTACACGTTCACGTTCAAAAGGCGTATACACGAAAGACTGTTCACAAACTTGACACACCAAGAACGCATCACAGACTGTAAAACAGATCAGACAAACCTCCAAGTTATGAGACAAATAAACCGTGACAAGTGTTAGAACATGTTACTCTACGCAGGAGCGAATTTTAATAGCGAGCCAAATACACGATCTGACAATCACTCAAACACCCTCATTGCTAAAAGAATACCGGAGGAAATCGTATTCTACCTCGTACTGAAATAATATAACGGGGGTGAGGGGGTAGGGGGTTGACGGTTGTTGTTGATGTTGATGTTGTTGCCCCTCCAATAAACGTCGCACACACCCTAGGCGCACCAACAGCAACAACCGTCGCACTGACCCCGGGCTACATTATTGCATATAACTCTAGCCCTCCATACCAATTTGACAATACCACATCAGATTAGAATACTAGTGGACAAAACAATAAAATAGCAGTGACATAGCACCTAAACTTGAAGGAATACAACTGATGAAAATAGAAGCCCGGAGCCTTTATAGTCCGTGGGCTGGAGGGGCCCACCGTGCACCCCCCCCCATAAACCTACTACATGGGTATTTTTTTGTTCTTTGGGATCTGCTGAACTAGAAAAAAGATGTTAACATTGGATATTTTGGGATGCACTACCTGTCTGCACTGGTTTTTGATTTGTATGTACCGCAAAAAATGGCGAAAAATGGGTAGGGGTAAGGGGTACTATATCCTCCCTAAATGAGTAAACTAGCATGAAATAGCACAAACCTTACATTTTTGGAAAGCTCAGATACTGCACTTTCTGAGGAATACCAACTTTAGCAAAATTAATTTGTGTACATAGAATAGGACGACTTTAAAATGAATTTTTTTGACAATTTTGAAATTTTTTACCCAAAATACCATGTAACAATTGTGATCTACTTTTTATTAAGCAAAATTTTCACAACTTTTTGTGTTTAAATTATTCATTCCGACATATTAAACAAGAAAAAAAGTGTTAACATCAGATATTTAACTATACACTACTTCTCTGGCGTCAATTTTGAATTGCATGTATCTGTATGGGGTGTGCAAAAGCTAGGGGTAGGGGTACAACATTCTTTCCTTGATGAAGTAAACTGGCATGAAATGCCATATACCTTATAGTTTTAGAAAGCTTAGATACTGGCCTTTCTAAAATGCATAAGTTTTTAGTAAAAAAATATGACGTCATAGAATTGTATAACTTTAAATCGATTTTTTCTGGTAATTCAGCAATTTTAACCGGAAGAAAATACGATAACTATTGTTTCCTCCCAATGAAGCAAATCAAACAGATTTATGGATGTTATTTACTAATTGCAATGTGCTGAAGAAGAAAATAAATGTCAAAATTGGGTATTTACAATCCATTATTGTCCCTGCTCACTCAAATTGCAAGTTTTGCTACATTGGTATATTGTGAATGGGCATTTTATTGTTATGCAATGAACTAATGCACAGCCTTAAAAAGAAGATTTTAAAACGCACACACATAGTCATATTGCCATTTTCTCCTTAAAGTAAATAGATTGTTGATGACTGTCTATTTTTATAATTTACTTTTTAAATATTTTCTATGAAATAATTTTGATAAGACGTATTTGGAAAATTGTGTATGCCTCCTTGTCTTACTTATACAGCAAGCATTACTAACAATCTATTAGGCCGTGGGCTAGAGGGGGCGTCTACGTGCACCCCCCCCCAACCGCACAGGATAACAAACCTGTATTTTTCAGAAGCCTTGGGATCCCTAGAATAAGAAATAGGATTTTAACAGACAAAATATAGGGACTCAATAGCTGTTACGGTCATGTTTTGAAGGGTGCCGCAAAATCACGATTTTGTGACCCACATGGATTTTTGTCAAACCTGTCTTCATGTACGTCATCTGCTGAGCTTACTGTTTAACATGACCTGGCTTATGGGGTATCATTAGAAAGGTGATGTATTCTTCTTGATAATGTTATATAGCAATATGCAATATCTTCTATAGTTTTTATGAAATAGGCCATAATTTACCCCATACCCCAAAGTTTATGTTGCAAATTACTGTCAAAACTAATCTAAATTCTACCATTATTTACCTAGACATAATACAAAGGGTAATGCTGTGTATTAACTTTGTGTTATTTGCTACAGGTACATGTTAGAAACCTGAATAAACTTTTGACAGAAAAAATATTGGGATCCTGTAGCTGTAACAGTCATATTTTGGAGGGTTCCGCAAAATCACAGTATTAATGAATCACATTCGTTTTTGTTAAACCTGTCTTCTTGTAAGTCTTCTACTGAGCTTATTTTGAACATAAAGAGGCATATGCGATATCATTTGAAAGTTAATTTACTTTTCTTCAAAATGATATATTGCAATATGCAATATCTTCTATAGTTTTCATGAAATGAGACCAAAACTTACCCCATACCCCAAAGTTTTATGTCACAAGTTACAGTCACAACTAATGTCAAATTCTACCGATTATTTTCCTAGACACTTTACAAAAGGCAATGCTTTGTGTAAAATATAATTTATTTGGTACAAGGACATGTCAAAAATATGAGTTAGACTTTTAACAGACAAAATATTGGGGTTGAATGACTGTTACTTGCATGTTTTGAAGGGTACCGTGAAGGCAGAGTATTACCGATTCGCATATGTTTTTGTTAAATGTGTCGTCTTGTAAGTCATCTGCTGAGCTTACTTCTTACCATAACCTAACTTATGGGCTGCAATTAGAAAGACAATTTATTTGGCTTTAAAATGACATATTGCAATATACAATATCTTCTATAGTTTTCATGAAATGAGACCAAAACTTACCCCATACCTCAAAGTTTTATGTCGTAAATTACTGTCAAAACTAATCTTAAATTCTACCAATTATTTACCTAGACATTATACAAAAGGCAATGCTTTGTATCAAATTGTTTTATTTGATACAGGTACATGTTAGAAACTTGAAATAAACTTTTAACAGAAAAATATCCGGATGCTGTAGCTGTAACAGTTATATTTTGAATGGTACTGCAAAATCACAGTATTGTCAACTCGCATACATTTTCGTTAAACCTGTCTTCTTTAAGTCGTCTACTGAGCTTATTTTTATTATAACGTGGCAAGTTGGGCATCATTAGAAAGTTAATTTACTCTTCTTAAAAATGATATATTGCAACATGCAATATCTTTTATAGTTTTCATGAAATAGGACCACAACTTACCCCACACCCCAAAGTTTTATGTTCCAAATTACAGTCAAACTCATCTCAAATTCTGCCAACTATTTACCGGGACATAATACAAAGGGCAATAATTTGTATTAAATGTAGTTTATTTGCTACAGGTTCATGTTAGAAACTTGAAACGAACTTTTAACAGAAAAAATATTGTGATGCTGTAGCTGTAACAGTAATATTTTGAAGGGTACCACAAAATCATGGTATTGCCAACTCGCATACATTTTTGTTTAACCTGTCTTATTGTAAGTCATCTGCTGAGCTTTTTTTTAAACATAAGTTGGCTATTGGGGTATCATTAAAAAGTTTTTTTTCCTTTGATATAACATATTGTTATATACAATATCTTCTTTAGTGTTCAGGAAATAAGACCAAAACTTACCTCATACCCCTAAGTTTATATTGCAAATTACTGTCACTACTGATTCAAATTCTACCAAGCTTTTACCTAGACATATTACAAAAGACAGTGATTTGTATGAAATTTGTTTTATTTGCTACATAGACATGTCACAAATATGAGATAGACTTTTAACAGACAAAATACTGGGATTGAATGGTTGCTGCTGTCATGTTTTGAAGGGTACCGTAAAGTCACAGTCTTGCCCACTCGTATGTGTTTTTTGTTAAATGTGTTATCTTGTAAGTCATCTGATGAGCTTACTTTTTACTCTAACCTATCTTATGGGCTATCATTGGAAAGACAATTTTTGCCAGAAAGCGACCGACATATTGTAATATGCAATATCTTCAATAGTTTTCATGAAATAGGACCAACACTTACCCCATATCCCAAATTCGCAAACTGCAAAGTTTTAGAACAGATGTAGTTTGCAAATCAAACTAAGGGCTGGGGTGATGAGATGTTTGCTATTTCATTACAACTTAAGATGATATTACAATATTACAATGCATATTACAATATGTCAGTCGCTTTCTGGCAAAAAATTATATCAAAGGAAAAAAAACTTTTTAATGATACCCGAATAGCCAACTTATGTTAAAAAATAAGCTCAGAAGATGACTTACAATAAGACAGGCTAAACAAAAATGTATGCGAGTTGGCAATACCATGATTTTGTGGTACCCTTCAAAATTTACTGTTACAGCTACAGCATCACAATATTTTTTCTGTTAAAAGTTCGTTTCAAGTTTCTAACATGAACCTGTAGCAAATAAACTAATTTAATACAAATTATTGCCCTTTGTATTATGTCCCGGTAAATAGTTGGCAGAATTTGAGATGAGTTTTGACTGTAATTTGGAACATAAAACTTTGGGGTGTGGGGTAAGTTGTGGTCCTATTTCATGAAAACTGTAAAAGATATTGCATATTGCAACATATCATTTTAAAGAAGAGTGAATTAACTTTCTAATGATGCCCAACTTGCCACGTTATAATAAAAAATAAGCTCAGTAGACGACTTAAAGAAGACAGGTTTAACGAAAATGTATGCGAGTTGACAATACTGTGATTATGCAGTACCATTCAAAATATGACTGTTACAGCTACAGCATCCGGATATTTTTGTGTTAAAAGTTTATTTCAAGTTTCTAACATGTACCTGTATCAAATAAAACAATTTGATACAAAGCATTGCCTTTTGTATAATGTCTAGGTAAATAATTGGTAGAATTTAAGATTAGTTTCGACAGTAATTTACGACATAAAACTTTGGGGTATGGGGTAAGTTTTGGTCTCATTTCATGAAAACTATAGAAGATATTGCATATTGCAATATATCATTTTGAAGAAAAGTAAATTAACTTTCAAATGATATCGCATATGCCTCTTTATGTTCAAAATAAGCTCAGTAGAAGACTTACAAGAAGACAGGTTTAACAAAAACGAATGTGATTCAGTAATACTGTGATTTTGCGGAACCCTTCAAAATATGACTGTTACAGCTACAGGATCCCAATATTTTTTCTGTCAAAAGTTTATTTCAGGTTTCTAACATGTACCTGTAGCAAATAACACAAAGTTAATACACAGCATTACCCTTTGTATTATGTCTAGGTAAATAATTGGTAGAATTTAGATTAGTTTTGACAGTAATTTGCGACATAAACTTTGGGGTATGGGGTAAATTATGGCCCTATTTCATAAAAACTATAGAAGATATTGCATATTGCTATATAACATTATCAAGAAGAATACATCACCTTTCTAATGATACCCCTTAAGCTAGGTCATGTTAAACAGTAAGCTCAGCAGATGACGTACATGAAGACAGGTTTGACAAAAATCCATGTGGGTCACAAAATCGTGATTTTGCGGCACCCTTCAAAACATGACCGTAACAGCTATTGAGTCCCTATATTTTGTCTGTTAAAATCCTATTTCTTATTCTAGGGATCCCAAGGCTTCTGAAAAATACAGGTTATTATCCTGTGCGGTTGGGGGGGGGGAGGTGCACGTAGACGCCCCCTCTAGCCCACGGCCTAATAGATTGTTAGTAATGCTTGCTGTATAAGTAAGACAAGGAGGCATACACAATTTTCCAAATACGTCTTATCAAAATTATTTCATAGAAAATATTTAAAAAGTAAATTATAAAAATAGACAGTCATCAACAATCTATTTACTTAAGGAGGAAATGGCAATATGACTATGTGTGTGCGTTTTAAAATCTTCTTTTTAAGGCTGTGCATTAGTTCATTGCATAACAATAAAATGCCCATTCACGATATACCAATGTAGCAAAACTTGCAATTTGAGTGAGCAGGACAATAATGGATTGTAAATACCCAATTTTGACATTTATTTCTTCTTCAGCACATTGCAATTAGTAAATAACATCCATAAATCTGTTTGATTTGCTTCATTGGGAGGAAACAATAGTTATCGTATTTTCTTCCGGTTAAAATTGCTGAATTACCAGAAAAAATCGATTTAAAGTTATCCAATTCTATGACGTCATATTTTTTTTACTAAAAACTTATGCATTTTAGAAAGGCCAGTATCTAAGCTTTCTAAAACTATAAGGTATATGGCATTTCATGCCAGTTTACTTCATCAAGGAAAGAATGTTGTACCCCTACCCCTAGCTTTTGCACACCCCATACAGATACACGCAATTCAAAATTGACGCCAGAGAAGTAGTGTATAGTTAATATCTGATGTTAACACTTTTTTTCTTGTTTAATATGTCGGAATGAATAATTTAAACACAAAAAGTTGTGAAAATTTTGCTTAATAAAAAGTAGATCACAATTGTTACATGGTATTTTGGGTAAAAAATTTCAAAATTGTCAAAAAAATTCATTTTAAAGTCGTCCTATTCTATGTACACAAATTAATTTTGCTAAAGTTGGTATTCCTCAGAAAGTGCAGTATCTGAGCTTTCCAAAAATGTAAGGTTTGTGCTATTTCATGCTAGTTTACTCAATTTAGGGGAGGATATAGTACCCCTTACCCCTACCCATTTTTCGCCATTTTTTGCGGTACATACAAATCAAAAACCAGTGCAGACAGGTAGTGCATCCCAAAATATCCAATGTTAACATCTTTTTTCTAGTTCAGCAGATCCCAAAGAACAAAAAATACCCATGTAGTAGGTTTATGGGGGGGGTGCACGGTGGGCCCCTCCAGCCCACGGACTATTAAATATCGACCTTACAACTCAAGTTGCAAGTCAGGTGACAGCACAATTGACAGTCCAAAAACGACAGATACAGTAGGGAACGATCGAACCAATGGCTGACAGAGACCCACATCCGGGACATGTGGGTGCGTAAGAAAAGTGAGCGAGCACATTTCGTTGCACTTTCCGCATTCATCTAGGTTCTAATTAAGGTAGCAAGCGCTTCAAAATTGAGAAACTTAAACTTTTACTCAAACTTTCAGCAACATGCGTAAAGAAACTTAAAACCAATCCCTTTGGAAATCAAAAACAAAAATCATGGGCCACAGTGCAAGATTTGGTGACAAAGAAACAGAGTAACTGATATTTACCGACTTGTGACATTCAAAATGACCGCAATCCCTGTTGTAAAAGTTTTAGAGTCCGAATTTCTGTCTCCGAGGCGCATTCTACCTTAATGGCTCTCTGCTACACGTTTGCCAACTCTCACTACGGCGGACAAATACACAAATATCTAACATAACATCTACCATAGTCTTCCCTGGTGTCGACCATGATGTAGGCAGTTGGGTAAACTATAAGCAGTAGAGGGAGAACCCTCTACCCTTTATAATTAAACAGGAAAACCTATGCTAATTAATAACCTCAACTTTATTGCCAAATTACCAAACTGAGACGATAATCGCTGATCCGTCTTTTTTGTGGAATATCTTCCTCCTAAAACTACAACACACTCCAACTACTTGTTAGCGGACACAGGATACTATACATTAAGTAAGAGACACAAAGTAATCCCATCGACTCGAGGAAAGATCGTGTCTCGTCAGTAAGATAATGTTTTTGCCTGTTTTTCGCTAGATGTGAGAAAATGTGACGAAGCGACAGAATTCCAGTGTCGGAATCAGTATTGTATTGCAAAGGAACACACCTGTGACCAGCGGAATCACTGTGATGACCGCAGCGACGAATGGGACTGTCTCTACAGTAAGTCGTTTTTTGTGACTATCGTTTGAGAAAACATTGCCCATGAAATGATTTTAAACAGGTCGAAATATTTGGGTTTTTGAGGTAGTCCGCACCTCGAAATGGAAAGAAAAGCTTTTTTCCCAACTTTCCTCAAGAAAACTTTAAACTATTCCCATTCGAAATAAAGAATAAGAATCAGGGGCCATCGTGCAAAATTTGGTACCAGAGAAACTAATGACAAAACTTGAAATTCAAAATGGCCACCATCTGCGTTAACTCTGTGTAGAAAATAAGATTTTTTCGGTTTCCACAAAAAACTTAATTTACTCCGTGAACTTGAAACTGAGCCCCAACAAGTGGTAGACAAAAATTGTATGGTTAAAATTTGAAAGTCCGAATATCTGTCCCCGAGGCGCATTCTACCTTAACTGTCTGACCTTTTAACTTTTGTTATATATATTGTCTAAAGCCCTTAAACTTTCCGTATCGGATGAGTCTCCTTTCGTTCTTTGGTCATTCTTGCTATTTTTCGCCAACTTGAAGTTCTTGCCATTGTCCATGTTCACTCCACCCCAAGAGTAACCGTGGTTTAAAGGGCTTCAGATGTGTACACTACGGATGCAAATAAATCAGATACATAAAATACATTGCATAGACGATAAATTCCCCCTGACTCTCTCAGGAGGAGAATGCTACACAGTCCACGGTGGCATGGATTACAGAGGAACGGTCAACCACACGTCCAGGGGCATCCCTTGCCAGCGATGGTCAGAACAAACGCCGCACCAGCACAACTATTCTCCGGAGCTGGTTCAAGATCAAGGTCTCGGTGATCACAATTACTGTAGGAATCCTGGCCAGGCACATGGTCAACTACGTCCCTGGTGTTACACGACTGATCCAGATGTGGTCTGGCAGCACTGTGACGTCCCCGACCATATGGAGTCATGCGGTGAAGGTAAAATTTGTGATTTTGCTGATATTTTTCAGGTATTCTCCTACATCAAATAATTTTACTCCACTCCTAGCCATCCGATGTGTGGTGACATTTTACGCGAAGAGGATTAAAGACAGAAAACTATAAATTGAATGGACTATATTTTCACTGTATCGTAGGACTTGTAAATGATACTTTGCATTTTAAGTGCATTTTAAGTTCATTTTACATAGCGTTAACGTTTTTGCAAAATAATCGCAATCATACCCGTCCATAATCCAATAACACTAGGTCAAAATTTGTAATACAAGAGTTGTGAACATAGACACAAAACAGCACAAAACAGACAGTAAAGCACCGATACAAACAACAAAATCAAATATATATGGACCTCTGGCCAAAAGACCAGGAAGTGATATCAAGTGTTTCGAAAACAGTAAGGGCATCCTACCCCACATGTGGCACCCGCCATATATCTATCTGTAAGTCAAATAGGTTGTGGTCAGTAAGTCCCAATGTCACTGATGCCATCAGCGGTCATTTGTCAAAGAGAGATATTGTATTTATCTATCAGCGTAAACTCTACCAACTCACGGGAAAGTCAATTGAATTAGGCAAACGTAAACTCTACAATGAATCGTGTAAAAATATGTAAATTTTCTGGAATTAAAATGTATTTTGCGAATCCGACGATGGATTTCTATTTTTTGGCAGATGCATGTGCCAGTGACGAGTTTACATGTACCAGTGGACAATGCATACCGCGAAGATACCGATGTGACCACAAGAAACACTGTTTTGACGGCAGCGACGAAGAACTCTGTGCATTTTATATCGACGAAAACGGTGGGTAAACGTGTCCATAGTTCTTTAACTGTTTACATCTGAACCATCAAACAGTTGTTTCATAGGTGTTTTTGCCGCCCTAACATGTCCTTTAATTCTAAGTCGTCGTAACAATTTGATGACGCTGTGTATATCTCTATTTCACTGTTTTGCTGTGAATTCGCTTTTTAATATTTTCCAGTGACATATCTGATCGGCCTTGATTTATTACAAGCATCTCACTTACAAGGAACCCTGAACTCAGAACAAACAATTTCCCTGTTTTACCCTCCACCATGCAGGTAAATGTCCCGAATCTACTTTCACATGTAACGATGGCACGTGTATTAACCTCTACTTTCACTGCAATGTCCGCGAGGACTGTCCAGACGGCTCGGATGAAATCGACTGTGTTCCACCAGGTAAGGTATTCCATTTCTGCCAACCAATTAAGGTACAATTTGTCTGCTGAAAGCGTCGGTGGCAGTCTCGCTGGTCTTGCCGTGTGTTGCCCTGTTAGCCCTTTGAGCGCCAAAGTCAATTTGTGTCGCCTCTATAAAATGTACCCTAGTCAATTTTTTTTCAGATTTTTGCCCAAATGTTGATGAAAAACTGTAGCCAATGGAATGTGCTATAACTATGGTCCAAAATTATCAAAAAGTTACAGAAAATTTATCACAATTGGTAAAATGTTGCACTAAAATTTTGGTGGGAAAAATTACAGCACTCAAAGGGTTAATACTTAAAGCACACGAAGAACACGTCTGGGGTGGTGACGCCCTGGAAAGCAACTGTCGGAAATGCGTACTCTTACCTGCCACGGGCTTCTCGTTTTCCTTCGTATACCCTTGGAAGGATTGCAGGTCAAGCTTGTGAATGCAAGCGACATTGGTTGCAATATAACCTTATGTTATTTGACCACTGCACTTCAACAGCTCAGATGATAGCACATATGGGAACGAGTAAGTGTGTATCCGTGTATGATCCTATATTTCCACTTCAAAAATACGCCGCGGTCTCAAGCCTCTGGTACAGGTGTATGCGAAGCATTGACACGTAAGCTACACTGCGAATCCAAAGGCAATATAATGTAAAACTAGACAAGTGCAGGCGATGTTGCCTGCAAGTGTTGTTATTCCCGTCTTGCTGTTCTTAAACAAACAGATGACATTTGTCGCCTATCTTTTCGTTGAATCGCAGAGTTTGGATTAGGATGTTATCGAGGCCGTGGCGAGTCGTACCGTGGATTGGTGAACGTGACAGGGACAGGGAAACCATGCCTTAAGTGGGTCGACTCAAAACATAAGTACATACCTAGTAAGAAACCGGACGCAGGTAAATGAACGACATTTTACTGCTTTAGTTTAGGAAAAAAGCTATCTGTCAGGAGTAACTCTCTCGGCAGTGATTCTTGCAGTCGAGAATTTGATGACTCAATTCTTGATGATATCGTGAACCAAATAAAACCAATGAATGATAAAGTACACATATCAAATCAACTTTCCACACAAGCACCTAGTTTTCAGACTGCATAGTTTGCCGTTGGCGCTGATATGATTATTTCGTACCGTTTGCAAACCAAGTCATTGCAAGTAGATTAATAACCATTTCTTTGTTACGAACGAGGGGCTGTACCATACCGAAGAGGCAACGAGTCGTGTAGACAATAATATTAAACCCATCGAGAGTTAATTAGTTTTAACACCTAAAAATACAGCGGGGCTCTCAGATGAAAAAGACTCACTATATTTACAAAAAGTATATTTTTTTTCCACCTCGCTTTTTTTGATCTGAAGTTCAATGACTCTCAGTCTAGCAGATATAACAATCGTGCGATATCGTTATACAGGGTTGGAGGGAAACCAGTGCCGCAACCCAAGCTCTGATGTCTCGATGCGCATGCCCTGGTGTTACCATAGAGATGATTCCAAGGACAACGTTGGTTGGGAATTCTGTGATATTCCACACTGCGATGAAGGTGGGTTTTTGTGGGATATAAGTATTCGGCGATGGTGTGTGACGTAACATATCGTGGTAACACGGTTAGGGTAGTTCACGCCTCCAAAGATAAATACTTGAACTTTGCTCAAACTTTCCTCAATAAAACTTTAAAAAATCTTCTTACAAAATCAAGAATAAATATCTGAGGACGCCTTGCAAATTTTGGTACTAGAGAAACAAGTTACCCATGGCAACATTTACCGATATTTGAAATTCTAAATGGCTGCCATCCCCATGGTACACTATAAGCCTATGGGAAAATGACATTCTCGAAAAACTAAAATAATGAAAAATTCTCTTACTCCAAGAGCTTTTAAATGAGTGCCCACAAGCGATAGACCAGAAAAGTTCTAGAAAAAGTAATTGAGAGGCCGAATATCTGTCCCCGAGGCACAAACTAAGGCCATATCGACAGATCGTTTGACTTTTCTGTAGATTTTCAACACAAAGATCCCCATTTCTCTTGTCGACAAAAGAATGGCTATGAACTGATTATACCTTGCTCTGTGAACACAACCGAGTGTTTAATAAATGAAAGGTATAGGAGTGCAGGAAGATGTCTGTTGATCAAAGTTTTTTGTTTTGTTTTTTCTTGTTTGTTTGTTTGTTTATTTGTTTGTTTGTGATTTTCTCTCTGGAAAAACGTTGATGACTGATCAGAAAACAGAGACGGGAATTGGAGAATCGTTTTTCAGTCTTTCAAAAACTTCGAGATTTGATATCTACCGTGACGAGAACACATTGTGCGTAATGATCGCCGCCTTTCTGATAAAATGCTAGAAATGACTTTCCGATCTCTGAAGATTGTGCACTTGCCATCTGAATGAACATCCACATCTCAACCAGAAACGTGCTTGATGACTGACAAGAACTATGGTGGAGAATTTCTGATAAATTAAAGGGAAACAGTCGTCGGAACTGCGCCTGTGCGAGTTTCTTGTACACAAAAAATGCATTTCGTTCACGGTATCTAGATGCACCTCATCATCATAGCTGCAACATTTAAATTATACGATGTAGATTATGACAGACATGTTTCATCAATCACCATCGTACCTTGGATACAGTGTTTACGTTGGTCGTATGGGTCCCATACGACCTTTTAACACAGTTCCGACGACTGTATCCCTTTAAATATTTCTTGATTTTCTTCTTATGCATATTCGGTAGATTTTTTTATTGTACATTTATTTGTAGTGTGAATTATAATGTGCAGTTTAACCGTTCGTGGTAAATTTCATGAACCCATTAACGTTTGTCCCCAGTAACCACGGATGCCAAAAGTACTGACACTGACACGCTCCCTGATGATTGGACGAAGGATTACAAGCATCTCTTGACGGATGACTACTTGGTTCACGAGTTCGAAACAGCGTACTTCAGGGACCCCGGTTTCCAGCGTGTCAAGAGCGAGGTGCCGCCCGACTGGCACGGCTTCATGACTTTCAGTTCGACCCCGGACTTCAGCGACCTGCAGCAGGTGTTGAAGCTCTCCCGGCGCGAGATTCTGCAGCTCGGACACCAGAAGGAGGATTTCATTTTGCAGTGTACCTTCGACCAGAAGAAATGCAACTCCCGGTGAGTCGATGTTCGACCCTTCGCCCCGGCGACTCTGTCGCCACCCTCTCTTATCATGAATACATTCACGATTAAACGTCAATCACCTCGATGCATTGCATTTCGGCAACCTCTAAACAATTGCAATTAGGGTTGGGTCTGGGGATTGACCCTTTTCATAAGTCTTACGCCCTCCTGTGGCCACAATGAATTTGAAGTCAAAGCGAGGCCACTAGGGAAAACCCTGGACAGGGGCTGGAGGGTTTTCCCCAGTGGCTATAGAGATTCTTTTTGATATCCCTTGCAGGCATTTCCATTTTATGACGTGTAGATTGCATGGTTACTTTCATACATATTCCTTGCGTCTTTTCTGTTTACGGTTATCTCTTTCTCAATGTTTGTCTATAACTTACTATCTTAACGCATCGGTATATTTTTTTGTGTCCTTTACCCCCACATTTTGAAACGCTGCATCTACCTCACGCTTGTATGGATACTCACTCACCCTCGATTGATTGATTAATTAATTGATTAATTGATTTACGTGGAATGTTGGGGACAAGACGCACGTCTCGGTACATCTTGTTGGTTACATCGGGGATATCGCCCTTGACCTTTACAATGAATCAAACGATGGACCAGTCTACTATACGTGACCGTCAAGGCACAGAACATTCTCAGATACAAAAACATAATCACGCCGTGTCTGAAAAGCAGCTGGCCACTTGCAAACACACCAATCGCACGCTTGCTTGACGACGTCAAACACAGTGGTGTCGCTTTCTTAATCAAGTACATTTTGTGACGTCATCGATTACCGGGGAGGCACCAATACCTGAATGTAGTTTCCAACCGAATTCTTCTTCCCCTTCCGCTTGCAGGGACTTCAGCGTATTCGCCAACTCTAAGTACGGCAACTGCTTTACCTTCAACCACGTGTTGAACGGCACAAAGGTTCGGGTCTCCAGAAGAGCTGGGGCGAATAACGGTAAGGCAACAATCAACCCGTTCTTTCATTCATTCGGCTGGGTAGAATCGTGGGAAAATGTTGGAATACAAAATCGCGTGACCAATTCAAATATTTGGCGTCCAAAACTTGAAAAACTGCAATAGGGTTTATCATTCTTTTGTTTTTTTATATTCCTTCAAACGTCTGAAGCAAGCCTTGACTTAGCCTAGACCCTATTTCTTCGCTTAGGCCTCCGTGCCTCCGGCCACACTGGACCACAGACAAATCAAGAGACAGTCTTTCTATTTGTCTGTGACTGGACCAAGGCCAAAAGCGGAGACTGGGGTCCAGGCTAGCCTTGATTGCAAACTCCTGCATTGACTATATGCTCCAAGAAAACGTACTTTGAATTAATACATTTTACGTCGTTTTGTTCTTGAATGGCGACATTAGCACCACCGAATTATGATCACTAGCACACAGTGTTTTGCCTGCAAAGTTTGGCAATAAGCCTTACAAGTGACCATTTTTGGTCGATATGGCGTGATAACTGTGCCATTATCTTCACAGCAGGTATCTCTAGCCATTTCTTTTTGCTTTCAAATCTTACTGGATGTATGTGTGATTTCATCGATATACTAGTACTATTTAGTCCTTCGAAAGACCAACACTGTATGCACTTGTCAATGTTTTCCTGAAGGGTGGAGTGCAGGACTTACAGGGGATTTTGACAATTTTTTTCCGAGGGAAGTCAAATTCCCGATCCTCATGCAGACTACAAAAAGATGACAAATACCAAAGGGTGAGGGAAAATAGAGACTACAGTTAGGTAATTGAGCTTGATATCTGTCAAAATTCCAGATAAAGTGCGTATCGTGGCCATCAAATTTCCCTGTCCCAGGATATGATTTGCGATCAATTTCTCTGTTACCCGCCACCCACCCCACCCCCCACCCCCATGAGCGAAATATTGATATAGGTGCATTAGTCACAAACGCCTTTGTATTTCGATGATTTTGCCAGGTTTGAAATTGACGTTGTTTACCCAGCAAGACGAATACATCAGTATCTTTGGGCAGTCGTCCGGCGTGAGGGTCACGCTTCATCCCCATAGCAACCAACCTTTCCCCGAGGATGATGGCATCACTATCCAACCCGGAACTGTGACGTCAGTGGCACTGAAGGAGGTAGCCATCGTAATTTAATACACGTATAGTCCCTTGCATCTTCTTAGCTTACTGGTTGGCGTACAATCAATGCAAAGAGTCCCAACAAATCTTGATTGCTAAATGACGTGAATACAAACAAAATGTTTATATATAATAATGAATATTCCAAAGCCAATTACTAGTAATTGTATGATTATAGACGGCGTATAATTATTCTAGTCTTTAATACACGACCATAATGTTGCCCTAAGTAACTTATGCAAAATGGGGTTACAGTACGCTCAGAAACGTCAGCGTAATATAAGTGCTTAGACTATTTCATTATCAGACTATCAGATTATCCTCTCTCTCTCTCTCTCTCTCTCTCTCTCTCTCTCTCTCTCTCTCTCTCTCTCTCTCTCTCTCTCTCTCTCTCTCTCTCTCTCTCTCTCTCTCGTTCCATCTACGTACACTGTCCTCATCTGACTCCAGGAAACCATGATATGTACCCGGCCAAAGCCCCGCTTATTTTTCGTCAAACCGACATTCATCTCCCTGCATTATTATCCATGTGGACTGTTCAAAAGTCGTTGTTATTTCAGTTTTCGTTGAAATTTCTTTGTTTTGTTGCATTACAGGGTTTGATCAAAAGATTAGAACCGCCATACGGAGAGTGCTCAGAGGGCCACTCAGCCGATTTCAACTTCAGTTCCAGTGAGGGCTGGGCTTACACTCAAGTGGTAAGGTTTAATTGAGTTTATGTGTAATACAAATGTGCGATGAAACTTTTGTTCGAGAAAAACAAATTATGTTAATATTTAGTCACAACGACTGTTTTCTGTAAAGACAGGGCACTTGCGATCAAAATGAACAAGTCCAACATTTGGTTTTAGAATGTTTTTGTTCATTAATTACCAGAATGTCAAGAAAAAGGATACGCAAATAAGCCAAGCTTTACATTTTTGAATATCAGAATTTTAACACAGCCTTTCCAGCTGTCTCGCTCTATTTCTGCTTCTTTTCCCTGTATAATGGTTGTTCATTTCTAATAGTTTGTTTGTTTGTTCTTTCCTAGTCCTGTCAGCACAGCTGTGTCCGGAGACACATGCTGGAGTTGTGTGGATGCATCGACACACATACAGCGACATACAGCGACGACGGGCCAAAGTGTATGATCCAAAACAAAAAACAAGGTATAAATAGTATAAGCTTCGAGTTCAAGTTTTGCATGTTGAAGGCATCATAGCAAAGTTTGAGTTAGCCAATGAGAGCTAGTCTAGTGGCCAAGTAACATGTGTTATATTGTTAGATATCACCATCAATGGGGGTTTACATGCAGGCCCGGGACTATGAATGTCACAGGAGTAATTGTGTCGTGTTGTACAGTAGTCAAAGCAGAATTGAAATCACAGAATTGAAAAATAAAAACTTCGTGGGCTGAAGCGCGTTTATAGCTACTATAGGTAGTTTCTTTCCACTGTATCTTAGCAATGTGTGGACATCACCGTCTTGAGAGATCGTACAGTAATACCTGCCTTGTTCTTGTCTTCAGAGATATGCCGACAGTTGATGTACTATCTGCACCACAGGAACAAACTACCGTGCGAATGCAGAACCCCGTGTCTGTAAGTGTCGTCAATGCACCTTCGATTGAATCATGGAGGCTCCATTTTTTTAATATTGTTAACATTTTGTAACTATGGAAATCCGGTCACGACATGCGACATGCGACCTGCGACTTCAAAACTGCGACCTGCGTCCTGCGAGTTTGAAACATGCGACCTGCGACTTCGGCATTTAGACCTAGGTGTAACCTGCGACTTCACAACAGCGACATGCGACTTCACAACTGCGACATGCGTATATAAGAAAATGAGAGCAACTTTACACATCGTTTTCTAATTCTACCTTTGATAGTGATGCGGTATATTGAATCGATCAATGTGGTTTAATGATATGGAGAAACATAGCGAGACGCCGGTGAATCGATAGTGCTTTGCAATCAACAAACCGGTTTACCGGGGACCCAGATCACATGACTATGGAAACTAGGGATGTATTCCGCACAAAATAAATGCAGTGATCCTTTTATTCACCATATCGTACTATTAAACAAACTTGGTAGAGCCGATGTGTGGAGTTGCCCTCATGTTCCTTTATATTGAGTCGCATGTAGGCCTACGTCATAGTCACAGTCACATCTCGCAGGCAGGCCCACAGTTGATCTGCGACTTACAAACTGCGAGATAAATAATGTCTAGGGCTGGGTGGGGTGCATGGTCACCGAATCGAAGTACAACAACCAAAGAATACTTCTTTAGGCCTAAACTAGGTCATTTCTATCTGTGAAATAGCCACCACTTTAGGAAACAAGATATATAACAACATGCTTGTTGAAGTAGGCCTATCAAAACAAATTTTATTCATGAAAATCGGTGATCAGTTGAGCATTGTCCCTTTGAAACCGGACTTTGAAAGCAACCGAACAACACGTAGGCCAACACAGCTGTGTCATCGAAGCTCATCTCTTTCCTAAATGACACCATCTATCACTGATATTACTTGTGACTGCTTTTCATACTCTCAATAAACACCAAATATCTAAAATCATGGATCAGGTTGTGATCTCGCAGGTCGCAGTTTCAAACTCGCAGGTGGCAGCTAGGCCAGAGCACCCGGAAGTCGCAGGTTGCAGTTTGACAAACACGCAGGACGCAGGTCGCAGTTTTGAAGTCGCAGGTCGCATGTCGCATGTCGTGACCGGATTTCCATATGTAACGCGTCTTCCATTGAGATGTGTACTGTAAACCGACGTCGGAGCTTGCACGGACTGCCGGGAAGGGTTGATGACACGTGACTTGAACAAAAAATTGAGTACTGGCCTGTTGTGAACGATCAGAAAGTGCGCCAAAATTAAAGCCCTGTATTTTTTTTAGGATGGGCGCCATTTCTGGAGGTGTGTAAAACTCTATAGTTAAGTTTGTTTCTGTACATGCAACATCACTTTTCCGTCAGGAATGCTCCACCAATCAGATGTGGGGAGTGGCTTGTTTTGATTTTATCCGTTGATCCCAGTCATCCAACCTGTAGGCCTATGTCGTAGGAAATCTAGACTGAAATATTCAGTTGTGTATGGGTCATTTACGAACGGCTTCACTTTCCTCTAAATTATAAGGTCAAGGTCAAAATATATCAGCCTACTATATATGTTTTTGTGATGATTTTGTAAAATTGACTGAATTTACGAGTTGGCTGCATCTGATGGGTACACCGCAAATCCCAACCCCAAGCGTGGTTAGGTTTGGAGATAATGAAGCATGCACACACGATTGAATCTTCAAGTCTATACAGGAAATCACATTCAAATCTTGCGCAGGCTTTTAACCTAATCGTGAAAGGTAAGCAATGAATATACGACAAAGATGGAGTACTTCTCTATATCTGAATATAATATACCCCTGACTTTACAAGTCACATTAAAATATTTTATACGAAATATGATACACGGCTTATTGTTGATATTAAATCTCCGTCCTGACGGACATTAATTCTGCATATTTATCTTACAGAGAAACATGGTATGGTAAGACCATTTCACAATCCTACTGGCCATCAACAAAGTATCTGGTGAGTACCACCGTATTAGTGAATGTATCCGGAGTTAATCTGAAGTCTCAGTCGAAACTTCACAAATTAGATCCGTTTCCTCCTTTCCGACGAGTTTTCGGGTCAGAACTGCAAAACCCGCGACAGTGTGGCGCTGTTTCAACCGGCAGTGCAGTCATTGGAAAATGTGTTCAAAGCAAAAATGAAATGTTGCCATGGATAAATGTATAGGACAGCTATTTAAGATGGAAGGTGCATTTTATTGTCACTAGCTCTCTGATGAAGTCCACATCTTACATTCATTCTTTCATTCAATGCTCGGTACCTTAAAATACCATATTTTTTTTGCCACCTTAGTGAGTCATAAAAATCTAAGGCGAACGACCATATTTTCAATATGGCGGATTTCTACAGGTAAAACACATAAGATTACAAAAGCCAAAAGATAAGTTTAAGGTTATAAAGAAATTTAATGCCAGAAATGCCTAAGAGAATGAAAAGATAAATTGTGGCTTTATCCAGTTACAGGAGCAAAAAGAACTTTATGCAATAATTTACATGTGTGTTCAACGTATTTATTAGCTCACTATCTTCAACTCTTGCAGCGTGAGAAGTCGACCTTTTACCCACAATGCATTTCAATATCATGTAGTCCTCCCAAGCACAAGACAAAAGCTACTTAAGGTAGCGAGAATTAAATGATATTCAATTTTCCTTTCAGAATTCTCTACTGAGAGTGCTTCATTCGTTGAACAACGAAACCAAAAAGATCACGAACAGCGAGCTTGCGCGGTAAGTATTTTCCCAGAAGGATACCGTATCTTGGAGTGAAATTGCCACAAAGTGGTCTTATTTGTCCTTGGTTAATAACTGCAGTAGCATGTTCTGCGTAGCGTGTCCGCAAATCTCCAGTATTTGAATGAGAACTATACTACCAAACGACGCTTGGTACAGTCGACATATCGGCTCGCCATCTGCGAAGAAAAATAACAATTCATGTATTACACATAAAGCGTTAGTTCTCATTTCGGAGAATACATTGAAATAAAATTTCTACATTCATTGGCTTTTTTGATATCACTACGCTTATAACTGTTTACTTTTCATTCTATGTACCTATTTTCCGAAAGTGTTTTCGATGTGTACTCGCTTCCCCACCACAGGGATAAGCTTATCCAAAGTTTATTGTATAGCAAAAAGTTTGCTTCACAACGCCCTCTATCCTCCGGACTTAACAATGTTGGCCATTTTATATCTACAGGAGAAACTTGGCTCGATTGGAAATATACTTTGAAGAGCTGAATTATGAGTCCGTTGAAGAGAAACCCGCCTACATCGTAAGTTTCGCTTCGTAACACTTTGCCATTCGTCCCCAGGAGCCTTCAAAGTGATTTAGAGGGCGGTGGTCGTCGGAACGGCGCTCAAAGGTCGCTAGGGACCCCCACGACCGATATAAACACTGTATCCAAGCTACGTTGGCGATTGATGAAAGTTAAAACATGTTTATCTTAATGTACATTGTAAAATTTAAATGTGTGCAGCCATTTTGACATGATGCATCTATATATAGTGCATGAAATACAATGTTTGTAAACAAGAAAGTTGCACTTGCGCCGTTCCGACGACCACCGCCCTTTAAATTTACGGTTTGCGACGCATGACCAAACTAACAGGACTTTTTGCAAAGAATTTGAGAAAAGTTAATTTGGTTTGCAGATTGTATGCCTTGAATCAACAAAGGTTCCCCTAACTATACTGTATTCCCGTATTGATAGAAAACTCCTCCATAAGTCTTGTGCAACGTGTAGGTAATTTCAATGTAAATAGATGTTAGAAAGTTTATTCATATTAAAGGTATACAGTCACCTGTAATCTAAATATGCCCATATATGGTCAAAGGGGCGTTCCATGGTATTCGAAATGCCCATGTGAGGGCGCTGTTTTAAAAAGCGACCACCGGCTTAAAATCTGTGATTGGTTAGATGTTCTCTTTCCATGGTAACTGTGGCAAAATTGGAACAGGTGACAGTATACCTTTAATCAGAATTAATTCAATCAATCGGAAATCGGTTCACACACCTGGTTGCTATAGGACACGTGACCGTAAGGCCCAAAACGGTACAAGTCTAGCCAAGACTAGCTTATGAAGTTACTCATTCATTCACACGATTGATGCCCAACATGCTTAGTGCTTGTTTTGTTTAACTCTTTGTGCGCCTAAGTCAATTTTGTTGCCTTTATAAAACATGACACAAACAATTTTTCGTGGCCAATCATTTTTTTTTCAGATTTTTCTCCAATTTTTTATGAAAAACTGAAGCCTAAATTGCTGCCCATTTGGTCCAAATTATCGAAAGCATAAGCTCACAGAAAAAAATTGTAAAAGTGGTAAAATGTTACGCAAGAATTTTGGTGGGAGAAATTACAGCATTCAAACGGTTAATTACATACTCACTACCTTCCTTGCTCAATAACCTGTCTACCTACTTAATTATTAAGATTCTTAATAATTTTGCCATCGAAGTTGCTTTCTTTCCCATCAATTCCTACGATGCATACGTTCTTGATGTACTGTAGTAGATTTTTTGACGTCTCATTTTACTTATCTGCCTTTATGTTTTACAATATACAAACAAGACTACGTTGCAACCATACCTAGACTTTATCATATAAGTCAGTTTTCAACTGTGTACAGCCGAGTGATATTGTTAAATAGACGCTAAATTCAATACGGTACCCCTTCAACTTCGACCGTACCATTTCATCTTTCAGTTTGAGAACCTGATTGGTGACATCGGTGGTTCGCTGGGTCTCTACATCGGCCTGTCCCTCATCACCGTCGCCGAATTCCTGGAATTTCTGTGCGACCTTGTTGCTGTGTGTTTCTCCAGGATTTCCACGTCGTCGCGAAGATAACGCATGGTCATGATGAAGTACCGTGCATCGGCTATGAAAAACGCGGATATGCACGTGTGAATTTGCCTTTATTCCACAACTATGATAATGAATCAAAGATCTGGCGAGACCAACAGAGACATTCCTGCCATTTTTGGACTCAATTGACGTACACCGATTTAAACATCCCATCGAAACTTTTTTATCAATATGTAAGGCTTAAATTAAACACTTGTCTTGCTTTATCTCAATGGTCAGAATAGTCCGGAAACATGGTACTCGACGGACAGTCAAGTTTTGTGAATTTTGTATTAAAAGTCTTTCTAATTTCAATTCAGGTGACGGTGATAATATGTATTACGCCACGCGAAAGGTGTCGGGACAAAAGAGGCTATGTCAATTTCGGTGTCTCCGCTTGCGTCAGAGAAAATCACTCCAGGTCACTGAAATTCCGAATAGCGTTGATCGCAATTTCAGGTTTGTTACTAAATATATCTGCACGCGCGCGACTTCGGACAACGCTGCCTAAAATTCGGACAAATTTTGTTGTTGCATGCGTAGCTGTTGTTGCAGCTTGTAGTCTGAGCCATAATTTCATACGAATGTGTGACTTTTAGTTGCCATTGTAACACTAGCAGGTTTTTTTCGTCGTTTATGCGGAAAATGCGGACAGATATTTTTTTATGCATATTAATGAGAGAAAAAATGACGTCATTTGCGATCAGCGCTGGGGGGATTTCATCGGCTCAAAAAGGTATCTTTGAAATGGCTCTATTGTGAGTTGCTAACGTTCGAATACAAGTAATTTCATACCCTAAAATGATGACAACGCAAGATTTTCGTCCCTCATTTTCAAAAGGAGGCCCTCTATTACAGAGACAGTGATTTTTTAGAATATAAAAAGTACAAGTCGGGGAAAAATACAAACGGGTCATATTTTTATAAAACTTTGTAAGAGTTAAATGCGCTAACATGAATTTTGTCATAAGCTTATTTACATAGCGAAATAGATGATTACATCAAGTTTTCGCGTTAAAGGAAATGTTTTTTAAATATTCCAGTGGGTTTTTTTTATGTAATTAATTATGTATGCTTATATTGAAGAATGGCATATCTGTTAGATGGTCAATATTTTATCGTCCTGTTTATCAAGTCTTTTAGTAAGCCGTTGCTCACGGTGACTGGTGCAATTAACATTATAAACTTAAAACTTTCAAAAATGTTGAAAATTTCACAGAAAGTTGCAACACCTTTTCTAAAGAATTAAGCACGTGAGTATGGTCTTCACCACACAGTGGGACATAAGCGCCTGCCTTTGAGATTTTACCTTCGTCAGGCCTCCCCGACGGACAGGTGGAAAAGATTTCCGACCCCTCAGTTTTGGGAGACCTGTGAGGCGATAGACAGGTATACAGTGTCCGAGATAAATTATTGATTCGGGCGGGTAATGTTTTGTTCCGGACAGCCACTTCTCAAATTAGCTGCTTGGATGATAGATTGGTTCAGGGGCAGCCAAACAGCCTATTTCAAGAATTGTAAAAGAAATTTAAAACAAAGGTGTTTTCAGTTATTTGAAGTGTAAATATAACATTTGGAAATATTTTGGACAAAATAAAAGTGTTTGAGGCTAAAGTAAAAGTTGTTCGCAACTGCCCTCCCATAACGCTTTGAAAATATTCTCCTCCGACCCACAATTTATCCGTCTCTCCTTTCCAATACCAAACTACAAAGTGACCCCCTCCCCACTAAAAGAACTCCCCTGTGCCCTCTTCCATAACAAGTCCCCCACTGTCCTCTCATCAATATCATATATGCCCACTGTAAAAATAAAACAGCAACACAATGCACCATATACTGGCATAAAAGTTATGCCCTGTTCCACTTCTAGTGATATAATAAAATAAATGCCTTCCCGCGGAAGAACCATTCGCGAACACCTTTTTACACAAACAGCTTCATTGGCCGCCCCGGTTGCCAACCGTTCCGGAAAAGACCATCGGTTCCAGTGCGTTTGTGAGGAGCGCCCTCAGGTGACGAATCTTCAACTATACACGATCAACAGGGTACGATGTTTTCCGACATACCCTGGTTGTTAAGAGACATTGCATGCATGTTGGCTACAATTAATGTTTACGTGCATGTCGACTGAAACATTTCGACATTTGTATATTTGATGAAACATTTAGATGTTTTACATAGTTCTGAAATCGATTTTGTGAGAACTTAAGTATATGGCTGCATTCACAAACACCTCTGGGGAGGTGGGGCGGGAGATTTCGGGGGGGGGGTGAGGGACTTGAAAAACTTTAAGCTTACAACATGCTAGGGGGGAATCTGAAAAAAATTGACATTGCAAAGGGGGAACTTGAAAATTTATTGAATATAAGATTCCTTTTCAAATACCTTCTGGCACTATCATTTCCCGCCATTTCCATTTTCGGCACGCCCTCCGGGCGCAAGATTTAGGGTATATTAAACAATTTATTGATGATCAAAGCAGCCAGCGTGAGGCAAAAGATTTAGGTTGTCATGATTTCTGCTTAAGCTTACCCAACCCCTCTGTTGTGCAAAACTGTCCTCTATGACTAAAAGTTTCAACTTAACCTTTCAATAACAATTTGGGAGATAACTTATTTGATAACATTCTCCCATTGACAATACATTGGGTCTAGGCCAGCATCAAACTTTCATGTCCTTGTATGTACATTTTTATTTTTTGAGAACTGTGACAGAATACAAAATAGAAAAGTGTACAGTGCCATCAATAACAACTGGAAGCTTCAGGTCAAACAACCTTTGTATAAGAACTTTGGAGATGATAACCTATGCATGGTGTTATTCGTAGCTTCCTCATAGACTACAATGTATAATAGTGAATCAATCGAATTTCATGCAAGCACATGCACTTGTAACCACCTTAGTCTAATCAAGTACATTAATATCAATTATCAAACATCTATAAATACACAGATTTAGCTAGTTTTGTATTATAAAAAATTATTCATAGTTTCCTCATAGACTTCAATGTATAGTGGATCAACATTTTCGGCGAAATTCCAAAATCAAAATTCATGTACGTGTAACCATCCTATTATAATCAAGTACAATTATGTTAATTATTTAGGGCCCATATATGCACAAATATTGCAAGTTTTATATTAGGGGAAAAATATTCACAGTTTTGTCATATACTCCCATGTACAGTGGATTTACATTTTCGGCAAAATTCCAAAATTAAATTTCTTGTACGCATGTGCACTGCGCGTCATGCAAATCAAGTACATTTATGTCAGTTATCAAATGTCTATAGATGAACAGACATTGCTAGTCTTATAATGGAAAATACACGTTCATAATTTTCTCATGGACTACCATGTATAGTGAACCAACATCGATGAAATAAGAATCAAATTCTTTGTACACACATGCACTTTTACCTACCACTTCAAGCAAAGTACATTTACATGAATTATCACACATATAAATGTAGAGATATAGCTTGTTTTATGGGGAAAATGTTAACGGTTTGCCCAACTCCTTACGTATCATGCTTTGATATTTTTGGACCAAGCACTAGATCGGCAACATTTTACCTTCCTTTTAGAGGGACTTCAAAATGATAGCAAGTCAGAAGAGGGTACTTGAACAAATCTGAGAACTTTTTTCGAATCTCCCGCCTCTCCCCCTCCAGAGGTGTTTGTGAATGCTGCCTGACGGTACCACAGCTAACAGTTTACTCACGAAAAGATAACCCCACATATTTTGTAAATGTATTTAAGAAAAGCGACCATTGGACTTCAGTAATTTTTAAACAAATATTTTATATACACGGTCATGCCAAATTTCATTTCATTTCATAGCGTTATGATTTCAAACAGCAGATAATTTCCTCGACAAGTAAATGTATTAGTTCGTTCGAAGAATTAGTAAAAGGTCATTCATACTCGTAGCATAATTTGTCGATTCTTTCTTATGCTATCCCGAAATGTTTCTGTTTCAAAGTCAAGACGTATAAGTGTATGCCTTTGAATTTGAAAGTGGACGGTTGTCGACGCGTTCAAATTTTGATCCCTGAAAAAGTGAAAAGGTTTTGTTTCCGACTGGGCTGAAAGATCCGTCGGCAGAGCTCGCCGTCTTTACGCTCTCCACACAGAGAGCGCCCTCTAGCGGCGGATCTTTCGCTCTAGTTTCCAACTCGCTCGCCACGTCAGTCATGTTAAAATTGTTCACGTTCGCTGGAAAATAATGAAAAATAGAAAGCAGTGTGCATGCAGTGGCTCGATAGAAAATACTCACTGTACAGAACTGAACACTGTCGCCACTTTGCTGCATGTTAGAATTACAACCTGTGTAAAATTCCTGTTATATATTTTTTACATGTTGGAAGTTTCGATCTCGTTAGCTCAAAAACAGAAAACAAAACAAATACCATTCATTATTTTGTAAGAGACCTTGCGTGAGAAACAAATAAACCTGTAATTTTGTTGGCCATAGGGTAAGCGTTGTGTTAAAATATCCACGATTAAAATTTTTCGTCTGCCGAACAATTATGTTTGGTCGGTTGGTTTTTTGTTTGGACTGTTTTACAAAGCCTTTCTTGTGACATTTTGACGAACCCTCCTTCCTCGGACCAGTCTGTAATCGACATATATAGTTTAATCGGAAAATAAAAGCGAATTAATCTTAAAGGGCCAGTAGCTGTAATCTAGTGATTTTTACCTTTTTCGTTTTCAATGTCAACTACAGTTTCGTGTTCTGCTCCCAAAAGCATGTTGAGATACAGTATTCAGCTTGTCAACTCAGCCTGTACATGTGCAGACTGCACTGTTATCGTTGACAAGTGAATTCTGGTCTGGACTAGAATTTAATTGTAAACAATAACAGTGCGTTCTACACGTAGGGAACTAAGTTGGCTAGGAAAATTGTTGGTGCTTTGAAGCGCGGAACAAGGATTATCGATTGACATACAAGACAAAAAAGTGAAAAGATCATTAAGGTTAATAAAGACATTTGGTTTGAAATCAACAATTTGGAAATCAACCATTTTATCGGGGAGGACTCACGCTGCCGTCGACGTCGGGCGGTGCAGAGTTCATGTAGCAATGCAAGAAAAAAGGCATCGTAAGCATTTCATTGTCTTGAAACCTTCATAAGATTCGATAAAAGAAGCTATCCATGGCACTTGATTCAAAAATTTGGCTCTAAGTTGAAAGAAAATCACGCTAGTCAAGTTCAGTCTTAATTGGCTTTCCTTCGAAAGCGGAAATTAACAGTCTAAGGTAGTATGCGCCTCGAAAGTGAAATACTAAAACTTTTGCTAAAACTTTCCTAAGTGAAACTTTCAACTATTCTCTTACCAAACCAAGAAAAAGGTCGGGTCGCCGTGAAAAGTAATTGGAAATAAAAATACAAATTACGTGCTGATGTTTGATGAATGACTTAATATTTGGGCCCTTTGATCGTTCTTTCAGGCATGTCACGTAGAACTAAAACACCGTGTTAGTAAATATACAGTCTTTTATCGTAATAACTTTCCACGTTTTCATTCCTTCAGTCGGTTATACCTTTGTCAAATTATGGCCTACCGAAGTTCATATCTTATCTCGTAGCCATCGGATTGTAAAATTCCGCTCTTGATGTGTTTTTTCAAAGATTTTATTTCATTGAATTGTCGTAACTAGCGTGATCAGCGAAACAGTGAAGTTTTCGACATCACTTTGGAAGAGAATCTCAATGTATTAGGTTGACATGTGTCAAACAAAGTAAGTCTGAACCGTTTTTCAAAAACTTCCCATTTGTATTTCGACTCCCTTTTCTTGAAATTGAGTGGCTCATGTTATTAATTAATTTATTTTTATTTAGAATTATATACTTGTCTATATACGTTTCAGAGTACAGAAAGTAAATAAAGAAATATACCGATCACGTGACGAAGCAGCCTTGAAGCTGCTCACTGAAAAGGCTAAAGCATTCCACCTTTTCTAAATTCAGCTGACTGGTGGACATTTACCAGAACAAAGGATTGTAATTGAGAGGACATTTGGTCAACTTTATGTTCAATTTTTGTTTGGCTTGGCACAGTAATTGCCCTACATAAGTATGGTGCTATGTACAAGCCTTATATGTATAAGCTTATATAGGTAAGGCTGAACTTAAACATTTTACAGTTTATATGTAGGGCCTATGTAATTATATATATATATATATATATATATATATATATATATATATATATATATATATATATATATATATATATATATATATATATATATACACAAAATGTATACAATGTGCCCTCCCGGTTATCACCATAATGGCTTTATGGCAACCTCTGAACTTATATACACACACACACACACACACACACACACACACACACACACACATGAGTAGAGGGTTTGTTCATGTCGGTACAATTCTTACCGATGCATATTTCTTTGGAAACTTTGTCACAGTAAAGGCCAGGTACACTTAACGCGCTTTGAATTTCCAATAGACATACAGGTCTAAATCTATTTGTAGTCGCGTTCATTCGAACCATCCAGCTAAACAAGCCTGGATACGGCTACGAAAAATCATTATGTGTATATGCATATGCAGGTTGCATCAGCCAGAGATCCCAACGCCGTCACATCGTGGTCGTATGTTCTTTGCATATAGTACTCCGTTGTACCAGGTACGTACACATGCCGTCACATCGATCATGCATATTTGTTTTAGGGATGGACCAGCCAAAGAAGGTGGTGCCTCACGAGATTAATTTGATCGAGATAAAAAAATTGAGTGTTCCTTTAAGGTATATGGCCTCGAAACTTGGGTCGGCGTTTTCCATTTTTGTTTCCTGTATATGTATTTTTGTCATGCCTCATAATTATTTTATCATATAATATTATTTATTTTTTGCTTTGTCATGTGTCCCTTTTTGCACATTTTTTTGTTTACTCATACAGACACTGAAAGGGGCGTTTTGTTTTGCTTTATTTTTTCAAATATGTCAGCTGCTAATGTCTTTGTTACACCTGACAAAACGTTTTCCGTAACACTTTAAAATTCCCCCAAATGTGAATTGGTTCGCCCCTTAAATTAAGTTTGTAGGGCATAGGGCCGTAGGGTAACATCATTGGTACAGGTCATACGCACGTGTGTTCGTACGTACGTACGTCATACCTTCACTCTGGTAGGTTAAATACATGTTACTGTTGTAGATCTACGTTGTAGAGTTCGTTTCACAGAAACGTGTACCCTTCTGTGGAGTGACCATGGCGGTAAACCGGTTGGTGAGACTAGCAATGTGATGAAGCCTAAAATTTACAAACAGCAACGATTAGGGTCTATGCATGCTGTGGACTATTTATTGCCGTTTCGTGTGGTTCTTATAGCATAGCAGCTGGGTTCGGCGTTCTTAAACTATTAGTCCTGTTCTTGTGACGTGAAGCACAATACAGATACCTCGGTCATGATACATGATAGTCCCTCGGGACTTTGTCAAGTAGTCACGTGACCAGCGTCGCATCAAAAATTTACCTATGAGGACAACTTGATTGACTGCACTGCGGGCAGCTTGGCCAAGAAGTGTATACATATTTCTCAGACAGGTCGACCAACGTCGATACGATAGGAGGCGGAATGGAAACCCATACCGTTGAACACAAGTCCAAGGGCAAAAGAAAAAGAAACACGATCGGTGAGTTTACAATATTGCGACACTGTTTACGTACCTCCATCGAGCGAGACTCATCCTTACTCGATGAAAAGGTCGATGACCCCGTGGACGTAGTTCTGTATGCTACCTCCCGGCTGTTCATAGCTGTGGTGTTTTACGACTTATTATAAGTCAAAATCAGCCCGTAAAAGGCAGGAATCCCGTCTGAAAACACCACAGCTATGGACCCACACCGATAGCTACCTGCATCCCAGCTACATTAAAGATGACTGATAAGAGGAAATTGGTAATAACCCAATGCAAAACAATAAATAATTGCTCCCGCTTCTCAGATAACGGTATATTCTGTATACACGATATTGACTACTCGTTCAGCTGACCACAGGGCTACCGTGGCAGGGCTATGTGTTACCGGCTTATAGGCATCCTGTCACCAGTGGGAGGCCATATCCAGTAAAACAGCCCTGCCACGCAGAGCTTGGGCTACCGTGTTCTTGTTTTATGCTGAGTCACCATACTATGATGTAAGCATCAGTTGTAGGCAGGTATGGACGTGTTTCACTTCAGATCATTATATAGAGTAGCTGTGGGGGCAGTAGCTGCGGTGTTTTGAATAACCCCTGTTTTGAAGAGGTTACACAATGTAAAAGTCGTAAAAATCAAAATCAGCCAATAAAAGGCAGGAATCCCGTCTGAAAACACCACAGCTATAGACCCACTGCTACTGTACTACTGTAAACATTAACACAGAGCCAATCCTAATGGGTTACTGACGTGGGGTCAGCATAGCTGTCAATTGTCTGATTGTCTGTCCACCAGCATTTCGTCAACTTTCTGGAATGTGGAACTTCTACTAGTTCAATTGCAAATATATTTGGTATATTGAGAGGGCCCATGTCTTCATTGAATTTCTCTAGATTTAGTATAAAATGTGCATGTACGACTTTGTAATTGTTTTTTTTTTCCATGTTTCTGAAAAAGCTACACTTAAGGTGGAGCTGCACATTGCCAACACAGTTTCTTTCAGATGATTTCTCATCTAAGATTACAAGGCATCCCCTCATATGATATATATGTATTTTCAAAAAGCAGAGAATCTAAAGTTTAGTGTTGTAGCAATAGTTTATTAGAAAGATAAAGTGGGTGTATATTTGGGGAAAAAACCCTTAATTTTGGTATTATTGATGAAAATTGATTCCAGTCAAAAACATGATACTATTTCTTAAATGTAATATTTCATTTGAAACAAGAGTGTATGTAGAAAAATAATGACTATTTTATTTTGCATTATCTATCCCCATTCTAAAATGGCGTGGGTTGAAGACTGACACTCAAAAAAGCAATTAAAAACATGTGAATCAGCAAAATTAAAATACTTCTTCTTATATTTTGTCATATAGCATTTGAAAAACTTTGAAAATTTCAGAAAATTTGACGCAGCCATAGTGGAGTTAAAATCTTTGGAAATCTTGAAATTGGGAAAAAAGAGGAGCCAGCAAATGGGTGATTTGCATACATTTACATAAATTAACCCTTCTTTATCATGCAACTTATGACTGCTTGACAAGCTAAAAGGTGTGAAAGGTGAACCAAACCAATATTTTAATCTTGGGTTAACAAATTGATTGAAATTGAATGAATATTTGCAAAAAAGTGATTTTTAGCTAAATATGCTGTATTTGGTGTAGCGCCTCGCTAAACCAGTTATTCAGTAGCTTTTGAAAGTTTGTTTGGAAGTTAGTATAGGTTATCTGATTCAATTATGGTCAACAATCATGAAAGTTTGCATAATTTTATTTTGGCAAATTTTTGTCCCTTTTTTTGTTGTCAAGAACTCTTTCGGTAAATTATTTTCCAAAGTAGCTTTTAAATTCAGTTTATAGATACACAGGGATGATCTATCTGTTGAACTGATGAGGAACTTCGCATATGTAATTTTTCTCCCCAAGTTTATCATTGTAACTCATCCACCAGACTTAATCTCAATCCGATGGTCATATTGCTTTCAAAACTTTTGTTAATTCTTGGTGATGACCAATATTCTGATTTCAATATATGAAAATGCAATATCAAACATAGAGAATGCATTTTATCAATTTTGGTCAATTTTTTTTCCCTTTGAAACATAGTGGTCCAATTTGTAGGTACCTATAGGTGATTGCTACCGTACATTCTTACCGTAAAAATTATCATACTTGAATAATTATGTTAATTTATTTTCTGGATCCATTTTCTCATTCTTGGTCCAAATTCATCTGATAATTGTTGACTTGAGATTCTTACAAACTGGTAGTTCTATAAATTGCCTGAGGTGAGATAAAATCAGATAATTGTCATCGTTGTTGTGCGAGGAATAATCTAGAATCTTATGATTGACCACTAGTTCACATATTTCCTTGTTCAACTGATCTACATTTCAATTACAGCCAGCAAGATCAAATGCTGCGTGTGTGGAGACACCGCGACTGGACTTCACTACGGTGTGCATTCCTGTGAGGGATGTAAGGTTGGTCTGCATATTGTGTTATCCGCAATCCTGATCCCTCGATGGCCCGCAATGGTTCCAAAGCTGTTAAGTGACAAATCTGTGATATAACACTGCATGCCAATTGTGTTACATACATCAGATGTAAATCAATCAACATTACTGAGAAGTTTAACTTAAAGGGCCAGTAGATGTACCCCTCAGGTGATTTTTTTCATCATTTGAGTTCTGTATGTCAACTACAGTTTTTTGTTCTACTATGCATTGCTGGCAAACAGCAGATCAGACAAAATGATTCAAAAACTATTTTAGAGAGTTGGGACATATTTTCATTTATGTTGCAGGAAATACAGTGAGTTTTTCTGTGCCATGAAGATGAAGTGACTGCGCATGATTCATTGAGTGACATATATATATCAGGCAATTTGAGATATACTTTCATGTTTAATTACTGTTAATGTTTTTTTTGTCCGAAATTTTCTGCCAGGGATTCTTCCGACGTACGTTGCGCATGAATCTGTTGTACGAACCCTGCCCCTACCGGTCCAGGAGACCGTGCGACATCAACATCAGCAGCAGGAATAAATGTCAGTTCTGCCGGTATCAAAAATGCCTGGACACAGGAATGTCGACTAAAGGTAGGTCACTGTCATGTGACAGATCACTGTGATGACTGACATGTGATATTGTGTGTAACATTGTGGTGACATTAACTTACAAACATACTTGTACTGGGTGTGCTCATTCTATTTGTAATTGTGTGACATATATGACTATGAAAGGATTAATAGTGAGTTTGAACAAAAAACATATATTTCTCCCATCATTCATGTTTTCTTGGAAATTATTTTTATATTCAGAAATACTGATGTGCCTTCTTTTCAAATTTTTCAGCTGTAAAAATGGGACGAATACCACATGTTGAAAAGGAAAAGATTTTAAAAGAACTTGCATCCAGAATATCAGCTTCTTCTTCATCATCATCATCATCACCACCATCATCAGTATCATCCTCGTCATCAACATCGATTGAGCCACCGTTCTCACCAGTGACCCCCCTTCAGACAATTTCCCCCTTGACGTCCCCGCTACCCCAGTCGTCACCAGGACATGGACTGCCTCCTCAAAGTGACCTAGAAATGGAAGAATTTATTGAGAGAATTCACAGCGCATTTACAACAGCATTCAAGCAGTCTCTTGAGTACCAGCAATCCTGCAGAAACAAAGTAGGTAATGTGATGAGCCCCTAGAAACAAAAGAATTTCATGTTATTATGCACAAGCTTTCCTTAACGAAATTTGGAATAATTCTTTCTGCCAATCAAAAACCAAACTAAGAAGAAACTGGTTTGAAATTTCGCAACCGGAGAAATAATGTGCCTTAAATTAAATAATATGTGAAATTCAAAAGGACATTTTATGCTGTGTTTGCTAAAAGGCCCTTTAGAGTGACTTTGAGCAAATGTACCTTTCAAAACTCATAATTGTGGCACTCATGACCTTGGATTAGGTTATAGTCTGGATATGAGTGCTTTATACGCATATTGCCAACATTAGTCTTGTCATCCTAAGTGTTAATGGTGAGTATTCATGGTTAGTTTTTGTGTTGGGTATTCATGATGGGTGTTATGATAAGTATTCATGATTGGTGCTATGGTGAGTATTCATGGTTAGTTTTATGGTTGTACTCATGATTGGTGTAGTATGGGTCAGTATTTATGGTTAGTTTTTGAGTTTGGTATTCATGATGGGTGTTACGGTAAGTATTCATGATTGGTGCTATGGTGAGTATTCATGGTTAGTTTTATGGTTGTACTCATGATTTGTGTTGTATGTGTCAGTATTTATGGTCAGTTTTTGAGTTGGGTATTCATGATGGGTGTTACGGTAAGTATTCATGATTGGTGCTATGGTGAGTATTCATGGTTAGTTTTATGGTTGTACTCATGATTGGTGTTATATGGGTGAGTATGTATGGTTAGTTTTATGGTCGGTATTCATGATGGGTGTTATATGGGTGAGTATTTATGGTTAGATTTATGGTCGGTATTCATGATGGGTGTTACGGTAAGTATTCATGATTGGTGCTATGGTGAGTATTCATGGTTAGTTTTATGGTTGTACTCATGATTGGTGTTGTATGTGTCAGTATTTATGGTCAGTTTTTGAGTTGGGTATTCATGATGGGTGTTACGGTAAGTATATGTGATTGGTGCTATGGTGAGAATTCATGGTTAGTTTTATGGTTGTACTCATGATTGGTGTTGTATGGGTCAGTATTTATGGTTAGTTTTTGTGTTGGGTATTCATGATGGGTGTTACGGTAAGTATTCATGATTGGTGCTATGGTGAGTATTCATGGTTAGTTTTATGGTTGTACTCATGATTGGTGTTGTATGGGTGAGTATGTATGGTTAGTTTTATGGTCGGTATTCATGATGGGTGTTATATGGGTGAGTATTTATGGTTAGTTTTATGGTCCGTATTCATGATGGGTGTTATGGTTAGTATTCATGGTTTATTCTTATGGTCACTTCATGTGTTCTGTACTCTCAAATAAAACAATGAAAAAAAACTATCTACGGTCTTAAATGTTTTTTTCAATGAAAAAAAACTATCTACGGTCTTAAATGTTTTTTTCAATGTCTGACTTACTATTTGCTTTCAGATGCCTGCCGTATCTAGCGAAATAGACATCCATGGTAATCACAACACCCAGCGGTCAATTGACAGCCATCACAACAGTTGTTTCATCAGCTGTTTGAAAACCTGTCCAACAGTCATCAGAGGGCAAGACATCTCTCGGCTGATACTGGGAGTTGTCCAAAATACAGTACAGTCTACTGCTGTGTTTGCAAAAGCCCTGACTGAGCTGCGTTCTCTGGACATCGCAGACCAAGTGATTCTGCTCAAACATGGTTGCTACGAGGTCAACCTACTCGTGAATTCCTACCGGATGGAAGGTCCGCCGTTCTACTTGAATATCCATGAACACAACGTGTATGTTTTCACGCAGGACATACTTGTGCATGAAACAGGCAAGATGTTGGCAGAACCCAAGTTCAACTTTGCCAAGAAATGCTGTAAATTAGGTTTAACTAGCAGAGAAATGGCTCTGATGTCGGCTTTAATTCTTGCAGCTCCTGGTACGTACCCCTTTTACCAGCATGGTTTGGCCCAAATCCATTGTTATCAATGATGACGGTGGACTTGTTTATGTGGCATTAGGGTGAAGAAGGTATTAATATAGATTTATGAGAGTGAGATTTTTTTCAAATTATGACAAAAATTTGTATTTGTAAATTTTTTCACCATTGTTTCTATTCAGAGCATCATTCCTGTAAAAATGAATTATTAAATACACATAATTGTATTCAATTCATATCTGGCTTTCATAGATATGAATCATTGTTTCTTGAATGTTCTATGCTCCTCAACACAGGAACACCTGCTTACATGATTCTTCATTAGATTATAATTTAATGCATTTTATCAACATAAAGTTTGCTTGATGAGAAAAAGATTGTCAAGAAAACAGAGAGAGAATTTAACTTCTTTTTATTTCACGAAAGGCATCACCGATTGTCATTGATGAAAATTTATATCAGACATTTAAAGATGTAGCAGTCTTTGTAATTGTGTGCCTCTATTGTGGTGTAAAGCAGCCGTATTATAAAAAGACTATGAGGTCACACCCTAATAGGACATTTATGAAAGGACCAGTAGCTGTAACTTTTGATGATTTTTTTATCACTACTCATGTTTTGTGTGTCAAGTTCAAGGTCTTATTCTACTCCCCACAGCATGTTGAAACACTATTTTGCTTGTCAACACAGCATGAAAAATGCGCTGTTATTGTTTACATTTGAATTCTAGTCCGGACCAGAATTCACATATCAACAATAACAATGCAGTCTACACATGTACAGGCTGCGCTGACTTGACAAGCTGAATACTGTGTATCTCATCATGCTTTGGCGAGTTGAATAAGAACCTGCAGTTGACATAAAAAACAAAAATAGTGAAAAATTTATCAAAAGTAACAGCTAACCTCCTTTAAGTTTTAAGTTGTAATTGAGATTCATGACATGTGTCAGTTGTACCTGTTCATACCATGTGCCTTCATAGTGGCCCATCTTTGTCATGAGTTGCAATTGGGATCATACGAAAAGTTGACCTTCCCACAATGCCATTAATTATTCCAGATCGTGAAGGGCTAGAAGACAAAGAGAAAGTTCAGAGTTTCCAAGACAGACTGGCAATGTCCATCGAATATGAAGTCCGTAAGAGCAGGCCGGGAAACCGAGGTCTGCTGCCAAGGATGCTGCACATGCTGGTGGAGCTGAGACAGTTGACCATAGATCACGTGAAGGGATTTCAGGACTTATCAGAGTCCACCATGGAAAGTGCATCGCGATTGGTTGATTCGGTACCACCTCTCCTCAAAGAGGTGTTCAACATCGAAATGACTGTGCACTCATGAAAACTGTAGATCAGACACTTGTCGATGCTTTGGTAATCTTTTGAGACGATGAAATAACCTCTGTGCTACGAGGGATTGATCAAGCACAGTCCCTGCGACTCATCAGAAGGCTATTTTCTGATGGTGACCAAAAAGATGTAAATACATTTTTGTTTACGCTTCAAGATATCAATAATATTTTGGTTTCAACATGGTTGTGGGCATATAAGCATGAACTGTCACAATGTACACGTAGTATGATTGTCATGGCAGAACGCGTTTTTAATTATTTCTTTTTCCAAAACAAAACGAGAGCGATACATGCTGTCTTGTCCATAATCTTAGTATTACGCATCCACCATTGAGAATAATAGAATTTGAAAGCACTGAAAACGCCATTCAGGGTACGTATTTCATCACTTTGACTGTTTCTACATACCCAGACAGAGCCTTTTATGGTTACCTCTGCATGTTCACTGTTGACAGTTTCAAGGCCCCTCTGGATGATTATCTAAATTCACCTGACATGTATATCCTTACTCACACTGTCACTTACGCATGCTCTGTCATGCTCCTTACAGGCTTTGGAAATCATAAAAAAATTACAGTGAGCTAAGTAATTGCCATGACATGGTGTATTTGACAACCAAGGCACAAATGCAAGATGTATAAACAAGTACCATAGTCCTTCATATTTAAGCATTTATTGCTTTTGCAAGTGCACAGCCCCAACTTTGATGCAAGTTTCAAAAAGAGGTAATATTCAGGTAAGCTCCCACCCAAATTTTTCATACTTTGCGGGAATTGCGAAAATCAAAACAATTTTTCATAATTTATCAATAATCTAGCTGTACATATTGTTTTATTGATGGAAGTTCAACCAGTCGTAAAATGAGAACTGGCCTACCCCAACAGGGTAGACGCCTGTGCTTATACCTCAGAATTTTGAGTGAATACAAAATGAAAATAATGTTCCTGTAATCTTATGGAATGAAAACACAACAGGTTATCATTCTACAATATATAGCATAACATCTTTCACTTCACCTTTTGACTACGTTTGAATGCAGGTACCATATAGTCAATAACTCTATACCTTGAGCGCCGGAAAAGTTTTTCTATTTTTGTACTAGTCAGGGGTTCAAAGTGAATTATTTTTAAGTTTCACTAACCCAGGCGATGCTGACAATTAAGAAACGCATTACTCTCTATCATTATTATTGTAAAATATGACTTAAAATTTATGCAAAATGATGTACACTTTTCACCACAAGATTTCTTTGTAAATAAATAATTTTCAAAGTTCTATTTTGCCACCTTTCTTTGAAAGCCTTTTAACTTACCAGAGTGAGTGCAAGGTTTTTTATTTTCGTGCCCCATGTTATTAAAGGTATCTGTCACCTGTTCAAATTTTGCCAGAGTTACCATGGAAAGAGAAAATCTAACCAATCACAGATTTTAAGCGGGTGGCCGCTTTTTAAAAACAGCGCCCTCACATGGACATTTTGAATACCAAGGAACGCCCCTTTGACCATATATGGGCATATTTAGATTACAGGTGAATGTATACCTTTAACATGGAATGCACCTCAGGCACTGATATGCAGACGCTCCAATTTTTACGTTATTCTTTTTTGGTCTACCACATGTGGGGGTTCATGTGTTCATGTAAAATCTCTGGGCAACGAAAAGTTGTCACCTTTTCAGTTTTGTGAAACTCAAACATTTTATTTTCCCACAGAATTAACACAGGGATGGCGGCCATTTTGAATTTCAAATATCGGTGTAATTGTTGGGTAATTTGTTTCTCTAGTACCATACTTTGCACGTTGCCCCTGAATTTTTACTCTTGATTTGATGAGAGAATCGTTTAAAGTTTTCTTGATGAAAATTTGAGAAAAAGTTTGTCTTTAGTTTCGAGGTGCACACTTCCTCAAATCTGGACATGTTTATTCTATCCCTGTTGCTGCCTAATACACATATTAATTATCACACCATCATTGATGCATGCATACAATAATTTCAAGATACACAATGTGCTTTCACTGTTTTCACAGAAACCATTATTGAACAGTAAATAAAAACAGTCCCCACTTTGCTAATTATCCTCCAAGGGGCTTTTAAATCTCCTCTCCAATGCCCTAACTTTTCAAGAACATGTTGTGAGAACTCACAAATATGAAGATAATCCAGGCAAAAAAAATTAAAACACACAACATGACAAAGATTGATTTGAACACAGTACTTTATTACACATCACTCGTGGTTAGTAACACTCTGTGTGAAAACTCAAAACTTTTTGTAAATGTTTTTTTCAGAATTTTGATTAAAATTTTACACACAACCCTCAGTAGAATTTCCTATAAGTGTTATCAATACTGATTATAGAAGCAACTGCAAAAATCTATTCACCGACTACAGAAATTACAGTCCATTGTACAATATGTCAATAGCTATCATAAGCCAAAATGTCATATATGCAGTTTTTTTCATTTTCTTTAAAAGTTTGTCAGTGTGTGTTTGCACCAAGATAATTATTATTTGCTGATGGTTATGAGACATTTCGCTGAAAGCATTTGCCATCATGTTTTGGAGCCTTGATCTTCAATTGCAGTGGCCCTGATCATTTCCACTGAAAACCTGAATTATTATATTTGCAATGATTCCCTACATATGCACACTCAAGTCTGTAATTTTTTACTCTTTCTATAAATATAATGTAATTCTCCACATTCAAGTGCAACTTTCCCTCACCGTCACCGCACTAAATCCATCCCTTGGCACTTAATTGCACAAAATTTAGGATTTACAACAAACTCAAACCGGCAAAAATCAAGACACTTCTGAGTCCAGCTCAAGTACAATTTTGTAAATTTTGCTAGTGGACAGAATGAATAATGAACACAATTCTATATATCACAGCTTGAAAAATTACACAAAATTTTGGTTCGTGATTAAAATCATGATATAATATTCAACATGATTCAAATACATATCCAATAAATTTAATCAGAGCTCAAAATATTGATCACATATTTTTAAACACTTTGTGAATGTGCTTTTCAGCTTTTCAAACACAATGTCCATCACAGTATATGGGTTCCCGCCATCTCAACATCTGCAGACATTTGTCAGTAGTTATCCCCAAATGCAACTTGACCCATAACCAAATTCAATGACCTGACATTAATCTTTGAAGTTGCTACACAACAAGTGAATAAATCACAGGTTTGTACCTTTGATGGCCTGTCTACATAACAATCACACTTCACACAATCTCAGAGATACAGGCATTCCTGTAGAACGCACAATGGCTGATACATTCATTTTCAAGTGTTTTTCTATACACCAACAGAGCACCATGTCAGCTCACAATACCTAGAAATGGAACTCACTTTGTCCAATGGCTCACAACAATTCTAGAAATTAACCCTACTTAGTATACTTTCAATGCCCAAACAGCATCACACTGCAAAAAAAACACACATTAAAATAAAAACAGAAAAATTCAAAATCTCCTTATCATCTCCCGATGTCACAAAATTTCAGAACTTGTAAGAGTTAGTAAGTTATTGCAAACCTGTGTTCTACACTGAAAATATATCACACACATTGTTGAATACTGTTGTGAAGGTCAAAAAACTCTAAAGGTCATACATCCTGGTACTTCTAAAACCATTGACATCAAGTCAAAGGTCACAAGATTTGGAACTCTGGGTATTTTTTGTATGGATGGAGGAAGTTTAAAACATGAGCTTGTCACTGCCTGGTATGATAAGAAACAAAACCTTGATGACTTTTGTAGTACATAATTTTACTCAACATTTAACAACCACCTGTTGATTCACCATAGTCATGATTCCTGAGAACCAAATTCTCCTAACATGAAATTGCTGGGTCGAAACAAGTTGTACGTACGATTGAACGGTCAAAATGACGAAATGACACACTGATTCAAAAAAGCTGACCGGCGGTTCATCCATCCTGAAATTCAATTTCCAGTGTCTCACTTCCAGATACAGTGACATCATCCTGACAAGATTAATACGTAAACTGAGCTTCACTTTGCCAATTCACAACAACTGTAAGAGAAGTACCAAGACATATCACAACCACCTTAACTTCAAGGGAAAAAGTTGCTGTGTATTAACACTTTGTGTGGAGAAAATGGTTTCAATACCTTCTTAAAAACCAACCACTAATTCAAATAGCATCCTAAGCGATGCACATGATGACTAAATTGTCAAGTGTGAACTTGCTGTATGGTTCATGAAGGTTTACATCTCAAATGAGTTAGCAGTTTGCTCATTGCCATGTATTTCTTGTAAATACCAATAATTGCTGAAGTGATTTCTTTATTGGTTCTGTCTGTACACATAGGGCTGAAAGCATGCCTTGACGTTGACTCTTTCAACGTGTGTCAATATGCACCTGTTATAATGGTCATCGAATTACAATTAAATGCACCTGTCTGTGACCAATATTTAAACACTCTCAAATTTTTACAATACTTTTCTGATTCTGGAGGTTCAATTGGGAGCTCATGGAGTAAAAAAAATTTCACCATCGTTTTTTTTTTGAAAATCAAAAATCAAATTTTTCCCCAAAGAGTTAACACAGGGATGGCGGCCATTTTGAATTTCAAGTGTCAATAAATATTAGGTAATTTGTTTCTCTAGAACATAAATTTGCTCAGTGACCCACGATTTTTATTTTTAATTCCACGAGAGAATGGTGCAAAGTTTCCTTGAGGAATTTTTGAGCAGAACTTTAAGTCTAAATTTCAAAGCCCATACTACCTAAAGGTAATACGTGCCACAAAAAAAATATATTTAAACTTTTTGCTCAAACTTTACTCAAGGAAACTTTTAAACCATTTTCTTTTACAATCGAGAATAGAAATCACGCAAATGTTGAGATGAGAGAAAAATTACCTAGCCTCGACCAATGTTTGAAATTCGAACTGATGTCATATCCTGCATTCCCTCAACAGAAAAAAAACTAAAGTCAGGGAGAAAACTCCACATAATCAACAGGTTTCAAAAGTGAGTCTGCACTGTGCACTAGCATCAGATCAGAAAAATGTTGTCAAAATCTGAGCCTAAAAACCTGTCCATGGTGTACATTCCACCTTCAATAACGGGGAAAAAATGAATTACATCAAACGACAGCAACTTTTTCCCTCTCTGACTGAAAATAATATGTCAGCAAAAAATACACACTCAAATACTTGTCTTCAAAATTTGCACAGGAGTAAAATACTGTGGATAAAATCATTGATATAATACATTCGGCAGTTAAAAAAAACAATATTCGTCATTTTTCAAAAAAAAGGCAAATCTTTGCAAGAGAAGCAGTGTTAACTTTGTTTAAGGTTACACATACAATGTTCCGATTACTATCAAAATTTGAATTTTATAGGACGGAATACTGTGCGGCACACAGCAAAATATTTCAAATAGAGCTGGCATGTAAAAATGTGAATAACATAACGTCTGGCAGGGGAACTAGTGTTGGAAATAATGCTGTTTGATAGTTAAGCCCTGGACAACCAAAAACATACTGTGAGCAAGCACGTTGGAATTTTCCAGAATACAGTAGCTTCATTATTGCATCGGAAATTTCCACCATTTAGAGTGGGGTCAAGGGGTTAACAAATGGCAACATGGTAGCTTAAGAAACAAACTATTGCATATTATATCTTCATAATTACAATACCAACCTCAAAATATTTGAAATCAAACGCTTAAATACGAGGTCATTGCAAATTTGAATATATCCATGTATGGTAAGAGGGGTATCACCTCTTGCCTCCCTCCCCCCCTCCCTGGGCAAAAATCAATAATTGGCCATGATAAATACTTGTAACCGAACTCTTTTGAGCCTTTTACCACCATGGTTTGGCTCCTACTCAAGGGTGTGCATGGATCTGTTTACAGGGGTGAAAAGGCCGACTTTGCTGGGTTTGGGTCTATGCAGCTGAGGTCACAACCTTTTTTTTTGCAATCACTCACACATGCACCAGCAGATCACCTGTTGGTGCTATGCTGGTGACCTCTTGACCTCACCACACAGACTTACACGAAGCATTCTGATTGCAAAGGGCAATTTTACTTGCTCTCTGTAAACAGGTCCACACTCACCATTTGATAGCGATGGGTTTGGCCCAAACCATGGTGCTCAAAGGGTTAACTGAGAAAACACTTATAACTACAGCTACGTGCGCTACAACCATGGGTATGGCATATTACTGTCGAACAATCATTACCAGTGTGTATCTATATTGCACACTTCTTTATTCTTGAATGACGCATACCAACTGCAGGGAAATTATAACAACAAATTTAGTGATGTCCATTTGCAGCAGAGAAAGACGATTTACAAATTATAGCTGCACACATACATATTAACACAATACAGCGCTGGCATTAGATAGAGATCCTCTTCCGTTGTTGTCTTGGTTCACCATTGCTGAGCATAGTTGATTGACTGTAACAAGTAAACAAGAAAAGAAAGATTACAAGCATTATCCATTGTAGGGTTTGGGGAAATGTTGCACTTCCATTATGCCAATACGTAGATGTACCGCCCTTTGGGAGGCCTGCAGTAACCGGTTTTCAGCTCTCATAATGGGGGTATAAATTTCAGTGTCATTACAGGGTCTAAAATATCGGTAGGTATCATTAATTAATCCATTAATATCCTCTTACATCCAATTTTTAGTTTTTCCTTTTTGTTTTCAGCAAATTTTGGCTTGGCCAGTTACTGTAGGCCATGTTACTTTGCCCATGTGACTGCTGTGCTGCATACATGCATTGCAAATTTCAGCAATACGACTTTTGACCTGGGTCAAAGATTATAAAGTTCTCAAATGAAGACTTGAAATAAGGAGATTTTTAGATCTAAAATGGGTTATGTGGCCACACAGCCCTCCAATTTCTTCAAAAAGGTTAAACTCCCTTATAGGCGTTACAAATACTTCTATGTTCGTCTCCTAATTCACTGCAAACAGGTCCACAACCAGCAGTGATAACAATGGATTTGGGCCAAACCATGCCATTAAAGGGGTCAAACTAAATTCACCACCATGGTTTGGTATGGTCCTATTGTTCTCTCTAGCAAAGTTTGACCTCTACACTGCAAAATGGGGGTGACAGGGTGAGACATGAAAGTATGGTGGTTTGTTAATTTTTTCCCCTTGTAGATGCCAAGCTGCACAAATTCATCATTCTTTTGTATTCTTTCTGTATTTACAACTCCAAACTAAACTCTCATATCTCTGATTCTGTGAAGTCATTAATTATTGTTTATTAAATGTCGGCCGTGGTTGTCATTTCCAATGAATTCTGGTCTAGATTTTTGGTGTATTTTCCCAAACTTTTCCCTTTTTGTAGAATACACTTTCTTGCTCTACTCCCGAAATTATGTCCAACTGCCTCATATCAACCCATTCACCACCATGGTTTGGTCCAAACCCATTGTTATTAATGGTGATTGTGGACCTGTTTACTGGGAAATGGGGGTGGACAGGTTGACCTTGTCAACTCAGCTTGAACACATGTAATGTCCAATACTACAATGTAAGTGTTGACAACTGAAGTTTAATCTCGACTAGAAATTCAGTTGTCGACAGTATTATCGATACACTCGATGTTGTGTGTGCAAAGCCTTAATACTATGTACATGTATTCAACAGACATTGGGGGCAATGAAGACGAAAATGTACTTTGTTTCTGAACAAAAACTATTAAAATATTTTAATGAGTTACAGCCACTGTCCATTTAATTTACTTACTCACTGCATACGTCTCAGTCACTGAGAGGAATAAATTGAAAACTTACTGAATATCTGTTCTGTACTTTTGCAGTGTACTCTCTCTGACTAGCCTCCATGAAATCTCTTCTCCTTACAGGGTCCTGACTGTGATGGTGTTCGCCTCTGGCGCACGGTATCATCTCGTTGAGACGTTTGTCGTATGCGGCCTGCAGGCGTCTCGAATCATCGTTTTTGAAGTTGTTGTAGTTGTCGATCTCTCTACGATTTTGATCGGCGAGGGCTTCTCGTTTTTCCTGTGGGTTCAAGCGTATTATGAAATCGGTCATTGTCGGATTATTTATATAAATCAAGTCAAACACTATGTTTTATAATTTGCTCAATAATCAACATTTCTTATACTGAAGCTACAAAGTTAGATTTGGTACAACTTCTAGTCAGTGACTTTGTAAACAAAGTCACTTCAACATATTGATACACATTAAGTGTTACAATGCCTACATTGTATATTGTCTGGGATGACTGCAGTATGGTTGTACACTGTGTTCTCATCGTTGTATCAGCGCATGTGTGCGTGTGAATGCCACTGGTTAATTCGCAATATCTCTACCATGTTGCGATTCTACTACATAGCATAAAAAAAAATAGTTTTATTCGCAAGACACACCAATTACGTCAACCACAGATTACAGCATTAGAGTGATGCAAATGTTGTTATGGTTACCGAATGTTTCTGTATCACGTTTTATTATCAAGTAATACTTTTTAACACAGAGGAATAAACAAAATCAGACTGGAAGACACACAAAATGTTATTCACCCTGTAACATTTGTGTTTCTGGCTATCTTCAACTTCACCCTTGGGGTTTCAGTGTTCTACCCAGAGCAATTATAGAGTGATGGCCACCACTCTTTAATTTCTGGTAAACAACAGAAACTTATTACCATGACAATTACGTTTATTGTTATGCAAATTCGCCACCACTCTACCAGAAAATCCAGGGGAGAACACTGGCTTTGTGCTTTTGCGGTTAAAGAGGGAATTTGAGTCAAAATATTGGGAAGATACAAGTATGTTTTAGATTCATGAGAAGCATCGCAACGGGACAGTTGCAGATCATACTCCTTCATGAATATTCATTTATCCATCTATGAACTTGACGAATGATCACAAGTGAGCCAAAAAATTTCAGTTGCCCTACTTTGAAGAGCGCCCCCAGTGTCTACATTTAGCATCCACAGAACCAGCAGGTTTCATGTGCAACTCAATTGCATTTCAACACACTGCCATATCCTCGAGTCCTGTACCTCTTTCACCCAAATTTCCCTGTACACCAGAGCAGCTATGCCGAGTAAAAAGCAAAGGGTTCGTACAAGTACCACAGTCTGATGCAGTGAGAAGTTTTATGTGAGAATTCGCCTCAGAGAGAGATTTTCAAACTAAAAAAATTTTACAATTATTTTCTGATCTACCAATGGTGGGGCATCATTTTAAAGCTCTTGGAGTGATAAATATTTTAATCATCTTAGTTTTTTGAAAATTTAAAATTTAATTTTTAGCCTATAGAGTTAACATTTTGAATTTTGAATTTCAAGTTTTGGTGAATATTCAGCTTTTTGTTGCTCTAGAACCAAAGTTTGCGCGGTGACCCCTGACTTTATTCTTGATTTTGAAAAGGAATGGTTTAAATTTCCTTACGGAAAGTTTGAGCAAAAGGTTCAGTCTTTCAATTTCAAGGTGAGTAATACATTACTATCATAAAATCTCGACAAAATTTTAACTGCTGTCCTTGCTTCAAAGAAGTCAGACTTTACGAGATTAGCAAATACGTCATTGCTGAAATGTGGATTGACACAGCAAAGAAAACTGACACAATAGCGTCAGTACACTTCTTTGAAATGAACCAGATCGTGTTCCCTGTAACTACAACAACAATTGAAATTCGACACCAATGGTGTTGAGTGTCTGGTGGACAGTATATCTTTACAAGAGTACCACAATGGTTAAGGTGAGCGGACTGTTGTTAGGTTGGTGATCAGCAGTGATTTACGTGACCTCATAAAATAGGTTGTAATTCTTGAGACAAAAGAAATCGGGTATTAATGCATGTGCCTGCCTGCAAGATGGAGTATATTACGGCCATTTTGAAAGGGACATAAAGTAACATCATTGCCATTGTTATTCTAGACATTTCAGGTGAATTGCACGTCAATCGTGACCTCATTCTTTACGGGCCAGGGCTACGTGAAATGGCTACATCTCTGGGACAATGTTGTTCATCACCTGGCAAGACCTGTGGTGTTCAGAAACAAGGCATGACACAATTTGTAATGAGATATTATGGAGTGTTTTGCCAAGTAGTCAATCATCGTAAAGGCAGTTCTGGAGCTTTCCAAAAGTGCAGACAATCTGTCAGGTTTCTAATTCTAAACTGTGTTGCTATAGTCCTCAACGGCTGTAGTTGATGGAAAACAGTGACCATGGAAGAGATATTTTAGAATTTATTTTTGTATACTACATTATTATACACCTACTGCCGTAACCTATGGGAGTTTGACCGTCCAATAACTTTCCGTATTTTGTATAGTACGCGGAGTCCCGAATATGGGAGACGCGCGACGTGCAAATTTTCAGGGATTTGTAGCAATTTTATTTCAACAATCGCGCGCGTTCCACTCATATCGCGCGTGCCGCATCCCTCAAAATTTACCATAGAATTAGTTTATACGGGACCATTAATGGAGGGAGGTGTATAATAATAGGGTTTTACACAAAATACGGCCCTGTATGGACAAGGGCTCAGTGAGTGGCGTATTGGACTCGCCTTCGGCTCGTCCAATACGTCACTCACTGAGCCCTCGTCCATACAGGGCCGTATTTTGTGAAGAACCCTATAATATATGCAGGTACACAGACAAATCTAATGCCTTCTTATTCAATCTCTATCAAAATACATAAATGGCCAAAAATGACTTTTTAATTAATATCGCATTAAGTACACGATTCTCAGAATTCTCAAACACTTCTTTTTCAAAGCTGTATGTTGTCTGAACCATTATTAAGGTACATTCTTTTCAAAATGGTTCCTAAATTACATTGTACTTTAGCTGTCATGGTGATTGTTTATCAATAATGTTTAAGCAAAGAAAATACTTTTGTGAATCCAAACTAATATTTAAGTATAAATTTTGTAAACTTAATCTTCATGAAGTCACGTATGAATATACATACATCCAGGTACATATAAACACATACAGATATTTGGGTACTCACAAATACTTGTGTGTGTGTATACATGTGACACAAACACACACACACAAGACAATGTAAAAAGCTGCCGTGTAATTGCAGAGGCACACAGCTATTTATTTCATACCTCAATTTCTCCAAACAAGGATACAAATAAAAAATGACCGGTATAATACAACAATATAGTGAAATAAAGAAATTAATTGTATTACCAATATCCAATAACCAGAATTTCATCACCATACCTTTGTTGTCAATGACTTTTGATTATTTCTAATTTTTTCTTGATGCATGGCCTTTGTAAAAACTTTCTCAGCAATATTAGTTCAGGTATTTGCATTAAGGTGCTTCAAAACACAAATCTTTAAACTTTAGCTAAAACTTTCTTCAAGGAAACATTAAACCATTCTCTGTAAATCATGAGCAAAAGCACCAGGGTATCCTGCACAGTTTTGAATTTGAGAATTTGAAACAAATTACCTAAAGTTTACTGATATTTGAAATTCAAAATGGCCGCTATACCCTGTGTTATCTCTATGAGGGGAAAATAAGATTTTTTATTTTCACCGAAACAGGATAATGAAAGCTCAGTTGATTCCACAGGTTTCAAAATGAGCCTACCGTGATACAAACAAGAGACCAGAAAAACACTGGAAAAATTTGAAGGATAGATAAATTGTCCCTTCGGTGCAATCTACCTTTAAAAAACGTTTGATCTAATCACCTTTGTATCAGAGAATGGAAGAAAGAGTCTATCAAAGGTCAAAATTTTCTAATACAGTATCAAAATGTCTATTTTCTCACGTCGAAATAGACTGGCTATTTTCTCACGTCAAAATAGACTGGTTGTCACTGACATCACAAAGTGATTGGCTGTTTTGTAATGCAATTTGATTAGCAATGTTCGAATCAATAGCGGTATTATCAACGCACATTATATGGAAGAAACGGTGAAAAAAGTCAATATTTAAAAGATCAGCCAGTCATAAGTTGACAACATTCAGCGGTTTAAGCTTTGTGGACTTTGTGCTTAACCTGGCATATCAAGGGTTTCCTTTTATCAATAAAAGAAGTTTGAAATTTTTCAGTTTCTACAGTGGGTGAGCCGCGGTCCACAATGATGAAAATCCCATGTTTTTATTAACTGTGTATAACTCAATCAGCAGTGCGTTCGAGAGTTTGATGGTAAACAAATTGAAATATACTGACAATTGTCAAAAATAAATGTTTATTTTTCACATGTTTTACTATGACTTCAGCTGTATTTATTAACACTCCAAAGCATGGTTCATTTTGATCTTCTGAAATCAAAATTTTACATGAGTGATTTCTGACCGTATGAGATATTTCAAGGAGCAGATGCTCGTGGTGGTGATGTTGTTAGCTGTCTTATACATCCATTGGGGAATAGTTTACAAAACCAAACAACCGATCATCGACGATATTTTGACCGGTTTTGGGGAAATTTGGTTCTGACCCAGAGCTCTCCATAGGGTCTGAGCATTAGGGCAGATGTGATGAGAAGACCACACACAAAATATCAACATTTGATGAAATTTTTACCATCCTTGGGATTTTTACAATATTATGCAAAATGTCAATTAGTTGTGACATGGGATCATACCATCGTCGACATTTATTACCAGAAGCCATATTATCAGCATGATATCTGGAGAAAAATCCAAACGTTGACGGTGGCAGACAAGCAAGTATACATAAATTGAGCTTTTGAAGTCAAGTTTGTTGTCACATACCAGGGTCACTGAGAAACAGTGACCTGGCTAGAGCAGTGTATTGGTTACACGTACTTGTGGGACGACGACATTGTCAAAGCTCTCGCAATTGCTATGGCAACCTGAGGACATGGTTTCCAGTGAGGGCGCTAAGGCATATTATTAATTTATGTTTCTATGAAGTGCGCAATGAAAAAGGATCGATATTCGCTGGCGGCTTCCTGAGGCCAAACTGTACTGGCTTAATGCTTATAACACTGTTTACGCTGCTTTATAACGTTTAGGCTTGCTATTGTGATCTGGCATTTATTTTTCAGAACAGGTCTTGTGAAATGAAAATGTCGATTCGACTCGAGTCTTTATTTCACGCGCGCGCGTCATGTTGCCAAGTCGGGATCACAAGCCATCCTTTCATTTCAACCATAGGTATCACTGGCATCGAAGTAAGAGTTCATACATATTACATGCAAAGAAAATCTGCTGTACCAGGGTATTAAATACGTGTGCACGCGCTTGCATGGTTGTGCCACAGGCGTGCTGTTTTCTGGGTAGTTTCTATAAGTGTAGTTTATTCTACGTTTCGACGTTCTCTTCCGTAGCCTAATCACGGTGATTAGGCTACGGAAGAGAACGTCGAAACGTAGAATAAACTACACTTATAGAAACTACCCAGAAAACAGCACGCCTGTGGTTGTGCTCTCTTGCCCTCACATGGCGTTCAGAGCGGTTAGCGTTCCGAACAAAACAAACATGAGCACATTCTATTACACTCACGAAAACGCAAGTCGCGATACGATGTTTACAAATTACACATGATGCACAAACCAAATTATTCTCACCTTCAATTGTTTTTCGATGAAGTGTTTGCGGTCGAGGACTCTCTGTTTCCTGAGTGCTTCCCAGTGAAGAGCCGACATGTTGACGCGTGGGATGGATGGTTACAGTGTTTTTACAGACTACGTGTGCTGTCTACAGCCTCAGGGTGATGCAGTTGTGTTACATCGAATGCAAAACGTCCTTAGTTGAGTGTCTGGCCGAACAAGCCCGCTCCTGCCTGAATGTCCTATGTGTACATGTACTCGATCGAAGTTGCAACGCGTACTCCGCCCAAATCCCACACTTGACTGCGAAACTTAACGACGGCCAGTTCTCAGAGTGCAGATCCGTCCCAGCGTCAGCAGCACTGATATCTTACTCTTCGTCTCTCGCCCGTTGAGTGCTTTCTGAATATTGCACCTGTTAACTGTGCAGGTGCAGAGGGTTAGGCAGATATAATAATGTCTGTGACGTCGAAGAGGCGTTGCTAAGAACGCCTTAATGGATAGCGCCCCCAACGACTATTCTCTGCGAGTCACGTCGCCGCGCCGTGTGCATATTGTAGAAAGAGTGTTTAGCGCATGGTGGCGTCCTTCGTCAAAGATTCGGATAGTTTTCAATCGGATTCGAACCCACAACATACGGCATCAGTCGCCTAGCTGAAAGGCCACAGACAGAACCAGTCGGCTAAATCTCCACTCCCAAAAAAGAGTGGTTCAATAGCCGGCTAAGTTGTTACATTTTTCTGACTGAGGCCGCTCAACACGTTGTAGAGTTCGTGAAGCACTCACGCACGCATGCTCACTATCATACATCGCACATACACACTTTATCGAAGCGAAGAAACGAATTTCATCGCTTTAACTGGGCGAACGATAACCTCGGGGACAATTCTGTCCACCAGCAGTGTTACCTACCCAGGGTAGAAAATTCGGATAGTTTTCAATCGGATTCGAACCCACAACATACGGCATCAGTCGCCTAGCTGAAAGGCCACAGATAGAACCAGTCGGCTAAATCTGGCCAAAGTTAAGCTAAATGTTGCGACATTATACGCAACTCACGCACACTGAAAGTGAAATTTGATTTTCGTGAAATTTTAAACGCCATTTTTTCTGAAAATAAGTAGCTCAGTTACTGAAAAAATGGATATTTCTAATTAAAATCGATGTATGAGGCAGGTTTCATTAAAAAACTGAAGAAAAAACGATAGAGAAATAGTGTTTTTCCTCTCCAAAAATGCCAAATGTACTGACCGGCCACAGCGCTCGAGCGGTCGCCGCTCATGGCACGCACTTCTGAATCCAGTCAATACCTATTTCGCAACGGAACTGCTTTCGGGCCCTGTGCACGCTGTCATAGAACTGTGAAACTTGGCCAGGAAGTGGCAGACCATCCCATTTACATGTAGTGGTGAATTTTTGTTATATTCTGGGAATTTTAGCCAGCAAACACGAGGTAAAGTGAGTACGGTAAATTCGGAGTAGATTTTTCCCATTTAGATACATATTTTTGCCATAAAACTTGTAGCATGCTCTTTTTAAACATCATTCCAACATTTCTGTGAAATATGACGAAAATCTGTCCACGAGCACAAGTACGAATCATAAAAACAAAATCGTGTTCATTCATAGACCTCAGTACAGTGTGACTCAAGATGGCGGCGGAAGGCAGTCACACTGACACACCATTGACAGCCTGCCTGAGGCTGAAGTTAGGGACAGCTATTTCTTACAATTTCATGGCTGAAAATGAACTGCATTAAAAGACAATTGGCAGTTTAAATTGATTTGTTAGAATTCAGTGTTATTAAATAACATTGTGACAAAATTTCATTGTATTGTGAGCTCTAATTTTTCAGTTATGTGAATTCAAAATTCGTAAAAACATAAAAATCCATCCATTTTTCGATGGTACGGTGCCGCCACAATTTTGACTAAGTCAGACAAAATATTTTCAATTTTCAACACTCACAGTTTCAAAATCCAAGACTGTGCATCAGTCAAATCTTGATTTTTCCGTAATATTGGGTAAATCTGTGCACACGACACATAGTTTAATGATTCCATGTGAAGTAAATAAAAAATTATGGGTTGCCAAACTTGAAGGAATCGGCATTCATTGAAATAATTTTAAAATTTGCCGAAAATTGTCCGCGAAAAAATGGCATTTTTATTGCTTTAAAAATTCATAACTTTTGATTGGATACAGCTATTTGCATAATTTTTTTTTTATTTTTCTTCTTTTACCCCATTCTTGCTAAAAATCCATTTAAACTGTGTGTATAAACAAGAGAAAAAAATGGCTTGGCCACCCTTGTCTTTTGGACAAACGAAATTGGCGATGCGAGAGGGAATTAGTGGGCTTAACGGCTGAATAATTAATTCATGAGTTATATTTACAATGTAAATGATGCATATATTAATGAAATTAAATGTTTACAGTGAGGGAGGAATAATTCTATTTGGAATCCGATTTTTTTTCAATTAAAATATTTGTAAGTTTTTGAGAACGAACTAAGCTTACTTCGTTCATGTTTTACATCATACAAAATTCATTTTACCTTCTACGATGGACAAACTTTTCCCATTTTTTCAACGTTAATGATGTATCCGCCCTCCTGAGACCTAATTATCCAAAACATTTACTCGTATTATCGTGGTAATTTACAATGAGTTGCCAATCCCAGGCTGATAATTGCCTTCAAGTTGACAAGCACATAAAAGAAGTGTGATAATCATGCGTCTTATCATGCGTCTTATGTGATAATCTTGGTTATGTTGCATGATATGAACGAGACATGCAACACGCTCGTGTGTTTCTGTCTATCTCTCCGCTGTTGATCAGAAAATTGTCTTGCCTTTAACTGGAATATTATACCGATGTTTCATTAATCTTGTATAAACAATTCTTCAGCGTGCCTCTCAGTATTGAGGGATCTTGCAACATATTTTCATGTTGCTAGGTGATAGCAAAAGAATCGTGGGTGGCGTTTTCTCCAGAGAAAGCACATCAGACGTAATGGGCGACCATGGGGTAAAATAATACACTATTTTTTTTCTTTAAGAAACGCTCTTTGAAATCGAACGACATGGACATTTGCAAGTTAGTCCAGTACATATTGGCGAAGAATGATCTCATGGAATATGATAAATACGACAAAGAGGGTATACTTACACTCTGATGGAAACTCGAACGAAGGAAGCTTAAAATCACCATACACTCTGTGGTTTAAATGACAACATACTCATTTAAGAAAATTGTGTCAATTTTTTATTCCTGTTGCAATGAAGAATACTAAGTTATTGCATACTTTTGAGAAAATTTTAAGATGGCCCTTTTTAAGGGTCACCCAAGATAGTCATTTTTAACTTCCTGGGACAAAATACACAGTCTCTGTATTACATGGAGAGACTCAGACGAATGTTATAATGGATATACTCTCTGCGCCTCTGCAGAAATAAAGATTAGTCAAGACCGCATAAATTATTCCACTTTTACATCAGGAAAATTATTTATTATTGGTTTAATTAAATAGACTGCAGTCTCGGTATGTCTATTGAATTGCCGGGAAGAAAAGAGCCCACGAACGTCACATTAATATCGATTGAAAGTTAATATAAAACTGCACTTAAAATTCTTTTTGGATTACGTAAGGATATCTAGCGGTGAATCAGCTTTTCAAGTTGCCGATGTTTTCTCTGTCGCGCAAGCGTCTTTTCACCGGTCCTGTGTTTTCAGTCAAAAGAGAAACTTCAAGGAATCGTGTTCCGAGGCGTGTTGCTGATATCTCTGCTCTGATAAACGGTGCTTCGAGGCTATTCGGCGCCATGTCCTACTTCAAAGAAAAATAATCGTAGCGTGTGGGAGAACGTTTTCCATGCGGTTTTGTAATTCACAATCTAATGGTGTCAGATGTAACCACAGACCTTAAACATGGTAGAACATTTCAAAAATATTTATGAAAGAAAATGTTGACAATACCTTAGTTTTGCCCTTGAAATTAAAATATTATAAGCTTATATTTTACTTGTATTATTATTTATAGTGAATTAATATTTTTATCTTCAAATTCCACTACGTAGACATTTTTGTGACTATTTTTGTAGTTTTTGTGTCGGTGTGATTAATGCGTGTCGAATGGGACCTACAGAAGAACATAACATTCTTGACAAATTTATTTCACTTAACATACGTCAACTTTGGTAATCATGCGACAATTTGATATTGGTTGGGCTTTTAACATTTCTGTATATTCTGTGTGCTATTTATGCCTTGTCGTGTACAGTGTATGGATGAATTTTAGCTAGATCAGAGTTCATTCGTCAACAGTAACACTGTACATATACAAATTGCGTTTTGTTTTTGTTTGGTTTGTTTGTTTATTTATTTATTTATTTATTTATTTATTTATTTTTGCAAGGCTAGAGTACTTCATATTTGAACATGATTTAGGAGAAGAATGACATTACGTATTTTGTTTTACAGAACAAAAGTAATTGACTTATTAAGCCGTTATTTTATGGCCTATTAACTGCGAGACAGTCAAACATGTACAATACAGTATGGCATAAAATATTTACCTCCTTCGCGGACAGTCTTAAACTGTCGTCCTGCATAAAAAGATTTGAAATTTGAGCTTTGCTACCGTATGCTGTCTTCAGGTTGACAGGCGAACGAAGTGCCTTGTCACTTTGTGATCTCATTGCTTGGACGGGAAACCAAATAAAGCGTACTGCCTACCGCGAACATATAATACGCCCGCATAAATCTCAATGACGACCAGAAGATGTATGTGAAAGATCTGTTGTTTTTAAAAGGGACAACGTTGGCCTAAAATCGTCATTTATCACGAAGTGGAAGTAAATATCCCAATGGAACAGATAAGGAAGTTGTTATCAGTAAACCATTCATGGTGGAATTTTAATGCGAAAAATTGCGTCGTAGACGCAGCAAACTGTATCTAAAAACAGACTATTCTAGGCTTAGTATATAAATCACATAATTATCGCGCTTTTTTAAAGGAACCTTCAGTTATTTTTACGGCGTTTGATCTTGGATTAAGATTTACGAATCTGGTAAAGGAGACAGGCAGCTATTTTAGAAGAGCGCGCTTCCTTCGACATCAGTTGTGGTCGTCAAACAAGTCGCGTGGGGGCGCAATAAAATACACTTAAAAAGCTGTTTCGCGGATACGCACGTTTCTGCGTTTATCCCAATAGTATTACAAGGAGAAAGATTCGTGGTATAGGTTCACAGAAACTGCTTTGATCTTGGCAAGATCTATCCAAATTGGATTAATCTGGAGGGAGGCGAATCTGTACAAATCATGCCGAGGTCTATCTCGTGTAACAAATCCTTTACGCACTTCCAGGCGAATGTAAAGTTGCAGATTATAGTGGCAGATTAAAACCCAAAGCACCAGGTACCGTGTTGTACAGAAAAGGTGCGGCTTCATACAACTGGATTTTCCACAGAACCAATATATGTATGACAAAGCATGACATGTTGACAAAGCCGGTGACTTTTATAGTGAAGGCAGCAACTTTGTTATGAATTTATCCTCTGCCCCATATTATTCTCTCTCTCTCTCTCTCTCTCTCTCTCTCTCTCTCTCTCTCTCTCTCTCTCTCTCTCTCTCTCTCTCTCTCTCTCTCTCTCTCTCTCTCTCTCTCTCATATTTTAAAGAGCTCATAAATGCATATAGATTATTTTGCATACCCTTAATTAATTTAAATTTACATCCATATGATCAACCATGAGAGGCACTTTCTTCTGGATTCCTGAATGCCATAGGTGTAGTGCGCAACTTATTGTTGTCGCCTGCGGCAAACAGAGTCATTTTAATTATGAAAGACCGACTCGTTTAAAATTTCATGAGAATGATGTAAGGAGCTGAAAGTGAGACAGAGCTGTACGGTATGTAAGCAACGCTGACTATATCTGGACCGATGAAGTATGGCATGTGAGAGTACGTTTCCCCTTTGCACGGAGAGCCAGCACCGTGAACTTTTCGAAACACGCCCTCGGACATCGCTTAAAGCAGTGTCAGCGGAGAGTCAATAACTGCCTTCGTTTGCTCGGAGGTCGGGTTCCTACGCGAACTTGCGTTTCAAATGTTTCTTTTAACACTTGAATGACTTATGAGATGCACTCATGTCAAACAAGTGATGACATTAATGTTTCTGAGAGATCAGACCCGGTGATTTCACTGGCCCGGGGCACCATTACTGATTGCGCCTCGTTTTGTCTGCAATGTTAACCCGAGCTCCTGTCTGCATGTAAATAAATAAATATATGACAAGAAATATGATTTACTGTCTGACAAGTGTTTTTTTTTGTATACACAACTGTTTCCTGATTTTTAAAGCTTCTAGAAATTGACGAAGTTGGTCTTTATTTTAGTGTCGTTTTTTGCTGGCTTTCAAAGAGAATGCAGTAACCGTCACTTGAGGCATACCTTGCCTGTAATTGTAAGCTTTGAGAACACAGGAACACTGGCAAAGATTCCTGTTATAGCGTTCCCATCGCTGCTTTTCCCGCTACTAAAGACTCACAAGAGCGATGTTTTATTCTCAGTAAGTAAGGACTCTTGCAATCTTGTCACGAGCCGGTGACGTCATCGATGACGAAAGCAAGACAAAGCTGCCGACGACAAAATTAGTGACGTTCTGAAATCCTCTGATATATAATATATGACAAAGAAAAAATGTACATGCGACACTGATAGCAAGTGAGTTTTTCTCGTATTTTGCTTTTGTTTGTTTGTTTGTTGTTATTTGCTTTGCATCAATTAAAAATATACTAATCAAATTTTTAAGATATCACCTGATAGTTTAACTATACAAACATGTTCAGGAAGTTACAGTTTAGAGAACGCCCTTCGTACACAGTGAATAAAGCGCTCAGGAATACAGCTCGCTTTTTGTGTCGTATACGTAATATTGTAAATGGCGCATATTTTAAAACATATCCCTGGTACATCTGCTTGAAACATTGAAAACAACGAACATTGTTCTTTTGGCATTATTGAGAAGACTACGGCACCTGAGATCTTCATGTAGTTTTTTTTTTACAGTTCTTCATCGCGAACCTATTTTAAGGCAGTACCTCCTTGAAATCGAGAGACTTAGAATTTTAATCAAACTTTCCTCAACGAAACTTTAACTGTGATCTTTCAAAATCAAAAGATCGGAGTCACCGAGCAAAATTTGGTACTGTGGAAACAGTACCGATATTTGAAATTCAAAATGGCCGCCATCCCTGTGTTAAGTCTAATGGAAAAAATTAAAATTTTCGATTTTCACAATAATAAGCCGGTGAAAACTTTATTACTTCAAGGGCTTCAAAATGAAACCAAAAAAGTGGCAGACCAAAAAAGCATGACAAAAGTTTGACAATCGAAAAATCTGGCCCTCGGCACATTCTACCTTAACCGGCCCTTAGTGTTTTGTCCGCATGTCGATTTGGTTACACCAACCTGCAAACTTCCTGCATAGACCGTCGAACAGAAAATACAAAGGCTTGCCTGACTCCTGCCTCCCCTATTACAGGGAACAATATTGTAGGAAACACCGTTTTCGCCAAATGTTCTCGTGATGAAAGTGTTGACAACATTCCGGTGTTACTGTACTGTCTGACTACGCGGTTTATGGTGGTGTAGATCCATATTCCATTATTGACCCCTTTGTGTTGCAAAAATTTACAGGGAATGAAACAATGAATCTTGATGGCTCTGATTTTCAGATTTAATGTGATAGATATTGGTACGTCGAACCACAAAGGAACGAAGTCCGTCGCCATGGGGACCAATTGTTCTCGAGCTTCATCATGTTTCCATAGAGATGGAGGTCGAAGCGTTTTGTGAGGCAGTCGAACATTTACCTCGAATCGCGTCAGTTCTGAATTCCAGCAGCAGTTCCTATATCTACGGAAAATGTATAGTCGTGGAAACGAAGGACGAAATCCGAAAATGAAAGATGGAATCTATTGAAGGAAATGATACATGTACTTGTGTAACGCACGTTCACAACACGTGATGACAGGACCGTCTTTCCTTATGCAGCACGACCATGCTCAAGACGTGTTCCAAATCCCTGGATTTTTTATTCAACTAACCCATGGGCATAAGAGTTGGGAATCAATAAATCTAGGATTCGGCTTCTAAAAGATTGAAAACGATCACAGTATTTGAGTAAAGAATCTGAACGTACATACAAGTCAATAAGCAAGCGCTCTTTTCGATACGGTTGAACCGAGCAGCCGAACGACGTGACTATGTATTTGACTTCAAAAATGTTCGTCATTCTTGTACCAGCTATTGCATAATACGACAAAAGGCAACTTGTCAATTCTCGAAAAGAGAAAAGAAGTCTTTGTTTTCTTCGGAAAAGACTCCATATAAATCGGATGGCGGTAAGGGTTTGACAGACTATTTTGAGTGCAAAATCGGCACTCGTCAAGGTTGCATGTTAAGTCCTCTTTTATTTAACTTATTTATTAATGAATTGTACGTGTACATGAATGTTTCTGATAGGGACGGTATATTTGTAAATGAAGAATTGCCTAATTTGGGACTACTTATGTATGCTGACGATGTAACAGACAGTGCCGATCTTCCAATTTCTTTACAACATAAACTGAATCAGCTAGAGTTATTTTGTAAACAATGGTGTATGAAGGTGAATCTTGACAAAACAAAAATAATAGTATTCAGGAATGGTGGTATTTTAAAGAAATATGAAAAATGGTTCTATATGGGGAGGAAAATTAGCTGCGTAAAGCATTACAATTATCTTGGCATGCTAATATCGTCTAGGTTGTCATGGTCACCCGCTAAAACAGAGTTGTCTACTAAAGCGAAAAAAGCCCTCACACAAATTCAAATTGTCATTAAAAAACTAGGTTGTATGTCAATTCAAAATGCATTCAAACTTTTTGATAGCTGTGTGCACCAATTTTGTGTTATGGTGCAGAAATCTGGGGTTTTGAGTATTCCCCTATTATCGAAAAGGTACACTTGAGATTTTGTCGATTTTTACTTGGCCTTGGCAGCAATGTAAATAATGAAGCTGTTCTAGGTGGTAGTGGGAGATTCCCGCTTACCTGTCTTTACATGAAACGTTGTGTATCTTACTGGTTGAAGCTCATAGAAATGGACAATTCTCGTTACCCTAAAGCTTGTTATGAGATGCTACGAAAGCTAGATGAAGCGGGAAAAACAAATTGGGTGACAAAGATTAAGCATTTGCTTATGGGATATGGCTTTGCCTACGTCTGGTTTGAGCAACAAGTTGGTAACTCTGAGTTATTTTTATCCTTATTCTGTCAAAGATTGAAAGATTGCTATAAACAAGAATGGAATGCGGCAATTAATGATTCACCCCGCATGAAATTTTACTCCATGTTCAAATTCCAATTTGAAACAGAGATGTATCTTAAATGTACTTTTCCACTTAAGTTTAAAGTCGCACTGTCAAAATTTCGTTGTTCCAATCATAGTTTAATAATAGAAACTGGAAGACATACCCACCTAGATGTACAAAATAGAATCTGTCCTTTTTGCGAAAAACGAAATGTATTCATCCGAGAGGATGAAATTCACTTTATTGCCTATTGTCCACTCTATGTATTACTTCGTAGGGATTTACTTCCCGTTAATATTAACGAAAACCCCACTAGAGATAAAATCACATCTTTATTTTCAACAAGAAATTCTGATACTCTATTTAAATTGTCTGTATACATTTACAAAGCTTTACTGATGAGAAGTGAGTATTTGAAGACTCTGTAAATTTCCCTTCTCCACATTTGCCTGTATACTTGTTAGACTTTGCCTCACGTGACCATACTTTGTTCAAGATTTATTTGTAGTAACTTGTGTTGTATGACGGGCAGTGGCCCTTTACATAGACAAATAAACTCATAATAGGATGGCGGTAAAATATCATAAGCATATTTGGATAAATTGTCCTCCCGCAATGTTTCCCTGTTATAGAAGCACCTCTACTCCAAATATTACAATTAATTACACGACAGCTTAAGTCTAACTTCCTATTAATCAAGAAGTTGGTTAATAGTCATGACTATCTTAAGACAAATCTGAAAAAGATCACAGCGTCGATATTGACTGTATGGCCACGAACCATCTTTGGACGGCTGTCAAACAACACAGTCAGTAAAACTACGCTTAGGCCTATTCCTCCCAAGGACACTGTCCTTGGGTATCTTGTCCAGTGTAATTTTACTCTATTCTGCGATTAATTTCATGTGTATTGTCCCAAGAAATGAACTTAATAATTTGATAATTAGCCTCACATTATTGTGTGATATTGTTCGTCACTCGTCCCCGTGGTAATCGCTTCGGGTCTCTGTGATTTGTTCGTTGTTATGGTAGTACCTCCAACCTCGTTCCCGGAAACATTTTACTTAGTAAGAGTGTGCCTCGCAGACACAGTCGTTTTCATTGAACTGCCTCGGCTTCGATTTTTTCCCAGTATTTCTCCTTTGATAGAGGCTTTCTGATTCTACCCTCGGGGGATATTATTCCAAAGTTTAACCTGATTCGCAATGTTTCTGTTGCCTTTGTGTTGTGTGAGCTATCTTAGCAATTTAAGATTAAGCTGTGAAGGAGCGAACACTCAAAAGTTTAATTTGTATATTGGTAATTGTCGAAAATTAAACATTGATTGTTTTTTCCGGCTCAGATCCAACAGTGTTTTTTTGCTGTTTTTTATGTATTTGTTTATTCATTCATTCATTTGTTTATTTGTTTGTTTGTTTGTTTATCATAACCTTCATTTCAAGTTCATGAAATATATTATCTACTAAAACGTTTGATTATTCACCGTAAGACAAAAACAAAACAAAACAAACAAATGGCGAGAGAGCTTCTTTGTGTTGCTTCCTCTAATCTGTGGAGAAATCTCCCCTCGATATTCATCTCGATACGAATTTTGATGCTTTTAAGTCATATCTTCATCGTCGTTGTCATCGTCATCATCATCATCATCATCATCATCATCATCATCATCGCCGTCGTCGTCGTCATCATCATCATCATCATTATCATCATCATCATCATCATCATCATCATTATCATCATCATCATCATCATCATTATCATCATCATCATCATCATCATCATCATCATCATCATCATCATTATCATCATCATCAGCAGCAGCAACATCATTTCCTCTTGAATTCATCCCGTCGCAATATGACTGCTACTTGAATCGCAACATAGTCAGGGATACTGACTCAGGTGTGCTGTTGAGACCCCACTAAAACGAGACAAATTCTTTTTTTTCTAACAAACCAAACTCCCTTCCTTTTGATCTTTAATCATTAACGTCAGAAACTTAATATTCTCCGGAGAACAGCATCGCCGTAATAACTGCACCTGGACATTCACACAAAGTACTATCAATAGTGCAGGCCTGCAGTACAACGTTGCCTCGTATCATTTTCAGCGCCTCTATGTGATCCATCTTCCCATGTTGCCGCTCGCAAAAGTAAATGAAAGAAGATATTTTCATCAGCATGCATCGGTAGGGCAAAACGCACATGTGCATGCGTAGAAGAGCGCTAGAAAATCGAATTATATCAAGGAGACGGATGAACACATGTGCGCATGGGTGAAAAATCAGGGCATTGTTCTTGCTCGGGGAGAAAATCTAGTTAGATCCGCGAGCTTTTACTGTTCGTGATCTGCTGACGTCATAGTATCGGACAATTTCCTACGATATTCTTTGAATTCTACCCATTAAACTAAGTAGCCTTCTTTTGCGCTACAATAGCGTTCATTGTCGACAGAATGAGCCAGTATATTCATATTCAGCGGTTTTCACTTCGTTTCACCTACTTCCCGCCATTTTTAATAAACTGCTCGTTTTACAAAACGGATACTGCATCCCATCAAAGGAGGATACTCAGCGCTAAGTATTCCAACGGATGACATCGGTGTTGTTTCTGCTAAGATTCAAATGCTTACATCACATGCACCATACCAACGGTGCTTTTGTTTTTGTTTATAGAGGGTTTTGGTGTTCCAGTTTTCCCGATTTTTTTTTCTTCTCCTTTTTTGCATATTTTGCATGGGGGCGGCCATATTTGAGTGGTGGCATATGTTCATTACTTACCTTTTCTCAAACTTGTACGTGCAGTTCAAATCCAAGATAAATAACACTTGTAGACAAAAATACGACGTAAACTAATTTAAGTTAAGAAAGCAAATTCGCAAAAAGAATGCAGAAAAGTCGTGGCTTACGGCATTACACTATCTCTGACTTTGCTTTAGGTTGGAAAAGTCAATATGTGTTTTGAATATATTTTCCCCTTGCCGACCCTCTCCGAAATTAGACGAATTCCCCGCGAGTTCAGAACTAAAATCGCGGCGTTACACGTCACACTCGCGTCACGCAGCATGCCGGGAAAATGGCCTCCGGCGTTCACTCAGAGCCGAGCAGACAACATAAAGTCTCGTGCAGAGAAGGACAGCGACTTTAAAACGGAATAATTTAACACTTATAATACATTTTGGATTAAAAGCCCAATTACCTGTTACTTTTGGCGTATTTTCAAATATTATTGCTCTGCCTGTAACATAACACTTTGTTCTACTCCCAAAATCAGACGAAATTTCCCACTGCATCAACACAGCCCTGTATGCGTGTGATGATGTCAATCGATGTAGTTTGCATCTGAATTTTAGTCTCAACTAGGATTCACTTATCGACAACAGTACTGTCGGCAGTGAACAACGCGTTATTTTTGCAAGACTGATAATCGATATTTCGAATTCGATGTAGGGAAAAGACGAAGAAAGTATTACTGTTTTACTGAACAGAAATTCTGAACTTTCTATCAAGGGTATAATAGCTAATGTCCCTTTCACCCTTGACTTCTACGGAAGGCGAGAAGGGCAACAATGACGAAAACAAGTAGGATGTTTGTAAACTACGGTGGGCTTCAAAGACCTCAGATTTCGCTGTTTGGATTGAGGTGTCGTACGAGGTATCAGGCCTGCTGACCACTCTCACGAACTGCGTGACGTAACAGACAATGTAGTGTGGGGGCGAAGTTTGTTTTCCTTCTAAGCCTCCAGCGATAGCTTGGCAACAACGTCAATAAGGACACAAACTATACCGTGACTCGTGACTAACGCAAGTTTCTGAACACGCATTCAAAGGACGACAAAAGATCAGTAGAAAAGTCTTTGCTGCGCTCTGCTTGCGGTGCCTACTGCATAAACATGAAGCCGCAATCACAAAGACCAAAACTGACAAAGAAGTAGAGAATGTATTTTGATGTTTCGAAATGTCTGTACACTATGTGTCGTACTGAAATGAACTTCGGAGGCATTTGTTTTAACTCCAAAAAATACTTGAACGGGGCGGAGCAAAGTTTCTAATATTCCACTTATTGTTAAAGTAGTGCTGAGCGCGATTTCAGGTTTGTCACCAAATATAGCTGTACGCCCGCGACATCTTGTAGTCTGAGCTATTAATTAGTGTGATTTTAAGTATCAATTGTAACACTAGTAGGTTTTACTTTCGTCGTCGTTTCTGAAAACGTGGACAGATTTTTGCACATTAATGAAAGAAAAATGACGTCATTTGCGATCAGTGCTATTCCACGCTAAAATGGTTGCTAAATGAGACAGGAGAGTAGTAAAATTTCTGTCGCATAAAGTTAATAAAAGTATTGTTTTCAATAAAGACTGAAAACAATACATGTATTGTAATGATGTTTGTACAGCAGTCTTGGCGCCCATTCGACACACAAGATATTCACTCATCGAAGACAGTCATGTTTTCCTTACCAAGAAATTTTTATTTTTCAAACATCTTTGAAACAACTATCAGAAAGTTGAAAGTTGCAAATATGGAAAAGATACAAGAGAGAGACAGAAAGAAAGACAGACAGACAAACAGAGAGAGAAAGCGAGGGGCGCGCAAGAAGTAGGCAGACAGACGGACAGACAGACAGTTGACATTTAAAAAGCGGAAGTATGTCTTGAAAATGTTCACCATTAAATGCAAGGACACTTTATTCTTCCCTTCCCAACTGTCATTGTGAACCATCCCTTTCAAATGCACTAAAACCTTTCCTTATTAACTCAAATTTCTTTTGAAATTCGGAATTTTCCAACAAAAAAAGAGAACTTTAATGATGCACGGCCAAGATAGATACTCAGCGGGTGTTATTATCTTTTCTTGAAATGCTGAACAATTGAAGTGTAATCGATTCACTGAAGAAAAGAGATGCGCGGTGTCGCCATGGAAACGGTTGCTAGGGCCTGCTGTTTGTTTGGTTGCCGTGTCTCACAGTACAATAAATTACCCACAATACTCTTTGATTTGTATCCTTGAAGACTACTTTTCTTATAACTTTTTCAGTTCTGCATATAAGCAATAATGTGCAGCATCATAATAATTTTTAAATAATATCTACCCGTAGTAACAGTACGTTTAGATATTTAGGTGAAAGTTTCCAAATAACCATTAAACAACCACAAAAGTCACATTCTGTAGGTACATGCCATACTTTTAGGCAGCAAGTTATGACGAACTGAAGGGGTCATTCTCTGAGAAAACTTAGAATGCAAATTTCTTTTGTTATTTCCATTGGAAGAAATCAATATCTTTTTGTTTCAAAAAACAGGTGCAACTAGTCTCCCTACTTTCCATCACACTATTCTGTGTGGCAGAAGACACAATCAGTGAAAAATTTTACAAAAATGCTATCTCCTCTCTCAATCTTGCATGAAAATTGAGAAGAATGGTGTTCTTAAAAGTACGTTTTCAGAATTTTTACAACTAGTCTATGAATTTGTCTACAGATGGGAGACCTGGAAGACTTCTCTGGGGAATCTCCGAGGATACAAATCATAAGGAATTATGGGAAATCTACAGTACTGTGATATGTCTTGTCCCCAAGCTCGAAAACGGCATTCCACACAACATTGGTCTGTGCGTTTAGGACTGTGAATCTACGTTATTATTTCGATTCTGTCCAACACTTTCACATAAAATGAAAAAATTTAAACTAAAACGTTTCTATCTGTATTATTGCAACAGCAAATTGTAATACCCACCGGGGCGGGATATCATATTTCGGGGACGGGGAATCTTTCCGTATCGGCGCCGAATAGTGTACGACAGCTGCGGGTCGTGCGGGTCCGACCGAAGAAATTGAAACGCAGGTCAGTATCTCAGACAAGAAGAAATGAAGAGAGAAACACCGACTTGCGTTACTCGTTACCAAACAGTGTCTCGAGACTACAAAGAAAATATTCAGTGAAAAGGATTGATGAGATTTAAGATTTTAATGAATTACTCGACCTCGGTGGCTCCTACACACATTCAACTGGTACACAATGGAGCATAGGTGTGACTGCGGAAGACCATTGCACACTTTGAAATAGCTGGTCAGTGACCTTCTGACCTCTCCCTCGAGAAAACGAGAGAGAAAAAGGTGTTATTTTACCTACCGCTGTTGATTAAGTGTTTTTCTGATCTGGTTTCAGTATTGTAGCAGCGCGAAAATGTATTTAAATGTGACATATGCTTTGCAGGAATGCCGAGTTTGCATCTTAGTCAGTCAACGCGTGGCTATGATGAAGTCGGCCAAAAGAGCAGAGTTTGATCTCGAGATGGAAAACTAGAAGCTCACTCAATAACGAAAAATTGAAGATCGAAGTATTTCTCACTTTTCACCGACTTCAGCCTCAAACACATTTCTCCTTACAACTTACGCAAGCAGCGACAAAATTTGGACTCTGCCAGTTTCAGCGATGTTTGACACCGATGATATCGCTTCAATTTCCGCCAAAAGACGACAAAATGGCTTATATTAGGGCTGAACAGTTAATTACAGGTAGTGGGCCAGGGGGTAGTCAATGAGGAAGTGGTCGATTTTTCCCCAAGGGTTAGGTGATGGCTGCAAATGTTTATTCCCAGCATCGTTGTCAGGATTAAAAATTACAAAACGCTTATGCAATTTATATTCAATTTTTAATGTACATGAAGTAGCATGATTGGCATGGCCGCCTTTTGTCGCCATTTATGAATGGATCCGTGAGATGACAAGCGTCATATGAGAAACAAGTTAGAGACTTTATACCAATGCTATGACTTAGCATACAGGCATACCATATATGATGATACATTGGAGTGACAAGACATTGAACTTGACTCAATCAATACAGAGGCTACAAAATTGGACAATAACAGCGACTGGTCTTTACTAATATATTGTTGCCACGACAAGCGTTAAACTATCTTCCTACATTGAATATACACAGCACTCAGGCTAGATGAACCAGCGTTAAAGACTATATTGTATCACTCCGACGTTCCATTTTATCATACATGATTTGTTCTACACGTTTTAAAAAATCTCATAAATTTTCCTTATTAATATGAAAACGTTCATATCGAGAGAATAAAAAACACGTTTTTGTGGTGATGCTGCAGACAACCCTCCACACCTTGCCCTTTTGAGTATTTATAAAAGACAGACGTGAATTCTCGGCGGGTTTTGACAACACAAATTGCACTATAACAGCTTCATGTTTTTTTAGTCAACCAATACCATTCAGACCCTCACTGGCACTCGTTAATTAATACCAATGGGCAGGGTTAGTCTTCAAGTATGATTGCACCGAAGTTATTTTTGGAAAATGACCTTTTCCGACGCCTAGTTTCTTTAGTACAAATTAGGGAAAACTCAGCTAAATGAAATAAGAATAATTGACCGAAATTGTTTAACCTTTGACGTACACCCGAAATTTACCTTTTATCTTCACCAGATCTAATGCCACTGACTCCAACTTCATATGTTGAATAAAAACGTTTTGAATTTTCCCAACATTCACTCGTTATCTGTCTCGCATTTCCTATCACTGTCGGCATCATCATCAATTAAACATTTCGTTTGCCCAATACTTTCCTCAAACACCAACGTTATCACGTCATTACCGCTGTCTTCGTCGTCGCTATCGTCGTCATCGTCGTCATCATCATCATCATCATCATCATCATCATCATCACCACCACCACCACCATAGCAACAGCCACCTATCGAACCACAACTCTATGAGCACAATCAATCATCGCATTTTCACCGTTTATGTAATGTGCGGATTATATCGAATGCACACAATCTCGCATCAGACAAATCCATGTAAGGGGCATTGCTTCCTTGGTGCTTTTTGTTACGCCCGTCTGAATGTGACAAAGAAGTATTTATGAAAGTTTTGGGATCGGGAGGGAAACTGCATGAAGAGGAAATGCCAGAATCTTTTCTCGCGACCATCTAAGTTTAGATCTGTCTTTCGCATGCTGTCAGTTTTTTCGAGACTATCGACCCATCTAGTGCAATTTATGTACATACCCTAAGAAGTAACAGAAGAACGCCCCTAGGGTGTTAATTTGCACTAACGAAGCGACATGTGTGAATTTAATGAAACAGTGAATAGTGGGGATGGGGATTAGTGAGTTTTGTATTACTCGTCACTCCCTGAAGTTCATATTGTGTGCTTTAAAGATGTCCGTCCCATATTTTTCGTTTTGTTTAAGTGCATTAAACAGTTAATTAATTAATTTGGAAGATCTCGAGCAGCGTTGCCTGTTACATCTCCAGCTATCAGCTGTAGGTTCCATCGATCCGTCCAGTTCTCGATCACGCTATCACCAAAATAGGCGAGAGCCCAATTACATCTGTCATCGAAGATAATATGTAGAACCCCCAGAGATCGATGCTTTCCTGCAATGTTGCTTCGGGAGAAATTAAAGTTGTCCAAAATAGACGCTTTACAGTTGCAATGAGAGGTTGCCATGACAACAGCCTACTACGTCAGGGAAAGTGTTGGAGACGAGGCTTCGTGTAGCAGGGAGTTGTGAGCCAACCCGCTGTTTTCTCGCTGTTTCCCAGTCAGTTCGGCTTTCCACCAGGTCGGCAGACTATCGCGGCGGTGATTTCAAAAAAAGCGCTAGAACACGTCCAAGCTTTCGCATAGGAACCGCAACGACGAGTGAACCGTGAAAAATGACCACCCAAAGAGGTCGTGCTTCTGTGATCGGGACCCTCTCGCTGGTTGAATACGTCGAGTTGTTTACGCCAACCACCCCGGTGCGGCGTAGTCACAGCCTGGCGACCATACCCACCTTCCGCATAGAAATGTTCCACAGCCCCGACCCGACGGAGATACCCTGTGACAGCGGCAACGCTGACGCTACGGCAAAAACAAAGCCGAAAGGAGATGGCGACCAGGTTGAACGCGGTGGAGATGAAAGCTCGGCATACGGCGACGTCGCTGAGGAAAAACCCGAACAACGAGCCGATGGCGCCATGGATGCCCTCCTCGGCAAGTTTGAGGACCCGTTAGATGAGGTAGGCCACCAAGCGCTTTAGAAAACACAGTTACAGATATACCGTGAACTTTTCCACATCAATTAATGCACTGAAATAGTCGTCATGTAATTTTTTCTATTTCTTTAAACCGCTGAATTTTATTTGCTGTGTGTCGGGAAAATTACGCGAGTACAATTGTGAAACCCAGATTCAGTTCACACATCTTTTCGTGGTGGAGGATGCTATGTTTGTCGTATAAAAAAAGATCATTGAAGAAATTTGCCAATGTGGTTCCGCTCTCTCTCTCTCTGTCTTTCATCGCGAGAGACTAAGCCATTTATACGGCAGCGAAAAACGGCAAGTTTTCATGTATACGGAGTTGCACAGTGTTATTTAAGTAAGAACTCGACTTCTGTTTATTCAAGTCGAAGTCACAACGGTTTTGCGGTTATGCAACTTTTTTCTGTTTCTTTTCAATCGTGTTTGTTGTTTTTCTTTCAACTGTCAAGTTTTACCATTGGCGATGAAATGTGACGCGACAGACAGTTTGCTAAGTGGTTTTTCAACACTTGCGCAACCATGCACTCGCAATTGGCCAGACCCAATTACTGGCACAATAAGGCACACCAGCCTACTTCGATAACCAACTTGACAAAATATTGACTTTGGTATGTCTCTTTAAAATAAAATCTTGACACACCTCACTACAATGATTGTCATTCGGGGGGAGGAAATCCGTTATCTGAGGGGAGAGCACAGACCTCAGCTGAATGTGATCATAACCCAACCCTATTCACTGGTGAAAGGGGTGTCGATCCCTCGAAACGTAAACCTGACTGTCACATCGTTGTTTGTGGTGATGCTACAGACAACCCTCCACAGGCCTTTTTGATGATGTTCGGGGTAAAGTGAAAGCTCCGTGCCGGTGTTCCAGTCGTTCTTCAAGACTCATTGTATCCAGTTGACCAGGGTACAAGCTGCGAGAGTCGACGAGTATAACGTAGCAATAACATTTCATCATACATGTATGTGTAGAAAATGCACGCGACTGGGTTTTTTTTTCTTCTACCTGAACGATAAGCCAAAGTAGGTGTACTACACTTCGCAGGCATTGTCTTTCTGTCATTCACCTCGATGAAAATCTATCTTCGTTTGCAAACTGTTCAAAAATTCAGGCCTCTTTCTATTTTGCATTTGAGTGATATTACCACCTTCATTTGAATTCGAACTCCCTTCAATTAAGTCGCAGCCATCCTAAAGGATGAGCAAGGCCACGTGTCTTTCAGAGGCGCCCTTCAGCGCATTTCCTTGTTAGTTAATGAGCACTTTCTGAATCGATTCCGATCCGCTGAGAGAAATCTTAGCTGTCCGTGCAAAGCACAGCCCATAGCTACAAATGCTGCACGCTCTCCACAATGCCAGTTATTGATACACATTCGTCATCTAGAATGCCATCAAAAATCACGCCACAGCAAAATTTAATGTGGAATGAAGTCAAGCCGAACATCAGATAAAAGTTATGTATCGCGCCGAATGTATTAACTTACATTCAGGACGAATGCAAACTGCTTTGACACTCCATTGATAGTAAGTAGAGGGGGCTACTGTCTATCACAGACAAATAGAGAGACCGTCTTTCTATTTGTCTGTGTGTCTGTGGACACACCAGCTGTCACAGTAATATTGCATAAGCTTATGCACACTGCCCCTGCACAAACCGTGACTGTCCTTGCGAAAATTTCTGAAAAAGAGTGGCGGGGCACTTCATATGAAGACAGATGTCGCAAATTTTGCCCATTTTCTCTTGGTCAGTACTTGAGTTATCTTCCAACTCTTCGAGTGTCCAAAACCCGATGAAGATAAAATGATTATATATAGTGCGTCACCGAAGTTTTGTTTTCATTCCAACTTTTGCGCAGGACGTATAGACTCTGTCGAGTTTGTCGTCGACAGTGACTAAATTATACCTAATAGTATGCGTTTATTTGTTTGTTTGTTGGTTTGTTTGTTTAGTGTTTTTTGACATTTGTAAATGGCTAGACCCCATTCATATGTTGTGCAACAGGGATATATATTGGGGCGCGGAACTGTCAAACATTTCCGTACGACATATATAATTATATTGCGGAAATAGCCTCATCTAATTACGCATCGTGACATCTCTAGACTTCGGCGGATATTAAGTATTTTCACCGAAAATACTGTCGAATGAACGGGAACTAGGACAAACAAGCAAACAGAGAAATTGTCGATATTGTTTGCGCAGTCCGATGAAGAATAACTAAAATCAAGGGCTGATAGCTTTTCATTTTTGCAAGGGCAGGTGCTTCTCGGCGTTCAGTGACATTCGATCTCCTTAAGGAGGTCGAAGGAGTAAAAAAAAAAATATGTCATTACGAATATTGATGTTCGTCACTTAACTACATCACTACACAACACATCTCAGCGGTCAAAGTCAGATGTCATCTCAATTATTACAAGTGGCATGAGTGTACTGTCAAGAGCAAATACGTTTCCGCAGAGCTGTTGTGCGAATGTAGAAAAGTGATGATTTGTACCAACTAATGCTATATGTTTCGCTCTCTTATTTGCCTATTTCCCCTTATCAAACGGCGCTGCTTACTATTTAACCCTTTGAGCGCCATAGCCAACTTTGGTTGCCTTTATAAAATATACCCTAATAAATTTTTTCAGATTTTTGCCAAAATTTTGATAATAAACCGTAGCAGATGAAATGTGATGTCCATTTGGTCCAAAATTATCCAAATAATTATTGAAAAATTTATAACACTTGGTAAACTTGGTAAAATGTTTCACTAAAATTTTGTAGCACTCAAAGGGTTACTAAACCAGACAAACTTTTTACGGGTGTTTCGTCAAAAGAGCACAAATGGAAAGTACATTGTGAGTAAACTGCATTGGCTCGTGCTCAGGCTATTTATATACATCCTAGTGACTTGTCCAATTGTTCGAATATATTTTCTAAATGCCTACAATGTTTATGTAGACTCTGTGTATTGTAATGTTCAACGTTCGCAGACTGCATTTTCGTCCTGACTAGAATTCAATTATCATTAACATTACATATTGCATCCGATGCGTCCAGGTTAATACTCGGTATTTCGACATTCCAGGGGAAGGATATTTGAGTTGTATTTGTTTTGTAGCACAAAATAATGAACATATTACGAAATGCTACACAGCCAGTTTCCCTCTACGTAGACCGTGTGATGAGGTTTGTCTGACGCAATTGTGATTATAGAGCCTTGACCAAATATTTGCTTGTCGCACAACATTAGACCAAAAGCCCGGAGTCCTCGTATCTCGTCCTTGTGAAAGTTTTACTGAAGATGGTGTCAAATTACTCTAACACTCAGTTATTATTCATGACCGCATAAGCGTCAATGTAATCTTAGAGATCTTGTCTCCTTTTTTATCAAAAATTTAAGTCTGTTCTTAAATTCTAAATTGACGCGAATAAACTCAGTTTCTCTGTAGCAAACACGAATAATAATACAACTAGCTTTGTTTTTGTTAAATATAGCGAAAAGATTTAATTGAAAGACTAATTGCGTTAAGTAAGTCTTTGCATGTGGTGAAGATGCTGATATCAATGGTGGTCGCAGGAATGCGGAAACCAACTGCATATGCATATATTTTAACGCGGGAATCTCATAGAAGTTCGATGCTCATTTTAATAAAAAAATCCCCAGTACAAACTGAGGGGTATCTGTTCAGATCTATCTCGTGACAACCGTCTATAATGGCAATTTTCAATAGATCGCACGACAAATGGAAATTCCATACATCTGACTGACGGACTCCATCACCATGGAGACTTGTTTCCCGGTATCATCACACCAAGCGCGTCGTGTCGTGACTCTATAGGTCAAATTCAACGATAGACGTGACGATCCAGAAGTGCCTTGAGGTCATTTTTTTAAGAACGTCAACAGTTACATTTTGCATTGTTCCTTGAACTTTGATCATCTTCAACCGTCATTGGCGAACCAGCCAATTAGGGTAAAAACGTTTGACCAGCTGCCATCTTGCGATAAAAAGATTCTCAAATGTGCCGTGGTTTGACATTGAGAACGACATGAGCTTGAATGTCCGCCCGTCAATACTCAAGTGTTAAATTGGAGAACAATTCATAAGTTCTTCAAGGTTGTGCTGAGTCATGCAAGTTGCAGTCTCGCTCCCCGGGTATGTGGTTGAGTTCAACATTCTACACCGAGGGCGCTTACTTCACTGTTTGCTCACATACAGGAAGATTATAGACCAGGTGCATTGTCGTGTACGATTATGTAGCAGTTGTCATAACCTATTGCGATGGGTGACCAGGATAATCCACAGGAGTGTGGTATTTTTAATGAAGAAGAACACTTTCTGACCGTTTGTGATTGTGTGGGTAAGATGAGCACATTCATAGCGGTGATAGTTTGGTTCCGAGTCTTTAAAAGCCAGATACACATCGAAATACAGGAAATAGCTAGACACACAATGCTATTCATCACAGAAGCACATTGTTTCAAAAGTGTTCCCGGGTGCATTGTCGGTGCCCAGTTCACTTCATATATGCACTCGCTATCGCTCGTGTATATATGTCGTGAACTGGTCAAAATCTGGTTGAATACCGTCGCTTTGTGTGTTTTTTTATTGCTTAATCACATAGATAGATAGATAGATAGATAGATAGATAGATAGATAGGTAGATAGATAGATAGATAGATAGATAGATAGATAGATAGATAGATGCATGCATGCATGCACGCACGCACGCACATACACACACATACATACATACATACATACATACATACATACATACATACATACATACATACATACATACATACATACATGCATTACATATATCACCTTCATACATTGTATAAATACATAGTCACGCAAAGCAAACATATACAACCTAAGCTTTTTTTCTGACTCGCTCATCGACAAAGCGAAGGGAATCACAAGATATCGTTTGCAAAATCAGTCGAAACTCTAGAATCTGACATATTTTGGTTGAACGACACTCGAAAGAACGCCAACACGTCACCAATAAATTATTCAAGGCTACTTATGTTCTTCAGATTCTCAGGTTTGCTAAAACGCGAAACAGGCCTCTGCGTGAGTATTTCACCCCTCGGCTACGAAAATCTTTTCAGCGAAAAACGTTTTGTTGTGCCCAAGAACGCTCGTGAATATTTAAAACATTTCTCCTGTTGGGCGTGTGTTCTTTTCTGCCTGCAAGATAGCATCATCATAGCTTTCATCGTGACAGTCCACAATAGAATCGACTCAATCAGTTGGGCGACACGGCGGGATTGTTACAAGTAAACAGCTGGACGATTATCGCCTGTCAATCAGAAACTGCAACTGTATGTGGACACTTAAGTCTACCCACCGAGCTATATTTTATCAAATCTGAACTAGCCTAGAATTCTATTCGTCCGCTTGCCTCCGTACCTCCGACCCACTACCGGATCGGTCGAAGGTACGGAGGCAAGCGGACGAATAGAATTCTAGGCTAAATCTGAACATATACGCATGTAGCGATCGCACCTCAAGAAATGCGTGTTATGTGTGTGTATATATATATATATATATATATATATATATATATATATATATATATATATATATATATATATATGTATGTATGTATGTATGTATGTATGTATGTATGTATGTATGTATGTATGTATGTATGTATGTATGTATGTATTTATGAATATATTACTTCAAGTACAAGTACTTCAAGTACTTCAAGTACAAACTAGAGCACCCACGTTGACATTTATAAGGTCTATCTATCTATCAATCAATCTGTCTATCTATCTATCTATCTATCTATCTATCTATCTATCTATCAATCTGTCTATCTATCTATATATACATATACATACATATATAATTATATATATATACATGAATCAGTCCGAACTCGCCAGGAAGAATGGAAACAACCCATGAAAGTTATACTTAAGGTGATAAGAAATCGATTGGCTTACTCAACCAGTATTCTTTACAATTCAATGGCCATAGCGACCCTGTTCGTGCACAAGTTTTACTGTAACGGGGTTTAAAGCTAAAGTCAATTGTCCAAAAGAGGTAATCATTGTACAGCTTAGGGATGATAAATAAAATAACCCGACACACGAACACAACACGACGATATTAAAAAAATGGCATGTACAAAATGATAAATTGGTGAATAATTCAGAGATTTGGTCTCTTGATGGCTAATGGTAGGAAACTTATTCTGTATTGCACCATATAACAATTGAGACAGCGATATATATATTTTATAATAGGTGTGCAAGGGACAATTTGCCCCAGAAGTAAATGTGCTTTACGCCGTGAGTGCCTTGTCAGTGATGTCGGAAAGAGCTATATGGGTTTACACACGGCCCCTTCACAAAGACCGTGGTTTACCTAGAACTCTAAACAGTAGTGCAGCAAATTTTCAAAGGTTTGTGGCACAATGCAACGAGTTTTAGTAGTTGTTACAGCGTAGACAGTAGAGAAACTCTACTGTCTATGGGTACAGTGACTCGAAAGCGGTTCAACAATACCACGACGTAGCCCGAATAACAGATCTGAATCCGTGGTCCAAGTTAAATGGACCGCAATCTCCCAATCACCTGCAACCTTTGCCAACGTTTCTTCTGAACAGCTGCTGTGTGGTGGCAAAATGAGGGTTTGATGTCAAGAATATAACGCCGAGATCTTTGAAGTATGGCACCTGTTCAACAGGTACTCCATCAATCCAGATTGGATTGTCGGGGGATTATCGGCTTTCCAGGCTTTCTAATCGTGCTTGAATTCAGTAGTCGACTCTTTCATCTTCCAAAAGATTGAAGCAATACTAGTCAGAAGCATGTTGAGTCAATATTGAACGTAAATCCATTAAAAAGGGTAAGAGTAGCTGCATCGTCAGAAAATTTGAAGTAGGTGCTCGTAGAAAAAGTGCTCTATCAATCGTTTGAGTGTAAAACGTAAAAAAATGGGCTTAAAACACAGCCCTGGGGAACACCAGTGTTTGTAGTGATTATAGCAGACCTAAACTCTCCAACTCTGATACATTGAGGTGCATTACTATCATTCAACTACCCCTAATTAACACCTTTTGGCACTATATACTGTCGCCAGGATGATATATCCGCCACGTACTGACCTATCGATTCAGAAAATATTCAGCAAATGAAATTCTAACCGCCATTTGAACAGCGCCATCATCATTACCCATAACAGGCTGCGGTTAAAACAGCCTGTTCAAACTATAAACGTCGGGATCATATTGGTGAATGAATACCAAAGGGTAGATAATCATTAGAGCTTTGAATTAATTTAACTGGGCAATACCATGAGTTTCAAACATTTATTTGAAGCTTTTCGTCGGCAACCATATTCCTGAGGTGCACCAGGAGGTATTTTTCATACATTCAAGTTTACACACTTAGTTCTTGTACCGGTTTGGCAACAAGTAGACCCACATTCTCAGTGAGTACAGTAACATGATTAAATTAAAGAGAGGGGGTCGTCGGAACTCTGCTCAAAGGTTGCCAGGGACCCATACGACTGATGTAAGCAGTGTAGCTAGGGCACGTCGGCGATTGGTGAAAGTTAAAACATGTTTGTTAATAAGGAATATCGTAAAATTTAAATGTTGCAGCTATGTTGACATTATTCATCTAGATATCATGCATGAAATACATTGTTTGTAAATAAGAAAGTCGCACAAGCGCAGTTCCGACGAACCCTTCCCTTTAAGTTTTGAACTAAAATCAGGAAGACAATGTGACAAGATGCGATCACTGTGGCGAAAAAGATGTTTTGAATATAACCCTTTGAGTGCTGTAATTTTTCCCGCCAAAATTTTAGTGCAACATTTTAAAAAAAATTATGAATTTTTCTGTAATTTTTTTTATAATTTTGGACCTAGTGGACATCATATTTCTTTGGCCACATTTTTGTATCAAAATTTTGGCAAAAGTCTGAAAAAAACTGACCCGGGAATATTTTATAGAGGCGACAAAAATTGACTTTGGCGCTCAAAGGGTTAAATAGAACTGGTTCAGCACACCCATCGATTTCTCATGACTTTTTATCGCATTTAGGGTTTACCGAAACAAGGAAGCGAATCATTCTACTTTTCAATTTCTCCTCACATCACAATTCTAATTGAGCTATGTTTCAGTCTGGGCCATTGGAACAGTGTCAACAGAAGCGATTTGAGTTAAAGGTCGTGTATCGTCATATGAGTTGCCGTACCGATCCATCTACCGGTAAGCCTAAAATGTGTCTGACTAGCTGATAACCTGCCTTAAGGGGACAACTTTGATCAATGCTCTGGTCAAAAGTTTTTAGAGCAGCAAGAAAAGTACTTCAGTATTTCAATGCCGATTCCCGCATGCGCAGTGTTGCGAACTGAAAATGAAATAATCGATGACGCTTGTCGTTTGGTGCAGTTTCATTCTTAGTTTTTATTTGCTCAATCTGCGTCAAGCGCGCCCATTTTTACTCAAAATCGATATTTACACAGCTCGTTGCCTAATTTTGATGCAAGGAGCAGTTTCGATGCATTCTCTGTGGTAGCGTTAACTGCATTTCGTATGACCCACGTCATCAGAAAACGTCAAAGTGTATATGTAATGTATCAGCCTGCATACTCGGCTTGAAAGAACAACTATTTCGCGCCAAACGTGGCGTCGGGCGCGCTCACACTGTTCGCCCACATCCCAAGTCAGTCAATATAGATGGTCCTCAGAGTCACATAACCGCTAATGAGGTTTGTGACTTTGGACTTTGCTTGATCACTGGATATGATGGTCGTAATTTTGCTTTAACGTCTATGTCCATGAACTAATTCTCCATGCAAGCTCTTTTCTTACTGTTCATCGAATCTAGTGGCAATAAATAGCCATCTGCCCGGTCAAAGTAGTCAATAATCGCAATCATACCAATCCATAATCCAATAACACTAGGTCAAAATTTGTAAGACAATAGTTATAAAACATAGACACAAAACAGCACAGAACAGACAGTAAATAGACGGTACACAAACAAAGTCAAATTCATGAAAGAAGATATATGGACCTCTGGCCAAAAGACCAAGAAGTGATGTCAGGTGTTTCGAAAATAGTAAGCGCATCCTGCCCCACATGTGGCCCCCGCCATATATCAATCTGTAAGTCAGATAGGTAGTGGTCACTAACTAAGGCCCCATGTCACCGATGCCATCAGTGATCATTTGTCGAAGAGAGATATCGTATTTATCAACCAGCTTGCGATACCTGCCAAAAAAGCGTTTGAATGTAGAGACGAGTCTTGCTCTGGTGTAACCTTGATTTAACAGTTTGAAAGAGAGATGGCCATGTCTCTCTACAAAATCACCATATGAACTGCATGCTCTTGCATATCGAATAAGCTGGGAAATGTATACCCCATAAGCAGGTGAGAGTGGAATATTACTGATGAGGTGTGGAAAATTAATTATACTAAAGTTGAAATCATCTCTCTTGTCATATAGCCTAGTAGAAAGGTGACCATTAGAGTCAAATTCAAGTAAAATGTCCAGATATGAAGCAGAAGAGGCCGTTTCTGTAGTCTCTTTAATCTCCAATTCTGGAGGATAAATCATAGCGAGATATTTACTGAATTCAGAGTTATTCAATGAAATAACATCGTCTATGTATCTAAATGTAAGTTTGAAAGTACGAGCTACAGAGACCTTTTTCTGCTTGATAAGGTTCTGGATAAATTCTGCCTCGTATGAGAACAGAAATAAGTCGGCAAGTAAGGGAGCACAGTTAGTGCCCATGGGAATTCCTATACACTGTTGGAAAATGTGTCCTCCAAATTCAACAAATATGTTGTCAATGAGGAAATCAAGCATACTGATAATGTCTTTCTCGGTATAAAACACTTTAGCGTTAGTAATATTTTTAACAAAATATGTAGAATTATACCCTAATACCACATATTTGTAACGGCGTGAACCGTTTTTGTAGAAAAAAGCTTGGTTTATGATGTTTTTCAAGCGTTCTTTCAATTTATCATGTGTATTGTGGTATACAATGCGGAAAAATCGAAAGTTTAATAGATGTTATTTTTGAAACAGATCTTGATTTCAAATTTTCCAAGAGTTCCTTCGAATTTTTTAATATCCACATTTGATTTATACCACTCCGAGAAAAGACAACATCACAGTATGATTGAAGTCCCCGTTTAACAGTACAAAGAACAGAAGTCAGTATCTTCGATAACTCTGTTGTTGAACATTTTGAAGATCCTGCGATAAACCTAGCTTTGTAAGGTGTTTTGTGGAGCTTTGGTATCCAGTATAAGCTAGGCAACTTATTATGGTCATCCTTTGTTGTAATGTTAAAATTATCCATGAATGACTTATGGTTTGCCAAAATTTCAGATTTGTTGAACATTGATTGTCTGTAAGTGGAGTTGGTGGAGGTCTTAGTTACACCAAGTTCGTCTATAAGGCATTCAAAATAATACTTCTTACAGACAAATACAATGTTATTGGCAGCTTTATCAGCAGGGACGACAACATATTTGTCATGGATATCATTCAAACACTTAACAGCATCAGGATCTTTAAATACAGAATATAACTAAAGGGAGGAACTCTGCTCAAAGGTTTGCCAGGGACCCTTCCGACAGATGTAAACACTGTGTCTTTGGTACGTTGGCGATTGATGAAGTTAAACAATGCATGTTTTCTTAACAAGGAATATCGTAAAATTCAAACGTTGCAGCTATGTTGACGTGATGCATCTAGATATTATACATAAAATACATTGTTTGTAAACAAGAAAGTCGCACAGGCGCAGTTCCGACGACCCACTCCCTTTAAGCTCAATCGACAGCTCGACAGGCGGTTAGCTTTCTTCTTGCGGTACCAACGTTATATTGCGTGTGTTGCTGGCACAAGTGTAAACTTGACAGTGACCAATTTTATCTCGTAGGGCAAAAGATTCTTCCAACAGTCTACTGTATTGAAAAAGAAAAACACAATAAGAATGAACAGAAACAGATTTTCTACGCAAGTTTTATGAGCCACGTTGTCAGTTATACGTACGGAACAGAAATTTTCAGTATCGAGCGGCAAAAGTCTGGAACTGGTTGCCCACAAAAATGAAATCTGCATGAAACGAAACGATGTTTAAAATTCTAAAGAGTTTGTTAAAAAAAAATATCGCATTATATTTTTTCCGTATGTTTTACAAGTCACTGTCAGAAATATGTGCATTTTGGGAGAATCAGATATCTATTTATTGTTTTCCCCGTTTATTTCAATTTACTTTATTTTCAGTGAATCGGTCGTACATCAAAAGTGTAAATAAATGAAATAAATAAACAAGAGAAAGACAAAAGAATGCAAAACAGAGAAAAAAAACACATCACAAAATAAAAAGAGGGGGCGATTTGATATCTTTTATTGACATTGCATTTTATGAAGGATAAAACCTTGCCATTTCGTATAAAGTCATCGCCTTTCTATACTTTCTTGCGACATAATTTTTTGCAAGATGTACGACCTTTTGAACAAAGAGTGAACGATTATTGTTTGTTTTTTTGAAAAGTCAAATGGAATACAAATGGTATTTTCCCGTCAACAACAACCGATATAAAACTCTGCTTTTTCTCGCTGGAGACATCAAAATTGTCATCCCTACATGGCAGGGATCGATGTGCTTTGGCTCTTTTACTTTGCTGGAATAAATTTTAAAAAATGTAATCCAGATGGGCATAGTTTCTTCACAGTGCCAATTTAAATGTTTAATAGTTTCCTCTCGGTTACTGAGAGCTCTTAAAAAGAATATTTTATTGTATGCAGTCCTCTAATGGGAGAGGGACTCTCTTGAAAAGATTTTTTATAGCCGTATGTCAAATCATACAATAGGTTATATCAATCGACTTGATGGATTAAAGTATCGCACTATTTGTCAGCGTCACGTCATTGTTAATCAGCATTTAAATGTCATCACAGTCGTTCGTTATTTAAATTCCGGCTACTGACCGTATGGTTTTATTTGGTATTTGTAATACGCGTACAATTAAAAAATTATATGTTTTCCGTGACACTGTTAAGATAGTTAAAGCTGTAGTTCGGAATATGATGTCAGTTTTCTTCAACTTTCGCTGATCATAATAATGCTCAGAACAAATCAATGAAATAGGTCTAGAGGAAAATGCGGGTGATTATGTTTTTGTAAGTTACAAGATTGCCAGCGGGGACAACTCGCGGCGACATAGCATGTTCTATTGACAAGGAAAGTGCAATTTAGGCATAGGGTTTATATTCGCATTGGATCTGATAGAGAACCACGCTTTCAAAAATAGTTGCCCATTTTTACAGGACTAAAGGTGAAAATTGGACGTGAAAAATACATAATGGGGATCATTTTGAAAGCAAGGAAATAGTGTAAGTTTTGTTTAACCTGAAGTTGTCTATGGAAATTGTTTCTTCGCCTGTTGAAAAAATCAGCGCGGCCATTTTTGAAAAGTAGTGAAGTTGACGGACGACTTATCGTTACCACCGGTTGACTAACCCTTTATGTGCTGTAATTTTTCCCACTAAAATTTTAGTGCAACATTTTACTAATTTTTATGATTGTTTTTGTATTTGTTTTGATAATTTTGGAGCAAATGGACATCACATTTAATTAACTACAGTTTTTTTCAAAATTTTGGCAAAAATCTGAAAAAAAAATTGACTGGGATATATTTTGTAAAGGCGACAAAAATTGACTTTGGCACTCAAAGGTTAATCAATTGGACGTGAAGAATAACAGGAAGTCAAGTTCTTCAATAGGCCGTATTGGATTAGATCGCAAACACAAAGCCACGTGGATGAGTTCAAATGTCGCATTGCTCATATTGAAATAATGTCGTAAAGTGGTTTTCAAAGTCCATCAAAAGTAAGAATACTAATCGACGTAACCTCCATGAATGGGTCGCTTCGGTATCTTTAACCCTTTCACCACCATGGTTTGTCCCAAATCCATTGTTTTGTATGGTAAAGTTGGACCTGTATACAGGGAACTGGGGGGTGAAAGGGTTAAAAGTTGACATTTACCGAAATAGCTGAATTAAGCATCAAACAGTCGCTGTAAGGGAATAGATTAAAATTTAAAAGTTACACGTATTATGCGTCATGCGGTTTCTGCACATGAAAAATGTCGAGATATCTACAAGACGCTTACAGAGCGCTGCCGTGATATTTCTCTTTTAAGTAATGCTAAATTTAGATGACCTGGGTTCTTTGGGGTCATCTCCAATGCAGAATGCCAGTCTCAGCCTTTCAAATGATCCCCATGATCTATTGTTTGCATCGCAGTATCATGTAAGAAACTCCTTTGTGACGCCACGGTTGCGATGACAGATTTGACGTGAAAATGGAATTTTTCAGTATTTTTCTCTGTCACGAGCTGGATTTTTTAAAGCTGGCCGTCTAAACGTTTCCGAATCCTGCAAAGTCCACCAATTTCACAATCGGAGCATCTAGCGATTTTTTCGTTGCTGGTTAATAAGGTAAACGTCAGAGATACTATTTTATGTTTTAAGGTAAAATGTGCCTCGGGGACAAATATTCCGACTCTCAAACTTTTACAATTCTTTTCTTATATACCACTTGTGGAAGTTCATTTTAAAGCTCTTGATGTCAGAAAACTTGTCACTGTCTTAGTTTTTCTAAAATCGAAAGTTTTATTTTCTCCATAGAGTTAACATAAGGATGGCGGCCATTTTGAATTTCAAATACCGCTAAAACTTTGGTAATTTTTTTCTCTAGTACCAAAATTTGCAAGATTACCTTCGATTTTTATTTCTTATTTTGAAAGAGAATGGTTGAAATATTCCTTGAGAAAAGTTTGAACAAACGAGGCGCGAACTACCTTAAATGTAACTGATACAGGACGAGTATTTGATATCACCGATTAGGGCATTTGCTTCCATCAGAGCAAAACTCTACCGCATTGAGGGAAATCACGTTGTCCCTATGGCGATGGTGAATATCCTATAAACTATTCAATGTCATTAGATTGAAATATTCCATTGCTTGTATTACCGGCGTATCGACTACCCACTCTCCAAATGTCAATATGCGACTAGAAATCGACTTCGGCGAGGAGGTCCACACCTATAACAGCAAAACTGATGATTCCAAATTTCACCATGCTGCCGATATACCGGTATCTATAGTCCATAAACGACTGACACTTTTTTCAAACATGACACGATAACCATATGTGCATTTGTATAGCCACTATTAATGACAGCATAAGTAGATTAAATATTGAAACGTAAGTAAATTGTTAAAGGTATACTGTCACCTGTTCCAATTTTGCCACAGTTACGGTTACCATGGAAAGAGAAAATCTAACCAATCACAGATTTTAAGCGGGTGGCCACTTTTTAAAAACAGCGCCCCCACACGAGCATTTTGAATAACAAGGAATGCCCCTTTGACAATATATGGGCATATTTAGAGTACAGATGACTGTATACCTTTAATGGCCAATCTTTGCGAGAATCATAGGTACTTATTTTTTCATGCGTTTCCAGTTCTGTTCGAAGACCAAATTTTATTTCTGCCAGTCAAATTCCTGGTATAATATTATTTTTAAAATCAGAGGAAAGACTGATCGAAGTGTGTTGCATCATTGATGATTAAAGTGTCGAATCATATGCAAATTTCCCAGTCTGACTGATATTACTACTGTGTATCTTTCTGCTAGGGGATGAACCCTGTTGTCTTTGTGATGTCTCTCTTCAGCTGTCTACAATATGTTTGTTTGAAGGATTTTTTAGTTTGTTGGTCCCGATGACACACACAAGCACGCATGTACTCTCTCTCTCTCTCTCTCTCTCTCTCTCTCTCTCTCTCTCTCTCTCTCTCTCTCTCTCTCTCTCTCTCTCTCTCTCTCCATCCTTCCTCTCCATCCCTGTCACTAAGTGTGTATGTGTCCAAGTGTAGAAAGTGCGAGCTTGAACAAGGGTATATCTCGACAGAGACGAACTTGGGGATCAAACTTTGTCCTAACACAATTTATGGACATGAGTAGAACACCAAAACGTTTCTGAAACCCAAGAGTTGCCTTTGGATTGCTTAGATGAAAAAAATTGTCAAATAGTGTCGGATTAGAGCTAGAATATCATGTTTTCCAAAAGGGCCTGAGACATACGCTTCACAGCGTCCGATTAATCTTAACTTCAATAAAGCGAAGGATAGGCAACGACCATTAGTGGGTATGTGCCTGTTACATGTTGATCTAGCCCCTTTTGACACAAAGATTAATGATCCTTTTTAAAGGGAAAGCATAAGCTGTATATCAAGATGACAGTGTTATCCAATCAAACTCCGTATATTGGTTTTTTGTCGGTTTTATTTGTGTGTATGAAAGACTCCTGTCTAAGCAGGAGGTGATATGCAAAATTTATCACTGACACTATGCACGTATGTGGATGCGACCAAATCATTCGTTTTCCTTATTTATAACCGTCTACGCTAGGTCAAAAGTCAGGGCTCGAAATTAGCGGTAGTCCCGCGTCCACAGACTACCAACTTTTCTCTGGGGCTACTAAAATCCATGAAATGGTAGCCTACACGGACTACCAAAGCCTGAAATTTAGTCAGTACTTGGCATGACATGTCCGATCTGTCACTTTGGGGCCAGCTAAATGCAGTCAAACCCAGCTTGAAAGGCCAGACTATATGACTTTGTTATACAAATTACGAAGACGACCGTGCGGCGGAACTTTGCAACAAAGTTCTATATCTGAACTGCCATACTTGAATCACAGGCACAGGAAATGATAGCCAATGAAAATGCATTTTTGTTGCATTTTGATCATAATATATTAATCACAATTACACAGAAATTATATGCCTCCTCCCTATAGAAAGCCCATGGTCTATTTTAGCCCTGCTACAGTATGTCTCAGTGCTGAGGTCTTATCGTTGTCGTGACGACTATCAAAATTTGCATACAACACTGACACTGAAACCGGTTGTCAATAGGTCACCAAACTTTTGAGTATCACTAACGTCCATTATACCTGTTTCCTTGGGTATTAAAGGTGTGCAATATTCACATCAAATGACTAGAAAATTCACTTTATGGGCAGAATCTTGAAAAATAGCTTTTTCTTGTCTGGTTAACGAAAAAAGATATCCCTGAACTAAAATATGCATGGGCTACCAACCATTGTCACTGGGCTACCAACTTCAGAAAATGGCAGCTCAAGTGGACAACCAGGGAAAACTGCAGATTGGAAAATATATACACATAGGCTTTATAAAACAGATAGACACATGTGCGACGCATGGATTCCATACAATGACAAATTCAATCTTTTATTAGAGTGAGCTGTTGTTTATTGTCTGTGTTGACGGTCTGCATCTGTACCACAGTCCTTTAGGGAGCGTTCAGTTATTATGGCCGGGGTGGGCCGGCAAATTCTTTCTGCGCATCAGTCAAATTAAGTGAACCCCCCTACCCATTGCACCAAAAAATTGATGACCCCCCTTTTAAGATGACAAAAATTTCATGACCCTCCCCTCCCACATTGCTTGAGTAAAGCTGCACACACAAACACCTCTGGAGGGGGGAGCGGTAGAATCCCCCCCCCCCCAAAAAAAAAAAAAAAAATTCTCAGATTTTTTCAAATGACCCTCCTTACAAACTCACAGGTGTAAATGTTCAAATTTCCTCTTCTGACTTGCTATAATTTTGAAAGTACCCCTCAAAGGGATTGGACAGAAATTACAGGTGGATCGCAATATTTTTGCACAAGCGTGTGTGTACAAAATTTTGATATTTGGATTTAATTGATAATCAGCTGTTGATAATGTTGATTCACTACACATGGTAGTCTATGAGAAAACTATGTAATACTTTTTTTCAATACAAAACTATATCTATGCATTTATAGATATTTGATAATTGACATAAATGTACTTAATTGGAATGGGGTTGTTACAACTGGTATGTGGACAAAAAAATTGACTTTAGAATTTCACCAAAAATGTTCATCCACTATACATGGGAGTCTATGATAAAATTGTGAATAATTTTTTTCCAATTAAAAACTTGCTATACTTGTGCATATACGGACGTTGAATAATCAACATATTTGTACTTGATTAGAATATGATGGTTAAAGGTGCATATTATGTGTACAAGAAATCTGATTTTGGAATTTCACAAAAATGTTCATCCACTATACACGGGAGTCTATGAGGAAACTATGAATAATTTTTTTCCAATACAAAAATAGGTAAACCTGTGTATTTATGTACTCTCGATTATTAATATTAATGTACTTGATTAGACTAGGGTGGTTACAAATGGATATGTGTGCAAGAAATTGGCTTTTAGAATTTCACCGAAATGTTGATTCACTATACATGGTAGTCTATGAATAAACTATGAATAATTTTTTCCTAAACAAAACTTTTTAAATCTGTGTATTTATGGACGTTTGATAATTCATGTTAAAGTACTTACTTAGACTAGGAGGTGAATGGTTGATATGTGTGCAAGAAATTGGATTTTGAAATTTCACCGAAATGTTGATTCACTATAGATTGGAGTCTATGAGAAAACTATGAATATTTTTTTACAATGCTAAACTAGATTAATTTGTGCTGTTATAGGTGTTTGACAGTTGATACAAATGTACTTAATTCAAATAGGGTGTTTGAAAGTTCTAATGTGGACAACAATTATGATATTGGAATTTCACTTAAAAGTATAATTTCACTTTTCATGGTACTAGTAGTCTACAGGTAACTGTTAAATATTTTCCCTGACAAAACTTGCTATATCTCTAATATGTAAGTAATAGGAATTGTTCATTGCCCTCAGTGAGCTCGATTTACAATAAGACAAGCCTCAGAGTTGCCAAGTCAAGATATTCATGTGACAGATAATTATACTTTTGTTCAGATTTACAGTTAAATGACTTCAGAGAATGAAATCATGCAGCGAATCATTTTTATCTCCCAGAATATTTCTGAACACTGAAACTGCTTTTTGACGGGACGGATACTTATGAAAATTAAGTGACCCCCTCTGAGCTGTTTGAAAAATACATGAACCCCCCCCCCCTTTGCAGTTTTCAAATTTAAGGTGACCCCCCCCCCCCTGGATTTTGCCGGCCACCCCCCGGCCATAAAAACTGAACGCTCCCTTATGATGCGTAGTAAACGAAACGAGCAAATTTCAAGTAGGGCGTGACACAGAAATTGATGGAGAAAACTAAATTGCCAGCTGACAAACGCGAGAACGTTCCTGATTTTGCAACAGATGGCGGTATCTGCCAATTGTTTAAAACTAATTTGTTTGACTTTTCTTCATGGATTATCTCCCATTTCCAATCTCATAAAAGGCGGTCACTCCAGTGTCACGTAGAGATAAAGATATCGTTCTTATGTGAAATTTCCACTCCAGTCAGTCAGTCAGTCAGTCAAGAGATACTACAGTTGCATGCCATCCAAACACAGTATGATTTCACAGGTTGCTGACTTATACTGTTTGATGATATTGCGTAAATGACCAGGCACAATGGTCCTGGGGCCTGTTGTACCGGTAGTTTGATGGTCGCTGTACTGTGAGTGTTGCTGAAGCTTGTAGTGGGAGTATTGACAGTCCTTGTACTGGCGGTGATGGCAGTACCTGTGTTGACAGTTCCTGACAGTGTTGACGGGCCATCTATTGATAACGCTGTTAGTCCCTTGTACTGAAAGTGTTGGTGTTCATTGAATGATGTAAGTGTTGATGATGTAACGGTGAAAGTATCGGCAACTTTAATTAATAATAACTATAATGATGATTCTGTTTGCAATGTCATTGCTGCTGCTGCTGCTGCTGATGATGATCATCATCATCATCATCATCATCACCATCGTCGTCGTCGTCATTGTCGTCATTGTCGTCGTCGTCGTCGTTTTCATTGTCAACTTCATCGTCATAGCCACGTCAATCGCTATCATCATCATCATCATCATCATCATCATCATCATCATCATCATCATCATTATTGGCGTGGTCATCATCATCATGCCACCCGCGATAGGCGCGCTCCTTTGTCATAAATTCCATATTTGTTGTTTATTATGTCCTTTGCCATTAGCAACCAGCATGTTCAACGAAAGACTCTCACCTGCCGTTGCCGTTGACAATAGACAAATATCTCGAAAAAATGTCAGCTGTCGTTGCCATTGGAAACCAACTAATACATTTGAAGACTCTTGGGTGGTCCTGATGCAAATAGTCTACAAAAATAATATCGGTACCACCGATGTGGTTTCGATAACAATCGTTGTAATTGCATCATTGTATTGCTAATTTGATTCTATTTCGTGTATGTCTCGTTGCATAATTTTAATAATTGTTACTAAGTGAACATTCTAATTTTAACTTTTCCGTGATGTCTGGAAATTTCGGCGCATGCGTGTCAGACATGTTCTATCCCGACTAGCCGTATAGTCGCTTAAAGGGGCAGTCTTCAATCCCTGGTTCTCGCATCAGTAGTTGTTGACATTCACTGTTTATCTGTGATTGTGGTCTTTTTTGTTCTCCTTTGCAAGTTGTGTACGGTTTGTCAATTTGCTCAGAGATACAGGCGATAAAAACCTACCTATGATAAGAACGAAATTAATGCCACTATAGTCTGACGCACGTAAACTCAACAGAGTGAGGTTTGCTTTTTCTCTGCTGCAACCAAAATAATCGCAGCGACGGCTACGCTTGACTGGCTGACCTTTCAACGTGAATTGAACTGTCGTCGATTGCACTAAAAATATCGTCTGTCCTGAGGTTTTTGAAAAATGGAGAGGAAGAGAGCCGAGACAGCTAAGCGTCTCATTTAACATTCACAGTTTTCAGGGAGGGAAAATGCGTTTCTATAGGCCGCTGCGGGGTTACGGGGTATCACGTACACTTGGCTGAACCGGGTTTCTAAACCAAAGTGATGTATTGAATGGCGCACTGCAGGAGACGGCTCCAGAGCCAGCGCTAGCCGGGTGCTGTTATTTTTTTTTCATTCGCAATCGGAATCTAAGCTCGCAGTAACGAAACGAGTATCCGTTGATCTTTCACCATTATCGTTGAAATAATCGCATTAGTCTGATATTTTCAGAGAAAAAAGCACATGAAATACTTACCTTTGGTGTCACTTTTAATGTTATATAATTTAGATGGTAAATTAAAATCAGAAACCCAAAGGCTGTAGGTTTCTGGTTTAAAAGGGTACTGTGTACTGTATGCTGTACACAAACTGATCATAAAGCATTTCACAGTCACATTTGTCCTGATTTGTATAGTCTATAGATCGTTTACCTAATGCATAAATACTTACCTACCTACCTACCAACAGACATACATGGCATACATACATACATACACACATACGTACGTACGAACATATGTACATACATACATACATACATACATACATACATACATACATACATACATACATACATACATACATACATACATACATACATACATACATACATACATACATACATACATACGTACATACGAACATACATACATACATACATACATACATACATACATACATACATACATACATACATACATACATACATACATACATACATACATGAAAAATGTTTATACACACAGAGATTTGTGTACATGTATATGACAAATATATATGCATATATCACATATGTCTTTCATTCTGTTCTGTCCGACGGGCTGGCTGTCTGTTTGTTTGTTAGTATGTAAGTGTCCTCAGACTGGCTATTCCCATCATGAAGTAAGAGTAAACGTGTGATAGCAAGTCACTTTCACATAAAGACATTTCTCGCTTATAAGAATCTCAAATTCTTGGTTGTAGTCAAGCAGATATTACCGTAATGATTCACGACTGCAGCCGTTAAATCTCGCTCCGCTCTGCAATGCCTCCGAGTCGTGTTCCAGCCAAGGTATTAATCAAGTTTTGTCCTCTCAGGGTTCTCGTAAAATGGGCGACTTGTTCTGCTTCAGGGTAAGAGTCAATTTGAGAGTTTATATTTCGATTAAGGTGTCGAAATCCCCGCAAGACCGGAGCAAGAGCCACTCCGTATTCTTGCAACGGATGAAAGAAAGCTACCGGCAAGGACATCTAGAATGGAATCCGCAAAAATTGCAAAACACCCTTTCTAATAAGTGAGGCAGTCTTTTGATGTAGACTTTGTGGATCCTTCCCTCATTTAATCTTTCCTTCTTCATTTTGCAATGCCTCGGGTTGACTAGATTAATTACGACCCTGGAATGGAAGGCAGACAAAACACACTGGTGGTGCACACGGCGCTTTCTAACCATCGGTTCTGACAAAGAGACCGTGACGTCACAAGAATTCTTCTGGTTTCATCAGAGTCAGACAATGCCGAAGGGTAGAAATTAAGGCAGTGTTTTTTTACCTTCTGGATCAGCGTAAGAAATGTTTGCATCACACATCTGAGCCATCCGGTATAATGATATTTTTCAGGTTAGAATGTTAATTCGAAAACTTGGCGTGCGCCTACTAAATTAACTTAAAACGCACCTGAAACCCGTTAGATAACCCAGCCTTAAAGGTATACTGTCACCCGTTCTAATTTTGCCACAGTTACCATAGAAAGAGAAAATCTAACCAATCACAGATTTTAAGCAGGTGTGCGCTTTTTAAAAACAGCGCCGTCACATGGGCATTTTGAATGCCAAGGAACGCCCCTTTGACCATATATGGGCATATTTAGATTACAGGTGACTGTATACCTTTGATATAACACCATAAAACACAGTTCCCATCAGCAATTCTTCTTGATCAAAAAATGCTTTTTAATTTTCGTAGGAGTCCAGCTGCAATATATTTAGGACCCTCCTAGGGCAGGGGAGAGACAAAGATAGAGAGAGGGAGGGAGGGGAGGGGAGATACAGATAGACAGACGAACAGACAGACAGACAGACTACACAGACAGAGAGAGAGAAGACAGGTAGACAAAGAGAGACAGAGAGGAAGATCGCCAGACCGACAGAAACGAGGACAGGGAGAGATAGAGATGGTTAGACAGACAGACAGACAGACAGACAGACAGACAGACAGACAGACAGACAGACAGACAGAGTGACATACACAAACAGACAGAAACTGAAGAGACAAGCCTACAGACATACCGTAAATGATTCTGCAGTATAAGCTTTACCAAAGCTGGAGGAAAAATCCCAACATGTCTTAACGTAGCGACTATCGTCAAACACAAATAGACTAAAATCGATTCATAAGAATGTGGGTAGATCTGAGCGAATCTATAGTTCCATAAATTTGTATCTCTCTTCATACAACATCTACAAAGTAATTCGTTGGGCGAGCACTGCGAAATGTCAAAGGTTGAAACCTACATAAGGAGAGAAACATTTCTATGATATTGTGAGTCTTCTTCCTTTGTTGTGAAAGAACCGTTCGGTGCTCTGGTGTGTACGTCTCGAAAATCATATCTGAAACCGTAAATACGGAAGAGTAACGTTTTGAAAGAATGTTGTCGCGGAAGGATATTTTCAATCGATTAATTAGATTTTCATAACAATATCGTACTGAACATTTAGCCCATCCTTTTGAGTAGCAGTCAGATCAAAGTAACAAAGTAGTTACAAAGTGAAAACAAAGGCACAAGAGATGTTTTCTGTGCAGGGGGGGGGGAGGGGGTCGTCGACGAATCTTACTCGAAAGGATTATTTTACTATGCTCGAGCGCTATTCGGGATTTAAATACACCGTTATCTGGTCAGATTAGGGTCAGTTTCGATCAACTAATAGTATTGTCACGCATTGTCATTTATAGACAACAGTTCATGTGCTAGTTGTAGTATGATTACATCATTGACACAGTGTGCCTTGGACAGCGACCTCTATGGTCGCAAGGCGATGAAAAGCGTAGTTTTGGTTGTTAGACGCACCATTTCATTGCAGTAATTTCAGTCTGTCGTGTTATTTCACCTTTATAAGAAGAGTTTCTCTTCACGGACGGAATTAACACATGTCTTGAAAATTACAATCTCTTCACGGTAATAAAAGTCGAAAGATATCGCCTAGCTTGATGTCTCGCTGTATAGGCCTGTCATTAAACTTATAAAACAGATTGGACTGTATAAAACAGCAATCTCCTTCAGTGTTAACTCGGAAATGAAACTCATTCTAATCTTTGTAGGGGTTTCATTCGAGTGGATTAATGTGTAACATGGAAATCAGATCCACACGAAATGACGTAATCCAAAAGTTCCTGCCTGCCGTTTTGAATTCGTGCCCGTATTTTGTTTTTTTACAGAGTCTGCGCACTCAGAAACCTCGGTTGTTACAAGTAACAAAATAATCGGCAAATAAATCGAATCACTAAATTATACTGTCCTTTAGATGAAAAATCCCTGAGTGCAGCCTGAGAATCATGGTTGCTAGGAAATACGGTTGGCGAGAACTTTGAAAGGTTACTTGAAGATTCTCTCGGAGTTCCCAGTAAGACTTTGATTCTTCTTCAATCACATCACCCCTCAAGTGACAACTGCAAAGTGTATGCAGGTCGAGCGGCTTGTAGCGATGAGAAATCCCTGCCGCGGATATGTTATTGTAGTCATTTACGTACGGGTATCTGAAATTTAAAAAACCCTCGTCGAAAATCGATTTTGGCGCTCTTTCCTTGCCAACGCTGCGTGCTTTCCCGTCACTATTTACTCTACGAAGAGGTCAATAGCTTTATGATATTCTTTGAACAAACGCCAACGATATTACCACTTTTTAAAGCCACGGGATGTTCGAGACATTTTGTCTACAATTTTGTCACTCGACTAGAGACAGTGTGCCGTGATAATTACTGAAGACATGCATCAAGAGTAAGGCTTTCAATCCGAGAAATTTCACCAAAAACACGCGTCCACATATGATATGATGCTTTTCAATTTTTTTAACCCTTTGAGCGCAAAAGTCTTTTTTTGTCCCCTGTATAAAATAAATCCCAGTCAATTTTTCTCAGATTTTTGCCAAAATTTTGAGAAAAACTGTAGCCCATGGAATGTGATGTCCATTTGGTCCAAAATTATCAAAAAATTACAGAAAAAATCATAAAAATTGGTAAAATTTTGCACTAAAATTTTAGCGGGAGAAAATTACGGCGCTCAAAGGGTTAACTGCCTTTTGTTTTAGTCTTATACGTGAAGTTGCATTCACACAGGTACACAAATGTGTTTGGAAAAATAGTAGTTAGCCCTAAAAACATTTTCCTGTAAATATCAGCCTCTATACTTTATGTATTGTAATTTGTACTCGCCCTTATTTCTTCAGTTGAAATATGAAATGCCAAGTAATAAGGTTTTTCAGCACAGCGTACATCATCACAGTCCTATAAAACATTCACCTCTATTGACAATACTGTACATTATTGTTCCGTTTCAAACTTTTTTCGGTACGTACGACGTTCGAAGAACTGTCAAATCATAATAGCTCAAAAAAGTACGTGTTTCCGTTCCAACTTATCCTTAGCTAGTTCGAAGTCGCCTGGTTTCATGTTTGTTTTAGGGCGGGCAAATCCCGCGAGATTGGGAATAGGTCCCGAAAAGTCACGCGTGATTTGTGCAAAATTTTAAGGATGGTCTTTCATTCGAGGGAGCGGGGACGTTTAGGAAATTCGTACCTACCCTGACATGCTTATGACAGATATGTAACGCGGGGGGGGAATCAGGCTTGAAACAGGAAAGCAGAACGTTAGCATTGAAATTCTATCTGTTCCTCTCGTAAAGAACCGAGAAACAATTTTTTAAAAAAAGAAATTTATTCCAACATCAATAACAAAAAGATCAAATGTACATAACTGTACATATGCTAAGTATAAAAAGCGCAAAGTATAGGTCTAAAAAAGTAGATTTTTACTTGAAAGATTAGAAAAAAAATATATAAAGTAATATCTTTATAGGAATGCGTTCCTGGCGCATCCGTTACCTTCAAGTCCAACAAGACTTGAAAACGTGGTCATGAAATCATCGACTTTGTTCATCATCATACAAACAAAGTACAACACATTTATCCATGAAGATAGAAAACATCTGATTTGCATGACATAAGATTGAAGGGTAACCTTAATCCCGACAACAGTAACTGAATTTATTATGTTCCAAATTGTGAACTGACGAGATATAGAAAAGCCGAAGCCAAATACTGCCCTCACACATAAGTTTTGTAACGCGTGCTGGCACCGAAAATGGCTCTTGGCCAAAGCAATTTCCCCCTCACAGTAAATCACTGCCTACTTCGGAGCGTTCACCATATGGTCACTTCGATTACTACGGAGGGGCGGAAATTGCATACTTCTAGGAATAGATAGCATGATGTAATAATAGCCCCCTGGACAACTGAGAGTAAGATAAGATGAGCAAGTAAATGGAAAACATACAGAGGAAATATTGCAATTTACGACGTATGATAAATTATGTATTTGAGTATTCTAAAAAAGGAGCGCATTTTTATCTAAATTTATAGCTAACAGATGCATTGTGCTACACACGTGATTCCGAAAACTGAAACGAAACAGAAGTATCGAGTCAGGAAAAGGACTATAAATAGGGTGGAAATGTGATATTGCCATCGGTAGCACATTTCTTTTTTTCTTAGAAGATTTCTGATGACCATTGACGACCAGAACTGCTGTGAAGTGTACTTATGTTGACCCGTGTCTTCCGACAAGTGACTCATATGATAAAATCATCGCTGATGTATAGGATAAAGCCCGAGTACTCGGGCTCTTCTGGTATATAAAGTCCAACCCAACGATAAAATGTCGAGGCCGCAGGCCGAGACATTTTATCGTAGGGTTGGACTTTATATACCAGAAGAGCCCGAGTACGAGGGTTTTATCCGACTTAAAAATATCTACTGGAGCTCTAGAAAACAGATACAATGAATCGAACAACAGGCGAACATCCGGGCATTAAAAACAACCCAAAAAGCATCATCACTGGTAGTGGTTTGAGTTTTAATTTGCAGCGAATGCTTTCAACGGCAGCTGCTGCCCAAACCCTGAACGCCAAGCTTTACAATGGATTGGCGCAATCGTGGTAACCCGACGTTTGCAGCGTTACCCACCAGATATGAAACAGATTCCTTTCTAATTCAAGCACCAAATCCCCTTAGAATCAACCCCTTCAATTTTCTGTAGCCATGGCAACGGATGAAGAACCCTACATCAGCTACTCGTTTTCTCTGATGCCATTGTAGAGCCAAAACTCTTACAAGTAACCCGTTGCACATTGTAGATATACCTGATCAAATACACTCAGGCTACTAAAATGTCAGGAATTATAATGGATTTTCCGGTATGCATTTTGCAAGTGAACTAGTTTATTTTTGGGTTTGAAACCTAAGACTTTACATGTAAATTTATCGGGTACAAAGATTCTCATTTTCAGTTAAAGTGTATCTGTTTCTCCCAGGCAAGCGTTTTGCGTTCATCAGATGGGTCAAGAAACATTTTATCCAGGCATATCACTGCATATGCAGTTGTGCAACGTTTGACTGTGTTTGTTTAAATATTTATGATGAATTGTTCCGTGTCGATGAATTCCCGGAAAATCGCTCCCTCAAGCATATAAACATCTAACATATTGGTTAAGTTACATTTTAAATCAATTAATAAAAAGGTCTGGTTGCCCTCCTTGTTTTTTAATAAATCGTGTGGGCCCACAAAGTTACAGTACCCTTACAAAACGAACTTGTAATTGTCAAGTTGTATTAATCAGCGAGGATATTCGTGATTGAAAAGCAACATTTCTTTTGTGCGATTTTCCATCACTAAAAAACTGCCAAAATCTCAGTTAGAATTTCATATTCCGTATGCTCCCTTTCATCACCTTGACAGTAAGATCCAGTCTGCAAACCGTTGTCTGTTCAGACATGTTTTTGTAGACGGAGTAGCATTCTGGGATATCTTATGAACATGATGCTCATGGTGTAAAAAGTTATTCCGACAACACATCTAACATTCATTTAGTGCAGAAGGTGCACTATCTTAATCTCCTGAGGTATGCTTGTATCTTTCAATATTTCGGTAGGTATTCCTCCTTACTACATTAGACCCCAACTGGAACACAAGGCCCTACCCTATAGCCAACTCTCTGCGTGTATACTCTACTCAGAAAAGTGCCGCCCCCTGTCTCAATTTCAATGATTTGCTGTTCGTGAATTTGCGAATACAAGCTGTAGGAGAACACGAAGTGCCTAAGGAATGGCTTCTCTCGTCTACTTTCGTTTCTTAGGTTTTTGTATCTATGATTTTTACCTTCTCGTGTCTATTTATAGACAGAGACTGTATTAGAGTTGAAAACCAGTATGCTGCTATCAAGACTTCCGTCTGTCAAGATTTCCGTCTGTCAAGATCCGTTGACGTCATGCCATCGTGATGGGTCATATCATAAACTGGTGGGGGTGTTCATGGCTCAGGTTGAGGTGTGGGAGAACTATTTTGAGCTGTGACAAAAATCAAAAGGGACTTAGCGGCATAGCCACAGTGTTAAGCCTTTCTCTAAGGTTTCTTAGTTTACTACAATCTATTACAGACTACTGAGCTGACGTTAGGGGTACTCACTTTGTGTTTGCTCACTCTGTGAGCCCTAGTGTTTGGTACTGAGTTGCGTGGATATCCCCTCATGGCCTCACGTGATATGGGCCTGTTGCATAATCTGCAGAGATGATCATATGCCTCCGAGTCTGAAAACGGTCATTGTGTAAGCCTGTCGGCATTTTCCTTGCATTTTTTCTCATTTAATTTTGCAAAACATCGGCGAGTACCTCAATATTTCAAGATAACCCTTTCTTCCCAATCATTTCCTGGAGTTTCAGAGTCATATGAACGAAAATGAGTGAAAGTTTTAGACAGGAAAATCGGACGTCGGCCATGTTCAATGTTTACAGTACAATCACGTGGAGGAATTAACCAACAAACACTGTTCATGATGCCCGCCCTCTAGAGGCAGATCTTCCTATATGAAGTACCACATTTGATGCTTGTGGAAAGCTTGACCACACAATGGAGCATTTAAACTTTTAGAAAATGACAAACTGAATAAGAAGGTATTCAGAAAATGTCAAATACTGAGGGAAAAATGCGCAAATATTCAAAATAAACAGGTTAATTGACTGGTCAGCTATAAAAAACAATGAAAATGTTTATGATCAAAAGTTTTTGAGATGCGTACATTTTAACAAATTTATACAGAAATTATTAACATTAAAAATATAAGACCAAACTATTTTTCAGGGATGGGACAGGTTGGAAATGAGGGGTGAGAGACAAAGGCACTCCTATTGCTGCATGTGGATGCAGCCACACCATTTCATTTACAGCATACTTATTCACTGTGTTGTGTTCAAGTTCCATATTGTACTGACTGTCATACAAGGATAACATAAGCAAATCAAATCAAATTAGAAAAGGATCAATGCTGTTGTGTGGATTTTGCTGAACATGGCTGATTTTAATATTTCGCCCTATATATTTGGTATCCAGCAAAGGCATATTTTAATGTAAAGTCAAAATTAACACTACATTGCTGACAATATATGTTACCGTTTCTGCATGAACTTTTCTTTTTTAAATTATAGTATATTAGTACTTCAAACAGATTAACAGTTATCGTGATGTCAACCCATAATTTTACATCACAAAGACTGTAATTCTGCCAATTTTTTTTTATTTTTCAGTCATTTTATAAATTTTGCACTGCACAAGATGATTAAACAAATTGCAATGTTTGAATTTGTAAACTCAAAGAATAAAAATCCTTTGGTCACAGATTAAATTATTTTTTGAAAAGAAATTTACTCTTAAACACTTTTAGCATATATTCTTTACACGGTCATATATTTCAAGGAAAATATGCCTATTAAAAACAGTAATTTCTTCACTTTCAATTTTTTTTTTCAATACTATGACAATTATCAGCCAGGAGGTTATACAAACACAAGACCAGATAAGCGTTTTTCATCATTTCCACAGGATTCTTTGGGAAATCCATTAAAAACAGTTAAAAGTGACTTAAAATGATCACTTGGTATACATTTAATTTACAGATGCCAGGTTGTGTATTTCACATGCACTCAGGTCAGTAAGGAAGGAAGTGCGTCATTACTATTTTGGACTGTTAATTCTTATTTCTGAATTATTTAACTTTTTTTCCACATTGAACTATCTTTAGGCAGTTTATACTGTAGCTTAGAATTTTTTGAATTATGTATTTAATCATCTTTTGGGTTCTTTGGGTCCATATCCCACCTCATGCTCCTACATCATCACCTATTTACCAACAACTCCATGCCAACAACCAACTACCTGACCTGGCCACACATTAGAGAAGGTACAGCGTCATTGACGGTATTTTTATAGAAATAGTGACATGGTTTGGTCACCAGCCGTTGTGATTCAAACCCTCAATCATTTGAACACTTGCCTATAGCCAAACTAAGATTATCGCAGTGTATCGCCAGTTCGTAGTAGCACATTCCCACTCTCTTTAAGTTCAAGCTGCTTTCACACCTGAATGGTTTCTATGGAAACTCGGCACCCCCGTTAGTGCAACATATTAGACTCATGGATACACGGGCATGGATTTGTAGGTTAACGTCCTGAGATAGCAATGCTTTAACCCCTTCACCATCATGGTATGGCCCAATCCCATTGTTATTAATCGTGATTATGGACCTGAATACAGGGAATTTAGGTCAAAAGTGTGGTAGCCTTTAAGCAGCGAAGGACGCCAGTAACCGGCAGCATGGTGTGTGAACAACATGATGTTGTGGTAGAAAGTGATGATGATGATGATGATGATGATGATGATGGTGGTGGTGGTGATGATGATGGTGGTGGTGGTGGTGGTGGCGGCGGCGGTGGTGGTGATGATGATGATGATGATGATGATGATGATGGTGATGGTGGTGGTGGTGATGATGATGATGATGATGATGATGATGATGATGATGATGATGGTGGTGGTGGTGGTGTGGTGGTGGTGGTGGTGGTGGTGGTGATGATGATGGTGGTGGTGGTGGTGGTGGTGATGATGATGATGATGATGACGATGCTGATGATGATGATGATGGTGGTGGTGGTGGTGGTGGTAATGCTGCTGCTGCTGCCGTTGATGATGATGATGATGATAGCTTTAGTGGGATAGGTAAATAAAACAATGGATTTGTAATTACATTACATACATTCTCAGGCCTTGCTAATTTTTAAAACAAAGGATAATAATTGAGTGAATTTCAAATAAACAGAGAATATAAAAAACTCGCATAAAGTCCAGCTACATCAACCGAACTAATTCTTTAGCGAAGCATCTCTTCTTGGATGAAGTGATGGTGTGAGAAATACGCTTAAGATTCAGAGGGAATCGGTGCACATATTGTGGTGACAATAGAATAAGCTTGTAGGAGCACGTTAAGGTAGCATGCACTCCGAAAGTGAAAGACTTAAACTTTTGCTCGAACTTTCCCCAAGGAATCTTTCGACCATTCTCTTTCAAAATCAAGAATAAAAATTGGGGGGGGGGGGGGTCACTGTGCAAAGTTTGGTACTAGAGAAACAGATCACTCAAGATATACCGATATTTGAAATTCAAAATGGCCGCCATGCCACCCGTGTGTTAACTCTATGGAGAAAAATAAAATTTTCGATTTTCAAAAAACTAAGACGGTGAAAGTTTTTCTCTCTCCTCGGGCTTCAAAATGAGCCCCAACAAGTGGTAGATCAGAAAAGAATTGGAAAAGTTTGACAGTCCAAATTCCTGTCCCCGAGGCACATTCTGCCTTAATGTCAGCAGTTATCTTAGAGGTTTTAGTACAAATATGATACTCTAGAGTGCAACACCAATTTTCGTAATCTCCGAGAATACATTCAGAACGACGCAAAACTCTGAAGACGTTATGATTTTCAGTCACCAGTGAATTATTTTTCTTTCACCAGGTCCGATTTCTCAAACTAAAAGAAAGTCTTTGTGTAATTCTCTAAAGCAGACTGTCTTAGAAAACTCATGAGTTCAATACAAGGTTTCACTTGATGGTTGTGCCACACCAGCATCTGGTACAGAGAAGATAACCGGCTTTCGCGGCGCCGTAATTATCGTTCGCACCAATAAAACGTTGAAAAATGAAGTATTCTTTTTATCAGTGCTGCATGGCCGATAGAAAATTCACTGCAAATGGCAAAAACCAGCGGATGACGATAATAAGGCATATTTCAGATAGTAGCAACACTGTGGCCGTTATTCGCGTCGCTGTCAAGGAAACGCACGCCTTTCTCGCACGATATCACCCCGTATGTGAATGGTTTCGTCCATCGGTCCACAGAGAGGTCAGGTGTTTGAAAGGTGTCGGTAAATGCTCTCTTGGGAACACTCGCGTCCTTACTCTCTCTACCCAGGAAAATTTTGCAATGGTGTCGTCCGAAAAATTTAATCTAGGTTATTAGAAAACGTTGACTTGACTGCTTCAAATGTTATTTGGAAGATTTCGAGTTGCGCCGCCTCATCAATCTGCGGATACGCGTGTGCTATAGAAAAACCTCACCACTCTTCAGACGCAATCAAAAGAAGTGTCGTCTGCCGAACGCTTTTGGCGGGTTTTAGTTATGTGTAATTTACGGTCTCCCGAAGCAGCAGGGATACATAACTTGATGTAAACAGGACTCCAATCTCTTCGCCGAAGTGAATTGAAGGTAGGGTTTCTCAAGCTTTACAATATGCTCATGAAAAGAAGTATGTGATAACGTCAATGTTGGTTATTTGACCTACAAATCTAGCTAAAACATACATCGTGACTAATCTAGATACAAAAGATGAGTTCGCTTGCCTTTCTGTCGCGCAAATGTTTATAGTTTCCAAGAAAACCGTTAAGTACGTCATTTCTGCCCTTAAAGTGAAGGCTGCATTTTACGCATGCCACGTAAATTCGTGATTATTTGAACACAAGTTTTTCATCGGTTTTCAACTGTTCATCTTCATAGAAATCGCCACGGAAGTCCAATATTTGTGCGATAACTCTCTTCCCGCCTTAATCCGTCCGAACGTCGTTCTTCTTATATGTCTGTGCAAATGCTGTATTACGGTGATCTGAATTCATTTGAAATTTGACATACTTGTTGTCAAAATGGAGAGTTAGGTTTACCGTTTTCAAAAGTTTGAACTAATTTGCGAAATATTTGCCATCATTGTGTGATAATAAAAAGTTAGCATTAAAGGAAAACAGTCATCGGAACTGCGTTTGTGCGAGTTTCTTGTTTACAAACAATGTATTTCGTGCACGATAGAGATGTACCTCATCATCATAGCTGCAAACATACATGACATGTTTTAACTTTCATCAGTGACCATCGTGTCTTGGATACTGTGTTTACATTGGTCGTATGGGTCCCATACGACCTTTGAGCGCAGTTCCGACGACTGTATACCTTTAATGTCTGTGTCATTCTTATCATCACCGGAAGTAAGAGTGATTGTCCTGACTGTCATCTTACCGGCCTCTGATTGGTTTACTCAATTTGATGCCGTAAATCAATGGAAAAGCTGCCTAAAAGCGCTAGAAATCATCCAACACGGTACGACTGAAGAAGTGCCCGTGCTACGCTATAGGACAATTCAACGCTATTCTAGGGAGTGTGTTTGTATCACATTAGGCACCCTCAGACAAGCACCAATTACCTCCATAAGGACAGTGGACCCAGTGCTCTTCAAGTGTCCCTCAAAAGCAATCATGCAGAGTCCTACGACATGATGGGTTCTAGACAGGCGTATTATAGTGTGACGTGTAATAACGGTTTAGAGGGGCAATATCATATTACATTTGACCCAACGGATTTATAATCATACCTGATTGACATCCTGGCAAGAGTCAAGTTGTATATGTATCAATCACCCATTCTACATATTTTAGAGACTTGCTTTCAAAAAGCATTATATATCAAGCCTGCGAATGATGCCGTTTAAGGTAGTATGTGCCTCGAAAGTGAAAGACTTAAACTTTTTCCTGGATTTTCCTCAATTAATCTTTCCACCGTTCCCTTTCAAAATCCAGAATAAAAATCGGGGGTCACAGTGCAAGTTTTGGTACTAGAGAAGTATATTACCCGATATTTTGAATTCAAAATGGCCGCCAATGCCATCACTGTGTTAACTCGATGGAGAAAAATAAAATTTTCGATTTTCGAAAAAAGGGGACGGTGAAAATTTTCTTACACCAAGGGCTTTAAAATGAGCGGTCACACGTGGTTTATCAGAGAAGACTTGTAACAGTTTGAGAGTCAGAATGTCTGTCCCCGGAGCGCGTTCTATCTTAAGTATTCCCCACACATGTTAAACGTACAAGTCTGACCATTATGTTTTCTTGATACGGCTCGCATAGCAATTACGGTTATCTTGCTTTTTAAAGTGTGACATAGTAACACGTAACGTAATTTCCGATAATCTGTGATTTACTTGCACAAATTCAGAAATAAATATGTTTGCAAATTTCTCTAACAACTTTTAACGTTTTCTACCCTACAAAATATCATCGACATCAATACATTACAAGGAAGCAAAGATTCCAATTTTGACTTTGTTCATTTCTGTCAATAGCATTTTCAGGGGAACACGCATTCCACATTTTTCATGCTATCTCCTTCGCATCGGACGAGGACACCCCGGCGATGAGTAAACTCATTTCTCCCTCCATTGTCTACGGAACAAATGATACTTCCCCTTGAAGCAAGTGACACTGTGTAGTGACGCTGTTCGGTGTCATTAGCTTCGACTTTGTGTCCATGTTGCCTAGCAACCAAACAATATCTATAGAGGAGCAAAATGATGATTACTATAATCTAATAGTTGCTTTTCTCCGTAACTTTGGAGACGTCTGACAGAAATCGCGTATTTTTGACATGTGTTCTAATTGTCAACAACTCAATTCTTGTGCAGGTTGTTTTATTTTTTTATTTATTTTACGCGTGAATTTATCAAAATAAGCAACATCATTCTAAAGGCAAGGTGTAATCTGCTGAACGAAATTTAATGTTAGCATCTACATTTTAATGCCCATCGGATAACATTGCGCGGTACAATATCTATAATTGGGACTAGGTGAGTTTAATAGATACAGCATCGTTTGGACGACAGTCAGCTTCCGCAAAGGAAAATGTTAACAGATTTTGGTTTTGCGCCTGTGACTCATGGTATGTAAGAGCCTTACATGTCTTTTCTTCATTACATTATAGCGGTAATAGGGGACCAATATCCGTTAGTGTGATGAAAAATTTGAACAAACATCTATTTATACATATAAATGCTCGAAATGTGACGTCAATGAAAGTCGGTCCCATTGTCGGGCGCGCCGCAGATTTCATAAGCGACCTAAGAACATCAGAGTCTCCCCGCTTAAGAAATGCATCAATGCCGCCCGGACATATCGTACACGCACAAAACGACGCTATTCCATTACGAAGCTATACTGAAATGTGCAGTTATTCAACAGGCCTTTTAGTACGGATTAATTCAGCGCGGGCAAAAAGGTATTCAAAAAAATCAGAAACACTACCATTACAGGAAATCCTTCCGTTATGTCTCTAAAGGATGCGGCATAATGTGAGTTAACTCAAAAGGTGAAAGTTCGAAAGATTTTTTTAATCCGATAATGGAAAAATCAGGGTAACGTCTCATGGCGTTTTGCGTAATTCTTTTCTATTTACGTTTGATGAATACCGGGGTTAGAAGCTATCACTGAACAGACAGCACCTGAGATGATAATTTAAATTTCCTTCATCCTATGTGTCAATTCCACATTATTGTTATTTATATTGAAGAAACTGGACTTGACATAAGCATGTCGTACTGCCTCAAAATGGGAATTAAAATATTTTACAGGACTGGATAAGCGAGCTATCATATCTGGCTTTGACAGTGGTAGGTGGGTTAGCTCTCATAAGTGTTAGTGTCATCAAACCCTTCTCTGTCGCATCACGTCTTCAAATGTTTCCGAAATTGCACAGGATCTTAAGCATTCTCGGAAGAGCAGGTCATCACCGCTTATTAAATCATGATTGCCTCCACAGACCGTGGGTAATGATGATACTCTGTGAGTTTGCCATGTTAATACTACCAAGTGAGTGGTATTATAAATTATTTAAGTATAAGAGGAAGTTCTAAATGGCTGGTCGAAAATCTTCACGAAAAAGAATTATAAGTTTTCAAACTGAGCTTCATTAATCACCATTTCATACATATCAGAGAACATGGAATAAATATCTTCAGAAATGTTTGTGTTTGGAAAGTATCTCTAAATGTTTATTGCTTCGTCGGCTGCACGTTCCTCATACTTAGGATTGAATCTTCGTCATCCATAAAACGAAGACATTTCGTAACCGTCTTGTCATTTCAGAAACTGAAGCTTTTTGTTTTTTGTTGGTACATATCTCTCTGTCTCTGTCACAGAGTAATATCATAGACAGAGTGGCAACACTTGCATGCCTTTTGTTCCATGGTCGTCTCGGTAGACTATTGGCTTTTCATATTAAAATGAGCTTAAAAGGTGTTAAACTTTTTGGAGGCTTTGTTTGTGGTTGATAATTACACGAGATTATGCGAAACATACGACGAGATGGCATCGTACTGCCAGTCGCGTAGCAACCATGGTTACTTTGTGAGCTCTCAGGCCAGAAACACTGCCTCACGCCAATCAAAACATAACACGCCAGCAGTTTCATAAACATGTCCTTTCTTGGCGCACGTGTAAAAGACGGTATGACTGACCGTAAACCATTGAGTAAAACCAGACAGTATCGATAAAAGACTTTCAAATTTGGTTCAAACACACTCATTATATATTCATAAAAATATGAGAGGAATTTTTAAAACGGTAAAACCCACTTTCCTGAAGCTCAAAACACTCCCGTTTTCGCCAGCACATCAATTCCGATCAGCACCACACGACAACAACAACACAAGCTTTGTCGAACATACTTTCGCTTAACAATTGGTGAAAATCCGAAAATTACCGAAGGGTGCATGGTCGGCACTCTTCGGAAAAGAGAGCCAAGAGCTTCGCGAGGCGAGGCAAACATGGATTGCTTATGTGACCGCTTCACGCCTTAAACAATAGCTGTTGCCACTCTGTCTATGATATTACTCTGTGGTCTCTTTGTGTCTGTGTGTCTGTGTGTGTGTCTCTGTGTCTGTCTGTCTGTCTGTCTGTCTGTCTCTCTCTCTCTCTCTCTCTCTCTCTCTCTCTCTCTCTCTCTCTCTCTCTCTCTCTCTCTCTCTCTCTCTCTCTCTCTCTCTCTCTCTCTCTCGATATGAACAATGTGCTATTTTGGGAATATACACAACCATGCTTTTTAGCAAGTTTCAGTTACACTTATTATGAACATAGAATTTCGTGTTTATGATCATATTAATGAATAACCGCCGTAAAAAATAAAGAAGACCAGGATAATTAAAAAAAGTTAGAATTTGGCATGTAAAATTTCGAGCTAACTAAATATTCCTACGCCTGTATTTAGTAAATAAATGTTGACACTTACGTGCATTTTGTAAATGAAGAATTTGATAAGTGATGTCCCGAAGAACAAATGCATTGATTCGGAGAACAACGTTACGGCCCATCTTACTTTATATATATGATCAGCTTGGATATTGGCACCAACGACTATAAACTCTCAGAACCATCAGGTTTGCCACCCTGCGCATAAATTCATTAAAATGACAAACACAGAAATGATAGAAAGGATGTCACAATCAGAAATCAAGACTTTGAGGTCTCAAGAGAAACCACCTGAGATTTGTGTCAGGGATAAGCCGTTACATCTTGGGAAGGGATGTAGTCAGGACGCAGATATCTAAATTTTTTGCGCTCTAAAATTGAGCAAATTATATTTTTCAGAGTTTTCACAGAAAGCCTGCTTTTTTCTTAATTTGAAGACATTTACTGAATATTTTCATGTGGATATTTTTTACAGAATCAACATGACTGCAAAAAAATCTTCTGTTTGCTCTCATTCTTTTCATTTTTACAACCCTCTTCCAAGACGTAAATGGTCCATTCCTTATCCGTATACCGGATAGCCGCAGATGGTAACAATCATTATCTTTACACTGCAACCTTTACACAGTTCAGATAATCATCTCTTGATCAAAATAATACCCGTCTCGGCAAGAGATTTGCCGACACGTTGCTAAAAACTGTATGAATAGTACGCCAATAAGAGAGGTCACATGACGTCATCGTCTTCATGCCAATTGTCTGGCAAACTAGAACACCGATTTGCGCTTGCTGAAATAACGCGTTTTCGACGCGCGGGAAAAATAGAAAAAAAATTGGAAGTGTGTCGAACACAATAGTAGCAAAATATCATAGGTCATTTTCCCTATTTCTGTAAAACTGCGATTGCGGGTCTACTTTTCAAGAATATTCTTCATTCTAGAAGCTTAGCGTGATGAAAATTAAGTTTGAATATCCGTACTACATTTTGGTCACGATGAATCTATTAGCAAGATTGTATTCTAGCTAAGCAATAAGCGTATCATCTATCTGTGATTGAATCGATTCTGACACTGAATGTAAAGTGCAAGTGTGCATACACTGAATACGCGCATTTGTTCAGCCGTTGAACGGTACTGTTACATACAACACGACAAAAATCACATCCCTGGATTTGCAATATATTTCGGGCACGTCTTGTAACCCTCCGCCTAGACCGCGATAAAAATCTAAATCATGACTTTCCTGGCTATTGGACAGTGCTGATGGCAACTTTTAAAACTAATGTGAGCGACGACCGACAAAGAATGTCAAAGGCTTGCAGGTGTTCACCACTCGAAACGGGACAGCGATCAAAAAGATGCTATCTCGGTAGAATTGAATTTCGTGAGCAGTAAAATGGTACACCTTCAAGGAGATTAGACAACAGTCCATTCCGAATCTTTATCCTACCATCTCGGTCAACGCTATTGTAGCCATGGATTCTTGACTCCATGGCAATAGCGGAAGGACGGCCAGGTATCTGCATTGCTTGCGGAGATGTCAGTTCTCAATCTTCTCACTTAATTCTGCTAAATTCTCTCCTTGGAATCCGGACTTCACTCCTATGAGTCATTTAACGTTATTTTTAGCAATCGCTGTTCACATTGTTGCCGTAAGTTTTTGTAGATGTTAGTGCTCCATCAGCTGTAACCTTTTTGGTGTATTTTCCAGTATTTTTTAGGTGTTTGTCAAAAAATACTGTTTCTTGTTTAACTACAAAAAACATGTCTGAAAGTCCATCTTTCAATTTATCAATGCAGCCAGTACGTCCAATGGTATCGTCGTCAAATTAATTCAAGTCCGGACTAGAATTCATTTAGCAACAGTGACATTGTATATTACCCACAATACCTTGTGTTTGCAAGGCTAATACTCTGTATTTCAACATTCTTTAGGGAAAGAATGAGACAGTGTACTTGTTTTTAGGAACAAAACATCAAAAGCTACAGTTTTCTCTCTAATGACTTAAATTTGAAGGGAAATCTCTCGTTCAACATCATTTGAGTCCCTATTGCTGGGTACACATTCAGGTTCAGGGCCTACTCTGGGCCTGGCCCGAGATAGCGATAAGATACAAAGAAATTGGTTTACACTGTATTTGCATCTCCCGCCTTTGAGTCTCTGACCGACCGACCGACCGACCTCGCTCTATTCCAACTGCTAGGGCATCAACTTGGTCCTGGGCAGGCCAAAAGCCTTCACACACAATTTGAGCCTAGTCTCAATTTTGCGTCGCCCGTGTGATACGAACCCATCCCTCAGACCCGACATAAATTAGGCCGACCCAGGGCCGGCATGACGCGTTCACATTGTTCTATTAAAACCAGGGCTAAATCAGAGGCAACCTGGACCCTGTAGGGTGAACGAAGTATATTATGAAAGACTGACCGCACTCATATTTCGTTCGATAAGGAAACTGTCAGTAACCCAGTGTGAAAAACTGAAAAGTGTATAATCATGAATGCTCCTGGGATACTGATATTTTCAGACTCAAAATTTCTACAATGCTTTTCGGTTCTGCTGCTTGTGTGAACTCGTTACGATGCATTTTGAGTAAATGAAATTTTCAATGTCTTACATCTGTGAAAATCGAAAATTTTCCATACACTATGCATTGCGATTACTATTCCTGGTGAGAGAAAGGAATTTCTGAAAGTTGCCTTTGGGAAAGTTTGAGCAAAAGTTTGAAACTTTCTGTTTCGAGCGCGTATTGATTTAATATTTAAATCGCCTAACAAAATGTCCTTCACGTGAAGTCTGGTAAATTGTACAGGTTTTGGTGAACTGAAACTTCAAAGTTTTGTACAACGATCTCGCTGTATCTTTCATCATGACAAGCCACGTGATTGTATTTTACCAATTTTCAAAAAATCTATCTAAACAGGTACAGTCACCTAAAACCATGGAAAATCCAAGATGACAATATTCTCCGACGCATGCGCAAAGTCAATGACCGTTCTCCTTCCAACATCCACTCCGTTCAGTACCGCTGTGGCTTCTCTTCATTCAATAGAACGGAGTGCCTGTTTTGCTTTCAGGTAGCCTTTCTACTCGCTGATTAGAAAACGTTGAAAAATGCCAACAGCTATGAACAAATCGCACTCTCTGATAATCAATTGTGAGACTAGCGTGAACACTGATGGCGTGCCAGTAATAACTTGATTTTACTTCACCCGGTATATTTCATTCAAGTACAGAAAAAACAGGATAACTTTAAGCGTAACAGTAAGAAGCTTTAACCGTATAGCAGTTCAGTAACATGAAATTTTTTGCTGCCCGGAAAACTTGATCACAAAAATGTTTTGCTGTCTCTGAACTTTGAGTTAGTGAACATAACATTCGCTGATTCGGCATCTTTTCTGTGTGAGTTAACCTGTTCTCTCAAGCACGACCTCAATACATAATAATATCGTGTGCAATGATGGGTAGCTTTCTCCCTTGAGTCTGCAAGATTGACTTCAACAAAGCCCCACAGACTTAGGGTCGGCTTTCTCCGTTCCTCTGGGGCGTCGAGGTGTCAAGCATGGCTTAGTTTATCCATTATGCCTTTCAGACGAGACTTGGTCCAGTGAAAGGTTGCTAATTGGATCGATGATGCAATTACGGGGTGCTTTGGCCGCACCAGCAGCTATCGTAAGCAAGGCCACTCTAGGCTAAAGACATCCTTTAAACAGCGCAGTGGAGCGGAGCGTCTTCCGAGATTTCCTTTAGCATTCCACCCACTCACAATTTTTTTGAACTTTTAGGTAGAACGCAGCTCGGGGACAGATACTCAGATTCTCAAATCTTCACAATAATTTTCCTATCTACCACTTGTGTGGACTCATTTTGAAGATTTTGGAGTAAATAAAGTTTTAACGTCTTACTTATGTGAAAAAAACTACTTTTATCCAATCGAGTCTAATAACACTGGGATGTCGGCCATTTTGAATTTCAAACATCAGTAAATTTAAGGTAGTTTGTTTCTGTGTTGCCAAAATTTCTTTATCGACCCATACTTTTTCTTGATTTTGAACGAGAATTATTTAAAGTTTACTTATGGAAAGCTTGAACAAAAGTTTAAGTCTTTCATTTTCTCATACGTGCATATACCTGAAATAATAGAAATCTCTAGACAGCATGATTCACTCGGAACTAAGAGACCTCTAATATTTAGTTTGCGCAAACTAAATATTGTAAATGTTCACTTCGACATTTTTAGTACGGCTTTTTCGTGAAAATGAAGCCCCTATGAAAAGCTATAGACGGTGTTGTACTTCACATTCAATCTTTTTGTGAAGTGTTTCTGCTGTATTGTGTGGCAAGAGAATGCGAACAAGCAAGCAAATTAAAACGCAGATGTTTTCACTCCGACTAAAATAGTCTGAAATGTTTGCCGCAGTGAAATCCCAGCAGAAAAGAACGGATGGACCTGAAAGCTCCTTTGAAACACTTTATCTAGATCAGAAGAAAAAAAAATAGATCTATCCACTCTGAATGCAAATTTCTGCTTCACTTCGCACAGTAAAAGCTCAAAGGTTTCCTAAATAACCTTGATCCCGTGCTTATACTTTACTTCGTTTATTGCTTCGGGTGAGAGTCGACAATTGCCGAATTAAGTCGAGAGGCCGCAATTAACTGCCTTTCAAAAAAACAATTCACCTCTCCTCGGTACACGGTCCTGGGTATTGTGCCAGTCCACTGCTCTGAATTCCCGATCGCGATTCGGTCATCGTGAATCCGGCAGCCCTGATATATCACCCCTGCTTCAATTCGAATAAATTCTTTCATGCCTGTTTGAACAGGGAAGCAGCCTGTAACCTATAGAATTAGCAGACATTTAGAAAATTTTATTCACGCGAATCTTGTTTTAAGTCTTCAATACAGTAATATGTCTATTTTAAAGGCTTACCTGCTGGTATTGCATAAATCTTGTTCGCGAGTTTTGCAAATGACGTTTACGCGGCCATTTGGCGAACTACGCACGCGATATCGATGATATTTCGTTTCGCCCTGGAGTTTTACATACAACATTTTGTACCACTAGATATATTGGGTCTCGGGAATTGAGCAGCATTTTTTGAGTTATTTTCAATCCACGTTAAGATATTAACCATTCCAGAGAATCAGCCATATCTTCGTCGAGATATACGTTTTATGGCATTCAGCAATTTCGTTTAGAGTGATAGGGCAAAGTTGCTGGTAACAATATAGTACTGGTACCAGCATCGCAATTCAAGTTCTTTTTAGCTCATTGGGAGTTGCAATCAATATTGGACACCTGCTATCATTTTCGTGCAGAAAAAGCCCCGATTTGATGTAAAACAGGAAAAGATTATAAGCTTGTATATTTCTTCCCCTTCATTAATATGCAAACCCCAAAGGATAGTTAAAATCATAATTGGGAAGGAACAAAACGAAAAATTTGCCATGATTCCAGTTAAGTGACAGTCTACGCGTTTCAGTAAAAAGCATTATAAATTCTAGTCGAGTAACTGACGTAGATGTTGCCTGTCCGTTGTATCTGTAATAAAAAGTATCTCGATAGTGCACGTGCCCAGAAAACGACGGTGTTTTACGACGATTTATGTCAGAGAAACACAGAAGTTACTTTGTAATAGATAACCATCTGCGTCCAGCCTCTCTCTCACGCATTTAGCCTCTTGAAACGAAGATCTACTGCCCAATTGTGCCTCCATATGGGATCGTCTGCTTTCAAGTAAAACACAAAATGTCAGTTGGACAGGAACTGTTTCACTCGCTCCGTAATCAATATTTATAGTACACGCGTATAGCTTTTAAAGTCAAAGATATACACTCTACAGGCACAGCATGAAATATTCAGACGTTTACCGGGACAGAAAGATAATCCCCAGGGCAGGTGTCAGCCCCCGACAGCTACGTGTCCCTCGCAAAAATGTAAACAAACTGAGTAATTTCAGTGCTGTGCCCCGTGGCTGAGCAAGAAGTCCAAGAAGTCGCTAGTGTGACTCCGCGATCTGCAGTCGAGGGTACTGGTGAATCCGAGCTCTGATCTTGGGTTCCCTCGACTGTATTAATATTTCAGAGCGATTTAAATCGAGATAAAATACTTATCATGCACGCAGTCTCATCTTCTCTTTCTCTCTCTCTCTCTCTCTCTCTCTCTCTCTCTCTCTCTCTCTCTCTCTCTCTCTCTCTCTCTCTCTCTCTCTCTCTCTCTCTCTCAATGTCGCTTGCACTACTAATCAGTTTTAAAACTGCGTGACATATCAATAGGTCATGAAAGTGAGTTGAGACATTGTGTTATTCATTGTCATGTGAGGGAAAAGGGATACAATGATTGTAAAAACATTTACAATTATATATATATATATATATATATATATATATATATATATATATATATACACATATATTTACATGTGTCTCTGCGCCTGTGTCTCTGTCTGTCTGTCTGTCCGTCTGTGTCTGTCTGTGTGTATATGTGCGTCACTGTGTATTTGTGCGATAAGGTTAAAAAGTTGCGTCAGAAAGATTATTATTCTGATGTGTTCTGAACAATATGAAAAGCTGTACTTGAAAAAAATGAAGGCACTCCATTGGACGGATACTTTGTCAAATAAACGAAAAGAAGAGGCGTGATACGTGATATTCGTCTCCAAAAATAACTGTCATCGTTAAAATCTTCGACCTTCATTGGAGAAAGTGCTTGTGTAGCATGTTATATTTTGAGGGAAAGTTCGATTTTCAAGACGTTTCGATGCTAATTCATTAGTCTTCAGCCTTCGCGTCTTTACAGTACCATGATACTACTCATCATTAGATAACATTGTCATCGTCTCTGTCACGGTCACGTGATTATGGTAATACGAAACGCCTACAGCAAGACAGTCACTATGGATTGATTTCTTTCATTCGAAATAATATAGGGGATTATCCCGCATTTTCTCACCTTATATGTTCATATTATGGATTATTTTGGATTGTTATTTCTTCTTTTAATGTCTCATATAGATTATTATCATTATCGTCAATGACAGAAGAATTTCATGTAAAATGACGAGCTAGTTTGAAAGTCTCTTTTGATGTGTCATCATTTTGGTTCTTTTTACATGTCATCGACTTTCGAAGGCCATTGCACAGAATGCGCGACAGTGATGGCGAAGAATACGCTCATCAGAAAGGACCGTCCTCTTGGGTGTTTACTTGTCGCAATAGGTTCTTAATGTCTTGTGTGAAGGCTAGTATCTATAAGTAGATCTACGCCGATATATAGCTCAGGTGTCGGTTTTACACTGCAAACGTGTTTCCAATTATAGACCGAAATACACTCAGTTACAGCTTTCACAGTCTGCACACATTTGCTTGTTAGAATGTTGCGTCGTCTGTAAGGGACTGGACATAAATTACACGGGGCGGGGGCGGTGTTTTTCAAAACACCGCTGCATCAAAAATAGTGACCCTTCAAAAGTTCATTCACAAAAATTAGTGACCTTCCCCCTTATTCGTGCATGGAAATAAGTGGCCCTCCCCTGTTACTCAATACCCCCCCCCCCAACAAACCCGCAATGCATGTGTTCAAGACCTCCTTCTGACTTGCTATACTTTTGAAGTCCCCTCCCGAAAGGAAGGCAAAATGTGGCCAATATAACGCTTTGTCCAGAAAATATCAAATCATATGTGTGTGATAATTCATGTACATGTACTTTGCTTGAAGTGGCAGGTAAAAAGTGCATGCGTGTACAAAAATGTAATTTTTAGATTTCAATGTTGATTCACTATATATGGTAGTCGACTATAAGAAAACTATGAACGTGTATTCTCAAATATAAAACAAGCAATATCTGTTCATCTATAGATGTTTAATAACTGATATAGATATACTTGATTTGCAAGGTTGTTTACAAGTGCTCATGTGAACAAGATATTCGATTTTGGAATTTCACTCAAAATGTTGATCAACTATACATGGGAGTCTATGACACAACTGTAAAAAAAAATTTCACAATTAAAAGTATGCACTATTTGTGCATATATGGACCCTAAATAATTGATATAATTGCACTTGATTAGAAGAGGGTGATAACACGTGCATCTGTGTACAAGAAATTTGTTTTTGGAATTTCGCATAAAATGTTGATCCATTATGAATTGTTGTCTATGACGAAACTATAATTTTTTTAAAAAACAAAACTTGGCAAATCTGTGTATCTATGTATGCTTGATTATTGATATTTATGTTCTTGATAAGACTAGAGTGGTTTCAAGTCAATGGTTGTGCAAGAAATTTGATTTTGGAATTTCACTGAAATGTTGATTCATTATTCATTTCAGCCTACCATGAAACTATGAATATTTTTTCAAATACAAAACTAGGTAAATCTATGCATTAATGTACAGCTAATTATTAGTATTAATGTTCATGATTAGACTAGAGTGGTTTCAAGTCGATGGTTGTGCAAGAAATTTGATTTTGGAATTTCACGAAATTTTGATTCGCTATAGGCTATGAGGAAACTACAAATAACTCATAGGTTAATTGATCCTATATTGTTATTCAAAAGTTGCTAGATCTGAAGCTTCCAGTTGTTATTGATGACATTTTGCACTATTCTGAATAGTTTGTATTCTGTCAATGTCCTCAAAAAATAAAAAATGTACATACAGCTTCATGAACATTTGACACCGACCTATATCCAATGTATTGTCAATGGGAGAATGATATCAAATAAGAAATCTCCCAAATTGTTATTGAAAGCGTCACTATAGGAGACAGTTTATATGTACAATAGAGGAGTTGGGTAAGTAGAAATCATGACAACTTAAATCAATGTGGCTGCTTGGATCATCAATACATTGTTTATTATACCTTTAATCTTGCGTCCGAAGGGCCCGCCGAAAATGGAAATGACAGAAAATGAAAGTGCCAGGAGGTATTTTTTCTTTTTTAAGTATTCCATATTCTTTAATACGTGCACATGCAATTTCAGCTTTGATGCATAAAAAAGGTGACCCTCCCCATAGGCTTGCACAAAATTTTATGACCCTTCAAAAATGCTTGCGCGAAAAATGGCAACCCACCCCAAAAAAATACCGGCCCACCCCCCTGTAATTTGTGTCCAGTCCCTAAGACACTTCGACAAACACATCTATAAGAAAATCTCCACAGAGATAGGAGGAAGAACGGTTTTGGTTTGTTTTTTTTTACTTTTCCGTGCTCACGCTGTCACGCGAACGAGGCTCTCCAGAAGATGCGGGCATCAGATTGACGCCTTGGGACATCTTCTGATAAGACGTCAAGGAAATAGCACAGCCAATGAGAACCATTCAAGCGAGACTGATAATGGCCTTGATAACGGACACTACATTACTACTTTGTGATGACTTCAATTTAAAATCCTCTTCGACTTTCAGAGATGAGGGTCACTGATGAGGGAGATAATGCGTCAGCATTGAAAGCAGACGAGAAAAAAGCCCAGTCGTACAGAAAAAATAGTAACATATAAATGGCGGGAAAATATTTGGAGATTAATTTCGGTGATTGTATCTGGCGATTAGTTGATCGAATCAGTAAATTACAAATTCACGTTCAAATTTGCAATACTTTCGGTAAAAATAAATGTCCTTTTTACTAGGTGAAATGTTTAAAAAAATAACAGTTTCATGGCAAACGGAAAATATCACACGAGGTAACGTTGACCTTTACACTGTCACGTTGAGAGGGCAGATTTGCGCATGCACCGGTAAGAAATCTTTGTTAAGCGCTACGTGTACACTGATTCGATGAAACTCACTGACATTTAGGGTGGGGGAAGTGCGGAACAAACCGCTTGCTACTAATAAGCGACACACTTCAAGAAACAATCGCCCTACTTTTGATGCTATATTTAGATGTTGTTAAAAAAACAAGGCCACATTCATTTATTCAGTTTTTCCCGCAACGTCTGCTGATATACAAAGTACTAGCCTTATAAACACATCGCACAGTGCACAATATTATATGCAATGAAATTTTGCTGACACATGGATAAATTTAGTCCGGTCTTAAGGTAGAATGCGCCTCGGGGACAGATATTTCGATTCTCAAGCTTTTACAATGCTTTCCTGATCTACCACTTGTGAGGGCTCATTTTAAAGCTCTTTGTGTAAGACAAATTTTCACCGTCTCAAGTTTTCGAAATGAAAATTCTATTTTTTTCTCCATACAGTTAACACCAGAATGACCGCCATGTTGAATTTCAAATATCGGTAAATCTTGGGTAATTTGTTTTCTCTAGTACCAAATTTGCATGGTGACCCCTATTTTTATTCTTGATTTTGAAAGAGAATGATTGAAAGTTTGAGCAAAAGTATAAATCTTTCACTTTCGAGGCGCATACTACCTTAAATTCAGTTGTCAACAATGACGTGGCACGGTACACACATGTAGGTGATGTTGACAAGTTCAACACGAAGTGTGTACGGGTACGCAATATTATTGTTGACAAATAAATTCTCGTCTGCAGTCAAAGTCAGTTTTCAGTAGCAACATTGGACATTACATACAGGTGTTTTTTGGACAAGGTAAACACTGGGTACGAAATCGTTCGCGGACAGAACAAAATACTGCGACAGGCATACAAAGTGACGGCTAATGGAACTTTAACGTAGTGAGAAATCTTCGTTGGGATCTAAACTGCATGGCTGACATTTTAGATTACTTGCAGGCGGAAATGATCGCTAGTTCACAACAAATATCAGCAACACGTTTAAAATATTCGAGTCAAAATCTCTCCCCCTCCCCGCGAGAAATTCAAGTAGTCAGGTCAACGTTCTGTCAAACTCTACCCCGATGAGAACATTTGGCAGCTCGGTCAAATGCGATATTTCCAACGAGAAATCATTGTCAACGTGAAAAAAGGCGAAATATCTGTTGGTGGTAGATACTATTGTGAAGGAAGTACAGGCATCGACCGAAGCTTCACACAGCGTAATACAGCGCGATGATGCCGTCGCTGCGGGCGGTTCAAGCCATACACTTCAACACAATATCATAAAAATAGGAAAATTGATAGAAACGTACATATTGCCAGGCGCTGTCTTGTTACTATGGAGACTGTTCATTCTTATATGAGTTATCTCTTTAATCTTCGGTTCAATTCAGAATTGACCCATATTCGTCTGTTACAGCACTTAACTATATTATTTCAACCCTGATCGTATTATTGTAACGTGTTTATATTAGCCAACCGTTATTCTGTCAGAAGTGATGTGTTTTCAGTTTTTTCTAATCATTTTTTATGGAGGCTGTCAATATATCATGGGTATGGTGAACGTTGCAAGACTGACAGCAAACGGGAAAATGACGCCACTACCATAGATGATATTTCACCCACTCTAAAAGCATACATTGTCTCTTTTTTGAATCATTTCCATTTGTCTTGGCTGTCTATCAAGTCCTTTTAGCTTTTTTTGATTATTATGTTATTTAGATATGCGTGAAATAAGTGATGATTTTTTAAATGTTTTGGGTGATTGAAACTCACGCAACATAAAATATTTGCCGTTAAAAGGGTTAATGCCTTTATTCTACCGTCCACAAATCAACTTATTTTTTTTATTCTGGAGGTGTATTCGTAGCGGCATTTTGTATTCGACTGATCGGAACAAATCGCGCATTAAGCACGGGTGAAATAAGAGTTCACTTACCGTTTCTACGTGTTAGCCAAACAGCCGAATCAATTCTAATTCTCTTATCACGACGCCGTGATGCCCTGAAACTGCGGATCTCCCATCGCTCTATCGTTCTGCACGATCAAGAAAAAAGGAAACTAAACACACACACAAATGTTACTTTCAGGGAGCATGGCTACCCAAAGTTTGTAGTTTGATTTCAATGGGTCTGTACACCCACATGTATCATATCACATATAAATATCAGGGGATGCTGATATGCGAGTGCAAATTCAAAACTTAGCTGCTTTGTGATAGAGACCCGCAGGTACTTGCATATCTGTCTTAAAATCACATAGCTTGCATTCAACCAGAACGGCTTCGCAAATCATCACTCAAAGGGCTGATATTTTATTTGTGCGAGTCACCGAGAAATCAGGTACGCGAGTCACCTGAAGGCAACCCAATTTTTTCTCTTCTTTATGTTTTTTTCAATAGCAGACAAAATTAACTGATTTTATATTGACAGCTCCGAAATACAACATTAAGGAAACTATTGAGCAGGAACAATTATAGTATGAATAAAAACGCCATTAGCTTATTTTTGCAAAGCAATCGTCATTTTAGATTCAAACAGAGGCCATCTCGTATCATTTTGCTGACAGAAATATGGGTACTTACCTTTTTTCGCATATGTACGCATAAGGCGCAGTCGACAAATTTTGAGGGACTGCGCATAATCATGGCGTATACTCTAAATATGGCTGCCAGTGTATACGTGTGCTAGGCAATTTTGATAAAATGTGTATGGTGCGAGAAAAAATACCACAAAGGCATTAGGATAAACTGATCCTTTGGTTTTCATCAACAGATTCAGCAGTGGAAACTTTCTGTATTATGGACGGGATTTCGAAAAATTTCATTGGAATTCGACTCAAGTTGCCCATCGTAAACTACACAAATGGACCGCTATGAGCAGACATCTAAATCACACCACATTTAAATCTGATTAAACTAATGTGCATATGGTTTTGGCGACGTTAAGTCCTTTGCACATGCATTACTCAGCTGTCCTTGTTAGCCTTTGGTCACCTCTCCTGACAAGATAATAGTACAGGGACTCCGACTATGCCATTTGTATGTCTGGTTTTAGTCTGATTGCTTATCAACGCAGTCTATGTTGTATATAGTGCACTACAGACTCTTTAGTTTATTTAAATTGAAAGACACTTTCCAAACACGATCATGCAGATGGTTTCAGCTTCTGGGGACTTATAGGTTGCTGATGCGTTGTCGATTGAGTTAGAGGGCGGTTCAGATTTGCACAGAACACATCCCAAACATAAGAAATAAGAAATTAAATGCGTGTCTCTATGGCTCTTGATAATATATTACATAAAAATATCTTTTGAAATTCAATTAATTTCTCTATATTAGTTTAGTCAGGGATACGTTATTGTATATATTCCATGTAATAACACTTTCTTTCCCCGATATCAACAGTTCCATTTGCAGAGCAATTATGTCCGACATAACGATTGGCTATTATTTATTCATGTCAAGGAAGTCAGCGTAGTGATTCTAAAATTATCTGTGTGAGATAAGATTGTATCTCCCTCGCACCAAGCCACTGGGTATACCTTCGCGTCGTATCATTTCCGTGATTCTAGTGACCTTAATGCGACCGCTCTTTCAAAAATGATGAGAATTCCTAGGTAACCATTAAGTGACGGTTCTGCGATGGGATCTCACTCTTTGAAGGTTCCCCCTGCGGCTAGCAATCCAAGTGCCAGGATGCAAGATCTTGCTGCCCATCGGAGTAATTCACCTAAACATGACAGATTTCAATTTTCTAGTCGCATAATCACTGACTTACCTTACTACTCTTTTGTTTAGCATTGATGCGCGCGAATTCAACATCTATCTCTATGTTGATTTTTTTTTCTTATGAGTTTGACTTACATGTCACATCATAAAAATGAATGAAAGTTCATCAGGGGTGATGTAGATCTTTGTAAGGGCTCGCCAAAAATGATGAAAAATGATTATTTCAGGCCCATTGCTTCTAATTCTACAAAACATATTCACATGACTGGTGACGACACTTCTTTTACGATTATGTAGTTGTCTTTCTTAAACTTACTCACCTTTATTCCTCTATTTGGATGTGAGATATAACCACCCTTTAAGGTAGTATGCGCCTCGAAATTGCATGGCTTCAACTTTTGCCCGAACTTTCCTCAACGAAACTTTCAACCATTCTCGAAAAAAAAGAAAGAATAAAAATCGAGAGTCACCGTGCTGATAATGGTACTAGAGAAACAAACTACCTGATATTTACCGACGCTTAAAATTCAAAATGGCCGCCAACCCCGTGTTACCTCTGTTTGGAAATATTAAGACTGTTATAACGTTGCTTACTTCAATACCTTTAAAACCAGCCCCCACAAGCGGTAGACCAGAAAAGAGTTGTATAAATTTGAGTGTCAGATTATATATCTGTCCCCGAGGCACATTCTACCTTAACGAAAGAAATCACTGCAGTCTATTTATCGGCGAGTCGTTGTTCCACAATGCCGAGTTCGTTACTGAATATATTTGTGAGTGGGCGACTTTTCCTGCTGCCGATAGAATTTCAGGAACATTCTGTTTTTGTGACTGTGTTAATCACCTAAGAATGTGATCGAACCCGTCGTGTGGTTTTCATTGAAAGTCGGCACTGACAAATTACCCCTATCATTACTTTTATTCCTGTAATTTCGGAAAGTCTGGTCAAATTTTTAGGACAAATATTAACTTCTTCGCGTTAATAATGAAAAACCGTGACGTCAATTGGACATACCCCTATTGATCAAGACTCAACCAGGCGAAAACATTTGTTTCAA